>NC_030681.2:79903924-80218299 GCF_000004195.4 Xenopus tropicalis | reverse complement strand
CCTGAATCCTATTGAGATGTTGTGGCATGACCTTAAAAAGGCGGTTCATGCTAGAAAACCCTCAAATAAAGCTGAATTACAACAATTCTGCAAAGATGAGTGGGCCAAAATTCCTCCAGAGCGCTGTAAAAGACTCGTTGCAAGTTATCGCAAATGCTTGATTGCAGTTATTGCTGCTAAGGGTGGCCCAACCAGTTATTAGGTTCAGGGGGCAATTACTTTTTTCACACAGGGCCATGTAGGTTTGGATTTTTTTTCTCCCTAAATAATAAAAACCCTCATTTAAAAACTGCATTTTGTGTTTACTTGTGTTATCTTTGACTAATAGTTAAATATATATATATATATATATATATATATATATATACATATACATATATATATACATACACCTTTATCAAGATAAAGGTCCCGGGTGAGGACCGAAACGTCGATCTAAATAAACTAAGTATCTTTTTTTTTGATAAAATTTACCTGGTGTGCATCAGCATTTTTTACATATACATATATATATATATATATATATATATATATATATATATATATATACATATATATATACATATACATATATATATATATATACATATATATATATATATACATATATATATATATACATATATATATATATATACATATATATATATATACATATATATATATATATACATATATATATATATATATATATATATATACATATATATATATATACATATATATATATATATACATATATATATATATACATATATATATATATACATATATATATATATACATATATATATATATACATATATATATATATATATATATATATATATACACACAGGGACTTGATACAAAAGAAAAAAAGTTTTTATTGAAAAATTTGAAATTTTTTCAATAAAAACACTTTTTCTTTTGTATCAAGTACCTGTGCGTGCGGCACTCTATTATATTTTTGTTTTTGACCTGCACCAAGGGCATTTGGACTTGTATAGGGTGTGCTCCTCCCTGTGTACTATTATATACAGGTCCTTTTCAAAAAATTAGCATATTGTGATAAAGTTCATTATTTTCTGTAATGTACTGATAAACATTAGACTTTCATATATTTTAGATTCATTACACACAACTGAAGTAGTTCAAGCCTTTTCTTGTTTTAATATTGATGATTGTGGCATACAGCTCATGAAAACCCAAAATTCCTATCTCAAAAAATTAGCATATTTCATCCGACCAATAAAAGAAAAGTGTTTTTAATACAAAAAAAGTCAACCTTCAAATAATTATGTTCAGTTATGCACTCAATACTTGGTCGGGAATCCTTTTGCAGAAATGACTGCTTCAATGTGGCGTGGCATGGAGGCAATCAGCCTGTGGCACTGCTCAGGTGTTATGGAGGCCCAGGATGCTTCAATAGTGGCCTTAAGCTCATCCAGAGTGTTGGGTCTTGTGTCTCTCAACTTTCTCTTCACAATATCCCACAGATTCTCTATGGGGTTCAGGTCAGGAGAGTTGGCAGGCCAATTGAGCACAGTAATACCATGGTCAGTAAACCATTTCCCAGTGGTTTTGGCACTGTGAGCAGGTACCAGGTTGTGCTGAAAAATGAAATCTTCATCTCCATAAAGCAGATGGAAGCATGAAGTGCTCCAAAATCTCCTGATAGCTAGCTGCATTGACCCTGCCCTTGATAAAACACAGTGGACCAACACCAGCAGCTGACATGGCACCCCAGACCATCACTGACTGTGGGTACTTGACACTGGACTTCAGGCATTTTGGTATTTCCCTCTCCCCAGTCTTCCTCCAGACTCTGGCACCTTGATTTCCGAATGACATACTTTGGACCACTGAGCAACAGTCCAGTGCTGCTTCTCTGTAGCCCAGGTCAGGCACTTCTGCCGCTGTTTCTGGTTCAAAAGTGGCTTGACCTGGGGAATGCAGCACCTGTAGCCCATTTCCTGCACGCGCCTGTACACGGTGGCTCTGGATGTTTCTACTCCAGACTCAGTCCACTGCTTCCGCAGGTCCCCCAAGGTCAGGAATCGGTCCTTCTCCACAATCTTCCTCAGGGCCCAGTCACCTCTTCTCGTTGTGCAGCGTTTTCTGCCACACTTTTTCCTTCCCACAGACTTCCCACTGAGGTGCCTTGATACAGCACTCTGGGAACAGCCTATTTGTTCAGAAATTTCTTTTTGTGTCTTACCCTCTTGCTTGAGGGTGTCAATGATGGCCTTCTGGACAGCAGTCAGGTCGGCAGTCTTACCCATGATTGCGGTTTTGAGTAATGAACCAGGCTGGGAGTTTCTAAAAGCCTCAGGAATCTTTTTAAGGTTTTTAGAGTTAATTTGTTGATTCAGATGATTAGGTTAATAGCTCGTTTAGAGAACCTTTTCATGATATGCTAATTTTTTGAGATAGGAATTTTGGGTTTTCATGAGCTGTATGCCACAATCATCAATATTAAAACAAGAAAAGGCTTGGACTACTTCAGTTGTGTGTAATGAATCTAAAATATATGAAAGTCTAATGTTTATCAGTACATTACAGAAAATAATGAACTTTATCACAATATGCTAATTTTTTGAAAAGGACCTGTATATATTTTTTTTTTATTTATTTATTTTTTTATATATATTATGTAAATGTTGCATTGCAAAAGTGTTTGTGGTAAATTTACATTAATTTTCTGTTTGGATTTAGATCCCCTTTAAGCCACAAAAAAAAAAACAGGAAAAAGCTTACTTTGAATACACTAGTAATACACTACACAAATGCAGATGTGAGCATAACCCTAAAGAAATGATGATAATAGACGGCCCAAAAAACGTCTGTCCCTTTATAAAAGGATCACTATGGGGCATATTTATTATAGCATGTAATAAATATGCCCATCAGCAATTACATTTGGACAGCTATAAAGAGCAAAGATCTGATTGGTTGCTATGGGGAACATTACTGGTGATGTCGGCTTACACATTATAATACATTTGCCCATTAGTTTTGGGTATGCAAAATTTAGATTAGGTCTGCTACAAAATAAATGAAGTTTTTCTTTTAGAGCTTTTTTCCCCCGATATTTAAAAGGCAAATTAAAGGTAAAAATACCCCCAGTCGCTAAACAAAAAAAAACCTGACCTTGGGACAGCTCGCCACTTCTTTCAGCCCAGGGTAAAATTTCAACAGTTTTAGTCAGTGGGAGGTACCTTACATATTGCCCCCTTCCAGAGTTTTACCTTTAATTGTCCTTTAACAGAAAGCTTACCTTAAGAGTTTGTGACCATTTGTTGTGGCTACTTCTGCAAGCCCTGTGAGTATCTTCAGATATTGGACTTCACTTTGCTGAGACAAATGTTCAAGAACCTGTCGTAACTAAACAAATAGAAGAATGCTAACCAACTGATGTGTAGTTTATTGGGTTGATATGGTTCCATCTGTCTACTTGGTGCAAAGGGTTGTTGGTGGGCCCAATTAATCAGACCATAGGAGTTATTTAAAAAAAAAATAAAAAAAAATCTGTGGTATGAAGGAGAGCGTCACTAATTACACAAGCAGAAGATTAAAACTGCTGGTGGAATGAAGGACCTTGGCTTTTATCCATCTGAGACACACGTTTTAGGGGTTGTAAGACCAAATGTCTTCCCCTAGTTATCCAACCAGCAATATTGATGCTTTTAATGATCTACAACTCTGAGCATGCACAAAAAAATCCTGGTAGTGTTTGACAAGTAAGTTATTCTAATCTTCCACAGCACATTTACACAGTATATGTCTCTGTCTCGGGCATCTTATAGTTCTGTGCAAGCCTGTGATGAATAATAAAGCCCTAGGCCTAACTGTCTACACCATACACAATAAAAAGACCTGGCAACCATTCTTTAATACTGTGTACGGATAACGGTTATTTTTTTTCTTAGCTGCTTGAAAGTAATAACATCAAAATTAAAGAGTGGTAGCTAGTATTAAATCTTAATCTAATAATAAAGCTTACTTACATTTTCAGCAAAAATATTTAGTGATGCTGGTGTCTACCGTATACACTAATAACTTTGCCAGTGATAAATGATTTATGAATATACATTTATAGTAATAAAATACACCATTGACAAGAAGGAAAAATTTGTATTACTGTGTTTTCTCGGAGATCCTCGTTTTGAGTCATTTGGATTAGGGTTTGAAACAATCTTGGGTGATGCTGTATAAGAATATCACAAGTTTCACCGTATCCACCCTTGAGGAAAAAAAAAATAATTATTACAATGGTATTTATATGCATTCACATAGTTCTCATAAAGGTAAGCATTTCATACTACAGTTCCTAAGACATATATGTTGCCAAGACTAAGTTTTAGCTGTGTGTGTGCATATGTATATAAATTATCAACAGGAAAAATAGAACAATTCAAATCTGGTGTTATCAGCTCTCTAGATGTTTAAGTGCTGCAAGTCACAGCATTCCATAACAGTATTTTAAAATCCGAACAATTATGAACTTCAAGTTCCACCAGTTTCTTAATGCATACTACTGTTGCATTATAATGCATTATTTTGCATATATGATGTACAAAAACAGTGGTTACCAGGGATGCAGGGTAGTTACACTTAAAGAACATGGAAAGTCAAATTCACTATGGGGCAGATTAATCAAAATCAGA
The DNA here is from genome assembly GCF_000004195.4 of Xenopus tropicalis. NCBI lineage: Eukaryota > Metazoa > Chordata > Amphibia > Anura > Pipidae > Xenopus > Xenopus tropicalis. Next base: position 80,213,650 of record NC_030681.2, on the reverse strand, counting down.
GTTTTGAAAAAAAATAGTTGACTGGCACAACGGGTGTAGTTTAGAACTTAATACATAAACATCCCCCCTGTTCTATTCATTCCTATGTGATTTTAAGAAGTATTTATCAACTGGTGAATTCTAGCTTTCACCCATTGATAAATATGCTTCTACAAATCCCATAGGATTGAATAGAATGTGGGTGAGTTGATATGTATTAATCTAAACCCACATTTTTATAAATCTGTGTGTTGCCAATATATTAGATATTTCCCAGTCAATCAGCTTTCTTACCTTTCTCAGTCATCCCTCAGCAGACTTGGACTTCTGTGTATTAGAGTAAAATTCTGTGCTAGGAATATCTGCCCCTAGCACAGTCCTGTGCTACTTTTCCCCTTTTTTGTAACATCCTGTCAGGAACACGCCACTCTCAGACGTGTATGACACGGGGACGAGGCAACAAGGGGTTACACTCAATCACCTTTCACACAGGTTAGACTAACATCAGGCACCCCCAAACACACCACTGCCCCAAATAACTATTCGCTGCCACCATCTATCATAAACAGTCAATAGAAACCCAATTACACAAATATATCACACAAGCTTTCTCTCACTGTAAGTAGGGTTAGTTTCCCCTAATTCAACACACTCCAGCAGCCATAGGGTTAAAATTACAGTCAGACACACTCTCCTGCTAGCAGCCCACTAGTTAATTACCATCTACACAGAACTTGCCCTCTACTCAATACACATATCACTAAGCAGTTACTAGATTTAGGCCCAAGCATTTACACAAGGTACGTGGGGATCTTTATAGAGCCAAAGGACAGAACTTATTAAATTTTAAATTTAATATTACAAAGGTAAACAGTGCATTTGAAAAGGTTTTACAAAAAGAGACATGTACATACAAACAATAAATAAAAGAACACAGAGAAAACCCTATGTACATTACAGAGTTATCTTTTGTGTCCTCCTGAGGCAAGAGTTTGAAAATCCTGAGCCTATCCCCCAACTGATTGGGACCCCAAGAATGAGCTCACTAGTACCTGGGTCTGTGCCCTTTTTATCCTCCTGCTGGGCCCCTCCCTCATTACCGTATGCAAGAGGAGGGAGTGCCCAGGAGCTGGTCACATGACCCCCCCCCCCGTAGAAGGCTGCACTTCTCATGCCAGTTTCTTGTCATATAATATTGGTACTTGCCCGTACCCAATATTATTATGAAAGCAGGGGCTTGTTTTGACCCATATGTGGGCGATCAAAATGATACCAAACATGAGGGGTGTCTCATGTCCCAACTGGTGGGTATAGGAAGTCCCTGTTTGGTAACATTGGGAAGCATGGGGCCTCCTCATAAACAATGTGTGATTTATGAGGATGTGAACCTTAAAGCAAAGGAGATATGGATCCCTTTCTATAATCCATATTTTCGGTATGCTGTTCCCCCCTGCTGTTCTTCTAGGTCCACCTTGTCTTCTTTGATCAACAAATTAAAGAAACTAATGGTCTCAGGTTTCCCGCCCCCCAAATGGCTCGCTTTACATTGTCTGCTCCCTCTGCTGAATTTGTCACCTTCCCGCAGTCCCTGGTTGCATATTTAATTAAGGGTCTCTGCGGTGCGGGAGCCTGAGACCAGATGTTGATAATGTGTATTGGATTAATTAAGGGTGTCTAGTGGACACAAAGCAAATGCTGCCAGATTTAACAATTTACCATGCCAGGGCAATACTGCTGGCATGACACATCTTTACTAACAGAACTTACCACAAAGATCTGAAAACTGTTTCAATTAAATCGTAACAGGGTCAAAATACAAAATTATGTACTGGAAAATGGCATTATGAGCAGTAATCAGCCATGTCAGACCAATTTAATTGCTTTATATGATGAGGTAAGTAAGAAGCTGGACAGTGGGGATGCAGTAGATATAATCTATTTGGAGTTTGCCAAAGCATTTGATACCGTTCCCCACAAACGACTGCTTTCTAAACTAAGGTCTATTGGTCTTAGTGAAGTCGTTTGCACATGGATAGAAAACTGGCTACAGGATTGGGTACTGAGGGTGGTTGCTAATGGTACATTCTCTACTTGGAGTAAGGTTCTCAGTGGGGTCCCTCAGGGTTCTGTACTGGGTCCACTTTTGTTTAACTTGTTCATAAATGACTTAGGGGAGGGTGTTATAAGCAATGTTTCAGTGTTTGCAGATGACACAAAACTCTGCAGACCAGTCAATTCTATCCAGGATGTGGCATCCTTGCAGCAGGATCTTGACCAACTGGCAATCTGGGCAGCTAAGTGGCAGATGAGATTTAATGTGGACAAATGTAAGGTCATGCACCTGGGATGTAAAAATATGCAAGCCACTTATACCCTTAATGGGACTGCACTAGGCAAATCAATAATGGAGAAGGACCTTGAAGTCCTTGTAGATAATAAACTTGGCTGTAGCAAGCAATGCCAGGCAGCAGCTGCAAGGGCAAACAAGGTTTTGAGCTGTATTAAAAGGGTATAGATCTAGAATATGCTGTTCAGTTTTGGTCTCCAGTGCTCAAACGAGACATTATTGAGTTAGAGAGGGTCCAGAGAAGGGCAACTAAGCTGGTAAAGGGTATGGAAAGTCTCAGTTATGAAGAAAGACTGGCCAAGTTGGGTCTGTTTACACTTGAGAAGAGGCGCTTAAAGGGAAACGAAAGTCAAAGTCACTTGGGGGTGCCAAAATGTTAGGCACCCCCAAGTGACTTTAACCGCTTACCTCGTACCCCGGGCTGGTGCCCCTGTTAGGAGAAAACAGCACCAGCCCGGGGCACCTGGAGCGCAGCGCTTCCGTCTTCCTCGCTTCCTTTTCCTGAGTGCCAGCGGTGGGCGCATGCGCAGTAGAGTGAAAAGCCGACTTTAACATTTAAAGTTCGGCTTTTCACTCTACTGCGCATGCGCGCGCAGCGAATCAGGAAAAGGAAGCGCCGGCAGCTACCCCGGGCTGGTGCTGTTCCTTCCTCACAGGGGCACCAGCCCGGGGTAAAAGGTAGGCGGTCAAAGTCACTTGGGGGTGCCTAACATTTTGGCACCCCCAAGTGACTTTGACTTTATTTTTCCTTTAAGAGGTGACATAACTATGTATAAATATATAAGGGGATCATATAATAACCTTTCTGTTTTATTTACCAGTAGGTCCTTCCAACGGACACGAGGGCACCCACTCCGTTTAGAAGAAGGGAGGTTCTATTTAAATATTTGGAAAGGATTTTTTACTGTGAGAGCTGTGAAGTTGTGGAATTCCCTCCCTGAATCAGTCGTGCTGGCTGATACATTATATAACTTTAAGAAGGGGCTGGGTGGATTCTTAGCAAGTGAGGGAATACAGGGTTATGGGAGATAGCTCTTAGTACAAGATGATCGAGGGACTGGTCCGATTGCCATCTTGGAGTCAGGAAGGAATTTTTTCCCCTCTGTGGCAAATTAGAGAGGCTTCAGATGGGGTTTTTTTTGCCTTTCTCTGGATCAACTAGAAGTTAGGCAGGTTATATATAGGCATTATGGTTGAACGTGATGGACGTATGTCTTTTTTCAACCCAACTTACTATGTTACTAAAACTAGGAAGCAAAAATAAGGAGGATCACTAGGGAAAGATGCAATACAGAAAGGACAGTGGGTGGGAAAGGGTGACTTTGGCATTTCAAAATGATGACCTTAACCATAGATGTATTTTTTTAGGGTGTCTAGGCATTCTTTTCCTTTTGCAATCAATCAATAAAAATCTAGTAAATCTGCCTCTAGGTCTTCTGAACATTTCTTAATGGGTGGTATAAAGCTTTAATTAAATCTAACAAAATCTGGACGGACTAATCATAAAAAACCCATAAAACGAAACAAACTGTTGTCCTATAACAACATGTTCATAAATTCTACTGGCTGCTTCCTTAAAGTATTTTTCCATGATTCCATGAAGTCTCTCACCCAGACAACTACCTTTCGTTATCCTTAAAGGAACAGTAACACCAAAAAATGAAAGTGTATAAAAATAATTACGATATTATGTACTGTTGCCCTGTGCTGGTACAGCTTGTGTGTTTGCCTCAGAAAGACTACTATAGTTTATATAAACAAAGCTGCTGTGTAGCCATGGAGGCAGCCATTCAAAGGAAAAAAGGCACAGGCACATAGCAGATAACAGATAAAGCCCCTTATATTCTACAGAGCTTATCTGTTATCTGCTATGTAACCTGTGCCTTTTCTCCTTTTTTCCAGGTTGAATGGCTGCCCCCATGGCTACACAGCAGCTTATTTATATAAGCTATAGTACTGTTACTTTAGCAAATACACAACTTTACTTGTGCAGGGTAACAGTACATTATATTTAAATACTTTAATACACTTTCATTTTTGGCATTACTGTTCCTTTAACCTTTCATTATCTGATCTTCCAGATTTCAAAGCACAATTTTATTTTAAAAATGTCTATTTTCTTACTAAAACACATATCTTCATTTCTACTATTGATATGAACTTCAAGAAATCATTTTCCCTGTGCATTTTCCCAATTTATTTATTTTTTTTCATGTCAAAATCAAAAGGTTTATATAAGGCCCCTGTTGCACTTGTTGGACAGCCTACATAATAAAAATGGAACAATAGCAATAAATACTAACTATAAAAATTTTAATAGCAACCAAAATTATCTTTAGGCAAATTTTGTGGCAAGTGTATGTTACCAGCAACTATTTACGGAATAATTGGGAACATGTATATTCATGAACAGATAATTATATGAACTGCTTATAAGTGAGCAGTATGAGAAAAAATACTTTGTGGTAAAGTAAAAAATGTAAAATCTAGACTACATATAATACCCTTGAAATAAAATATATTAATATACGCACAAGCCAACTATTTTTTTGCACTCACTAAAATCTGTTTAGTCAAAGCTAATTAAAAATGAAAAATGTGTAATTATAAACTTGACAACGCTCCAGCTACAAGATGCTGTTTATTATTCCCCATGGTCAAACTAATTGTAAATGTACTTCCAGCTTCTACAGGCATGCAGGCAACAGAGGTGAAACAGCAAAATAGTAAATATACACTGCTTCTTTAATTAAGCTTCATTTTTGCATATTTACATTATTATTTAAAGTGCATAATGAGATACTGGATAATCCGCTACTAAAATTTACCAATCTTCATCTGCTGTTTCTACAGAGTCAAGAGAGATTACTTTTGTTAGTGACAGAGATAGTGTACTCTTTGGTAGAGAGCTAAATACGCCCTCAGCCCACTTCCCTTAGGACAGGGCCCCAACAACAAGAATCCAAATTACGTTTCCTTGCAGTTAAAGTCCTCCCACCATAGTGTTTATAAGTTATTTTAATTTGTTTAGTTACCTGTTCCTTTCTACTTAAGGCCGATGACACATGAGGAGATTAGATGCCAGTAGGAAAGCATCTGAGGAGATCAGTCACCACTGCTACAGGAGATTAATCGCAGGGCAACTTATCTCTTTTTGTGTCATCGGTTTAAGGCTGATCCCATGATGTCCTATGAAAAGATTTAGTCACCCATGATGAGAGGAAAACGCCATCTCTGTGGCTTTCCAAAGGTAGAGAGAGAAAAAAAATAAGATCTTCTGTGCAGAAAAGCCAAAAAGTTTTGTCATTTATTTATATTGCACCCTGTGGTGGGTGAGGTTTAGTGTTTCAACACTGTTATTACAAACCTTCATAAATATTCCCTGTATAGCAACTGGCTTTTATTTTGTTTTATTAAAAAACAACAATAATATAAATCTAACTTCCCATTTAAAGTACACAGTTTTCTCTTTAAAGTAATCTTGTATTTTCCTTACCTGCACACAGAGATCCAGAGGTGTGACACCATTCTTATCTGGCAAGTACTTCGCACCACGCAGTAAAAGAATCTGTGCTGTATCCCTTTGGCCATGGCTATGTAAAACATGCATATTTCTATTATATTTTGTCGCATTGCTAAATTCCATTTTCCTACAGCTATAAACTGATGTCATACTACTGCCCCTCACCACCACAAGCCTTTCTGCTGCTGGCAAAGTACACGCTCTACAGGACTGAGAAGACACAGCAGTTTGGGCCAATCAAATTGTATTTTTAAGGGATGCACCAAATCCATTATTTCTTTATTAAGACGAATACCAAATTCTAAACCCAATTTAGTATATTAAAATTGATCAAAACTCCCCCAAATCTGCATTATTAGAAAAATAAATTGTCCTTGTAAAATGACCTTCAGTTTTTCAGTTCTTTAAAATCACATGACCCTGGGCTGGGATTTGGTTCTGCTGAGAATCAGGGAACTGGCTATATCCTGCAGAAGGTGCTTAAATGTAGTAGAATCTCAAACTAAATCCTAGATTCAGTGCATCCTTAGTATTTAGAGAGGTGTTAAGTTGGTGGATATCTCTAGTACTGTTACAGTTGGTTAACTGGCTGATTACAAGCGGGTAAGAATTTTTTGTATGAAAGTTAACTCATTCGCATGTTGCTAAATGTTGCTGTTTGCAAACAGCCCTATAGCATATCTGACTTTTTACTAATGAGCCTTAACCCCGATGACACACAAAGTGTTTTGCTAGTGCCAGTTGGCTGAAAGCACCAGTATATTATGGGCCTTAAGATCTCATATGCAAGTCCATAAATTAAAATAAAACCAAAGAGCTTGTCATTAAACTGACCAGTTAAGCTGCCAAATCTGACCACATGGTTTATAATGTACAGGGACCTTTTGCACCTGTTTAAAATGCAAGGTGACCAATAGGTGGCCTTGTGACCTGGTCAATAGAACGCAAAAAAAAAAAATACAGCTTGTCCATCGAGTCTGATAAATTCTGAATTACTGATAGATGAAAGTTTTGTACCATTATCAATTTAGACACTGTGAGCTTATAAACAAGCATATATGTATGATGTATGATGAACGTATGTATGATGAACGGACCTTCAGAGTCACCAAGTAAATGGATAGTAGTACATAATAAAGGCGTTACTAAGCAACAAGGCTAATATTTAAAGGCCAAAGAAAGACTAATATACCCATGTGTATTAAACTGAAACATTTTTTTCCCAGGTTTTTTTTTTTTATAACTAATTGTATCACCCTGGGATTCTTTCTATGTAAGTGCTTGTATCTTATACAGTCACACTTCTAGACTTGCATATGTGCAGTAGCATAAATATTTCTGTCTTTACTGTACTGCACATACAGAAGTCTACTCCAGATAAGGGATCCGACGGGTAAGACGGCAGCACTTACAAAGCCAGACTGCTGTGCATTTCTTCCCAAAGAGAAATATTAGTGTGGGGGAAAAAAGTAAACGAAATACATTAGCTGGTGCCTAATAAATTGGCAAGGAAAGTGCCTTTCCTTGTTCTTTTACACAGTCCACTGTTTCAATTAAGTAACTGAAGTTTACACACATTTGTCAAATAAATGTATATGAAAATCATGCTTTCATAATAATAGGAACTAATTAGAAAGGCAGACAAACAATCAAAAGATAAAGCAATTTTACCTAAAACTTACCTGCAAGCAAAGTACAGAGGAGTAGCTCCAGATACATTTGGTCTGTTTATATCTGCCCCGCTGTCCAACAAGCACAACACAGTCTAGATGAATAAGAAAAACCACTAAGATTATTTGAAAATGATGGCAAAATTTAAGGTTTGATTTTCCTATCGGCTTGAGGAGCACATCTCGCAGCTCATTGAAGCAGTTCTCAAACCGACAGCTAATATACCCGTCGCTGTAGTTTAACCCTCAGGCCAAACAATCGAATTAGCATGATATCGCCCACCTTAAGTGAGCATTTCGGGAGAAGATTCAAATGGTTTGGCGACCTCGGCAAATGACCAGATCTTAGCGTGTATGGCCATCAGTAACACACATTAACATTGCAGAAAGCAATTCAGGGCACCAGACTATGCAAAAAGACAAGTGATGAAACTTACTGTTTTGTGTCCATTCTGGCATGCCACGTGAAGTGCAGTCTGCCCCATAGCATCTTCCACATCCACATTAGTGACATGTTGTACAAGGTCATGAAGTAGTTCAGTTCGGCCATTCACAGCAAGCCAGTGAATCTATGCAGAATACATATATTTCAAAATATTTGCTTTACAGAAAGCCAGAGATTAGGAGGAATATGAAAATGGTTACAAAAGCTTACAATCTAGGTTCAAATGTAGTGCATTGTTTTATCAGCACCAGTCAAGTAAACCATTTTGATCAGTTGTTATGTGTTGCTGGGCAAAGCAAACCACATCTTTGTTAATTGTGTTTTTTTTTTTTTGTTAAAAAAAAGTCAATAAATGAAGGAGTAATGAGGCTCAATGCTGAAATGTAAGCCTGTAAACACCAGAGGGCAATAGAGAGCAACATAATCAACCACAATGGTTTCAAATGACTTGGAGGGCACAGCAGGATACACACAAAAGATGAGCATTACCAATGTCATAGTTCTCGTTCTATTACAACATTTGCTTTTATCCTTGTGTTTGAGCTCAGTTATGTCAGCACTCAACAGCAAGAAATGTTCTATATATAAAAAAAGAAGGAACGCAGGATGTTTTTTAATTCCTGTAGTAAATTTGGAATAACGAAAAGCAGATAATTGCACTCTCTCATTCACATGTATTTTACATTAATTTTAAACTTCAAAATCCACAGTTCAGGCCCTAATAAATATGTATGTATGTATAGGAAATAACATTAATTTTTTTTGTGTGTGTGTTTCATAGAGAATTATAAGAATTACTGTAATATATAATTGGACATAGGCAAACAAAGAGTGTTTTTTGACCTCTCTTACATCGGCAATGCTTTTCTCAGGAAATTAAACTTAATTGGTTACAAGCCTGACCCCCTAACTGGTTTCAAATAAATTATGACTCATATTTAAAATTCCTATTGTCTATTAACACTAAAAAGTTCTAATCCTAATCTGCATGGAGAATTACTAGTATATTGGATATTTATGCTATTTTAATGCTCTATAAGTAGACAACATAATCATACAATAGTTAATGTGATTTTCATTGTGTTTCATTGTTTTCATGTATATCTATGGCAGAAATATTCTTGCAGGTCTATTTGGAATTATTTTTCTTAATAACACCACATATTTAGCATATATAAACATATGTTCATTCACACATGCAAACTTCATATTTTTATTCAACTGTTTACATATACTAAAAATTAAAAAAAAAAAATATCTAAATGCTATTGCAACGAAAGGTAATATAAGTCATAAGAAACAGCCAAGCATGATTTTGCAAATTTAGTTTCACAAAGTGAAGAAACATTGTATACAGTTACTATACAAAGCTCTTAACTAATATTATAATCAAGAATTGATAAACTTACAGCTGTGAGTCCCTCATTATTACAAATGTTGACATCAGCATTGTATTCTAACAATTTACTCATGCACTTCTTCTGCCTAGAAGCAAACATACAATTTGATTAAATATGCACAATATTTGTAAGTATTTATGTACAAGAGAATATGTACAAGTATGTTACACAAACTACCAAGTTTTCTTAGCTCAAGAACCTTTGTCAAATAAAAACTAAAACGTGCAAGAGTAACTGAACAGAGCTGGAAAGGCCAAAGGCAAACAGGCAGATAATTATGTGTCTTAATATTGTATGGCTTAGGATCATGGCACACAGGGTGTGTAATATGCTGAAGGTGAAATACCCAATACGCTTTCTTTAATGAAAAGCAATGCTGATGTGGCCTGTTCTCTATAATTTTCTTTGGTTATGTTATAGGAACTTACAGGTAGCCCCCTTACAAGTGAGCACACAGACCTCTGATCATTTTTAGTGTGCCAACCTAACACGCATCAAACACACTTTCTATGACATTAATTGAAAATTGCTAGTAGTGCTAGTAGCTGATCAAGAGATATCCATCTATGTAAGTGACGGAAAGTAGTTGGGTGCTTTTTACTAGATGAAAAGCTACGAGCACCTACGCTTTAAAAATCTGACTGTTGTGCCTAAACCTGGAACCAATTGCATTGGGCTGGATGCAGGCATGTAACAAGCAGTTTTGCAATGAATTCCATTTCATGTGCCAGCACCTGTGCCGATGCAATGGCTCTGGGTGCAGTCACAACAATAAGTTTTTAGAAACATTTATGTTTATCCACAGGCTGTGAATCCGCCCTGTGTGGCATCAGCCTAAACGAAAAAAAATCTTCACTGTAGGAGTGCCAATATGTATGTAAATATGTTAAGGTCCCCATACACAGGCCGATTCTAGCTGCTGATATCGGTCCCTTAGACCGATTCGGCAGCTAACCGGCCCGTGTATGGGCACTACCAACGGGCCTGCCCGACCGATATCTGACCTGAAATCAGCCAGATATCGATTGGGCAGGTTAAAAAATCTAGTCGGATCGGGGACCAAATCGGCTCATTGATGCGGTCCCCGGACCGACTTTGCCTATACCGGTCGTAATAATTCCCCTGGGGGCCAAACGATCGAATTAGCCTGGTTTCTCCCAATATCGCCCACCCGTATATGTATGGGCACCTTTAGGCACCCCCAGTGACTTCCTCGATGGAAAAAAATGCACAGAGGAATTAAGTGGCATAGGATGAAACTGACAGTTTGCTACTTCAGCAGCTGTGTAAAGACACCAACACTGATAGCAAACATACAACAATAGGAAAAAGCAAATACAGGACTTCAGTCTTGAAGAAAGCATGTTTTAATGTACTGATCAAAATAAATCTACAGTTTAATCTTTTTTAGGTGTTACTGCTACATTAATACATCTCTAATCCTTCAGCAAACATATAGCACATCAATTCAAATATTCATATCGCTGTGAGATTACATATTATTTGTGGATCTGTTAACTTGTATTTTTAAATAATGATAAAAAAAAATAGTCTTCTGCTTTAATATTGATTAAGCACCGAAAATCTCAACAAGTACTTCTGAACAGAGCTAAAACCAAATGAACAGTTCTAAAAAGCATCCTTTAGAAAGTACTTTAAGCTTTCACATTCCTTACCCATTTCGAGCCGCTAAGTGAAGAGGCGTACATCCAGAAATATCCTGGTAGTTGGGATCAGCTCCTCTTTTTAAAAGCAAAACCAGGCATTCCACTGACCCACAACTGTAAAATCCATTAAAAAAAGTAGAACATTAAATAGCTGATTCAGAAATGCTTTTAAGTGAACAATGCAGAGCAGGAAACAGATATTTTTCTTATTTACCATGAACCTGTTAAAGGCAACGGTTACTGAAGTCCACCCTTCAGCCCTATATATTTTCTGTTGAACTCAAAATGAATTGACAAAGATCAATGCACCAGAGGGCCCCCCTTTAGACTAGATCAACCAGTGGCTCATGAGCAATATGTTGCTCTCCAACCTGTTGGATGTTGCTCCCAGTGGCCTCAAAGCAGGTGCTTATTTTTGAATTTCTGGTTAGGAGGCAAGCTTTGATTGCATAAAAACCCCAGAGTATGTGCCAAACAGAGCCTTCTGTAGGCTTCCAGACAACATAGGGGCTATCAAATAGCCAATTATAGCTCTCATTGGCACCTCCAGGAACTTTTTTCATGCTTGTGCATGCCTCTCCAAAACTTTCCATTTAAATGTGTCACCGGTATAAAAGTTGGGGTTCCCTGGACTAGATAATAACAATAATTTCATTTGAAGCAGTGTAGGTGGTATTTCATGGTGAGCGCAGTGAGGTTGCGGAATGCCCTTCCGAGTGATGTTGTGATGGCAAATTCTGCTAATGCCTTTATTAAGAGTGGCTTGGATTATTTCTTGAACAAGCATAATATCCAAGGCTATTGTGTTACTTAAAGCTGCAGTTAGTATATATAGTCTATATATGCGAGTGTATAGATGGGTCGGTAAGAGTGGGTCTGTGTTTAAAGAATCAGATATAAAAATTATTTATTGGTAATAAATATGAAAATCAAATTACAACAATAAATTGTTATGAACATCTGAAGTTATGATGAGTAGAAAAACAATCAGGCTCCTGAAAATAGAGGATTTATTACAAGTCCAAAATAAGTGGTATTGCCAGACGACATCTGCTTACTGGTAGCTTACTGATCCTTGCACACTGTAAAAACAGCCTCCATGAACAGTACGTGGCCAGGGATCAGCCAAATCTGATCAGTAGCCCAGTGGTGAAATGACTGAATCAGCCACTCTACTTTTACTCTAATGTGCATGCTTACATTTCAGTCAGCGCTAGGGATGTCTAAAGAAGGTATGTAAAATGGCAGTGCAGCACTCTGTTCCTTTTCCTTAGCTGGTGCAGTTTATTCTGAAAACAACGAGGCTGTATACTGGTTATTTAATGATCATGATTAAAACAATAGGCAGAAATTATGTTTGGCACAAGCCCTATTAACTGAACTCATAATGAATAACAGGATGTACTGACCCTTTAAACAAGAGTTCTGTGCAATTTCCCATTTAGCCTAATTCTTAGGACTGGGCAAACTAAATATGAGCCCTTATTTTCATTGCTGGACCAGAGACATGAAAACAGAGACTTTTAATGCTCATAAATCAGTTGACATATAGGATAATTTTGTACAAATCATAGAGCAATTTTGGTGCATTTAAACTGCTACCTCTAGGAACTGTGATGTTGTAAAAAGTTTGTAATTATCTGAATAGTATTAGAAACTCAAAATACTGACACTAGTCATGGGATTTGGCTTGCTACTTAAAGGAAAAAGAAAGGTAAAGTCACTTGGGGGTGCCAAAATGTTAGGCACCCCCAAGTGACTTTAACCGCCTACCTTTTACCCCGGGCTGGTGCCGCTGTCAGGAGATAACAGCACCAGCCCGGGGTACCTGCCGGCGCTTCCTCCTTCCGGCTTCGCTGCGCGCGCATGCGCAGTAGAGTGAAAAGCCGAACTTAAACATTTAAGTCGGCTTTTTCGCTCTACTGTGCATGCCCGGCCACCGGCAGTTTAGGAAGTGGAAGGCGGAAGGAGGAAGTGCTGCGCTCCAGGTGCCCCGGGCTGGTGCTATTTTCTCCGAACAGGGGCACCAGCCCGGGTACAAGGTAAACGGTTAAAGTCACTTGGGGTGCTTAACATTTTGGCACCCCCAAGTGACTTTGCCTTTCCTTCCCCTTTAAAGCCTTTCCTTAAGGACAAGGAAAGGCTATAAAAGATATTACATTATAATACAGGCATATCTGTAATGTGCAGCACTGTACAATCTGTGGGATGTCAATTAATTCAGCTGTGTAAACCCCATAGTTCAGAAAAGACTGGCGACTACTTTAAAAAAAAAAATACCCAAAGTGCATCTCTCCTGCACCAAGACTAAGACCGGGTGCTTGCGCAGTAGCTCGTGTATAACATTGGCACATGCGCATTACCCATGATCGGGAGCGAGCATCTGTCTCCATGAACAGCAGCTCTAAGGTGAGCAGGCCGAGAGAAGTTCACAGATGCGCAGTAGATATGCGGCGGCCATCTTAATGATGTCATGGGAGATACTCCAGAGCTGTCTAAAGGTGGCCATACACGCACCGATATTATCGTACGAAACCTCGTTTCGTACGATAATCGGTGCGTGTATGGCATGTCGGCGAGTCGACCGATATCGCAGGAAGCTGCCGATATCGGACGACTCGCCGATCGGACAAGTTTGAAAATTTTGATCGGGCGCCATAGAAGGCGCCTGACCAAAATTCTCCCTTCAGAGCTGAATCGGCAGAAGGAGGTAGAAATCCTATTGTTTCTACCTCCTTACCTGCCGATTCAGCCCTGAATGGTGTGTGGCGGATCTTACGATGTTTCGTGCGACCGATGGTCGTACGAAACATCGTCGGATCGCCACGTGTATGGCCACCTTAAGGGTAACTATTAAAATGTTTCTGTGGGCAAAAAATAGTTTTTATATTATATATAATAGTTTTTTAAGCAAAAAAAAATAATTCACATATAATATTGGCTCTTATCCCTGCGATTCTTGCTGCCAAAGGTTTTGATGGTGTTTTGTCCCTGATGATGATCCTGCACTGCCTCTATTGACCATCGAATATAACCTACACTCTTCTTTAGTTAGTGCAGATGGGTAGCTCTCCTTGATGCTACAGCTAGCTTCTGAGCTGCAGTGATGTCATTAGCTAACCAAAGCCTTTGTTTTCAGCCCTGAGTAGCAGGTTTTCACCTGCAGCCACTGTCATGCATATTCCTGTAAAGTGACTCTTCTCAATTTTTCCAGCTACAAGTGCAGAGCAGTGTCAGATCCTAACAACTGTTGTCTGCTTGCTTGTTGCTGACTGTTGCTTCACAACATGCACGCATAATTTTGCCAGAAGTACTTTGGTAGAAGGTCAGATAACGCTGCATACATTTTTACTGCACATCCTGTAAAAGAAAACTAGAATGACAGGCATAGGTGGCCTACTCTCCTAAGTTATCTATTAGGGATGCACCAAATCCAGGAGTCTGTTCAGGATTGGGCCTTTTTCAGCAGGATTTGGATGACTCCATGCCACTGCCCGAACCAAATCAGAATCCTTGAAATTATGTGACTTTTAATCATGTAAACACAGAAGTTGAACATTTTTCACCATGCACAAAGCTCTTTAAACCTTCTTTGTCCTAAATTGCGTATGCAAATTAGGATTTAGATTCAATTCAGTTAGTCCAAAGGCTGAACAGACAGTTATTGTATAAGGCGACCAAAATCACTTGGTTCCAGTCAGATGGGCCTGGAAAGAAAACGTATCTAACGAATACGAATATGGTAAGCTTCCTTGGTGGAAGCTTACCATATTGGCACCCCTGTAAATTTGCATTCCTTTGAACAAAAAATATTGCAAATGTGGCTCAACTGTGTTTACAACAGTACTCTTATGTAATCATATACATGGTACCAATACTCTGAGTATTGGCTATGAGAATATCTTGAGGATTTTTCTGCTGCTAAACTGGACCAGACTAAATATGTGGAGTTAAACACAAAAAGAAAAATTAAATGACATGTCATCCCAAAAAAAAAAATTATTCTTGCCAAAAGAAAACAATTCTTAGCGAAATACATTCATTATAAATTTGTAATGGTTTTTAAGTAACTTGTATATATTATTGCTTTCAAAAGCAGTGTTGTCTATTCTCTGCCCTGGTGACTGGCTTTTGAAACAATGTAACACAAGCCAGCATATTGACAGACTTGTCTTAAGAAACTGGCTTTTGCAACATTGATTAAACAGTCATAACCAGGAGCTTTCAATAGCAATTACATTTAAAAATAACCTTTAAAGTGCTAAAAATGTTTAATACATTCATATTGGAAAGTTGCTTAGAATTATGTTTTGTTTTATTATGCAAAAAATTGCTCTAAGATTTAACACCCATCAGTCATGCTGAAGCATACATATAGGATCCAAAATTATTTAATTTTCTCTTGAAGGCAGTGGCCACGGTAAAAATGTTACGACCAATTCCAAATTATCTTAAAATAGAAACTATCTACATGAAATACAAGACACTTGTACTCCCTGTGTGTAATTGTGTATATTGTAAGATTGTACAGCGCTGCGTATTCTTGTAGTGCTTTATAAATAAAGTTATACATGCATACATACAACTGAATCTTGCCCCCAATCAATGGCATAGTGGTTAACCAGCCTACTGCATAATAATCTGAAAAGCACCAACAGTTAACTTTTAAAGGGTGGGGCCCTAACAAACACAGCATTATAAAGCTGCTTTCTATAGAGTATGTTTAAACTGTAGTCACTGAAATAAGAAAATAAAAATCTTACTTGGCAGCAATATGAAGTAAGCTTCTTTTAACTCTTCCAAAGGCATAGTTGACATCAAACTTTGAATTTGAAAGTAATTCCAAAACAGACCTTGGAAAAAGAAATGTAAAAATGTTCCTTATTTTTGAATAAAACTTTTTGTTTCTGCAAAAATAACATTTTTAATACACAAGATGCCACTAAGGAAAATATAAAATACAGAAATTAAACTTGGAGTTGTAATGAGATTTAGAGGAAAAGACAGTTACATAACACCTACCCATGGGTTGAAAGCTTACAGACCCATACAATGTAAACTGTATTGCCAAAGGCTGCAAACAGTATTTATAAAAATTATAGATATATAGCATTGCACTCAAAAGAACCTATAAGAAAAATCAAAAAGACTTTAATCAGGGACTATTTAGTGGGGATTTAAATAAAGTATTTTGATTATATATATATTTAGTTGACCTTCTGATCCCTCATTTATTCATAACAATAAATCCAATCCGCGACGCCTGTTTTCTATTTTCTATTTTCAATACCCTTCTGCGTCCCTCACAGACCCCATTACCTCACCCTATGCACTCTCCCCAGGACTTTGCTGATTTCTTCATGAACAAAGTGGAGTCCATCCGCAATCAGATTCCCCCCTCTACTAATATGAACCAGCTCCTCCTTCCTCAGCCCCCCTCTGCATGTCTTAACTCTTTTGGTCCCGTAACTGTCTCCGAAGTCTCCCACCTTCTTTTGTCGGCTCCGCTCACCACTTGCTCTCTTGACTCTATGCCTTCCTCTCTGCTTAAACACTGCATTCCTGAACTTACTCCGGCTCTTACTCACATCTTTAACTCTTCTCTGACCTCTGGACGCTTCCCCTCTTCCTTCAAACAGGCCTGTGTCAAGCCCATCCTAAAAAAGGCCCTGCTCGACCAGTCCTGTCTCTCTAACTACCGCCCTGTCTCACTTCTACTGCTCGCCTCCAAAATCTTAGAGCGTATTGTCTTCTCCCGTATCACTAACTTTCTTAATGCCCATAATCTATTAGACCCTCTGCAATCTGGTTTTCGGCCTGCGCACTCTACTGAAACAGCCCTGTGCAGAGTTACAAACGATCTTCAGGTAGCCAAAGCCAAAGGTCACTTTTCCATACTAATCGTCCTAGATCTATTGGCTGCGTTTGATACGGTTGACCACTCCCTCCTGATGCAAATTCTGCATTCGATTGGTCTCCGTAGTCAGGCTGCATCCTGGATCTCTTCTTATCTCTCTAACCGTTCATTCACTGTCTCCTATGCTAATAAAACCTCATCTCCAGTTCCTCTAAATGTGGGGGTACCTCAAGGCTCTGTACTTGGGCCATTGTTGTTCTCCCTCTACACGCTGTCTTTGGGAGATCTTATCCGTTCATTTGGCTTCAAATATCATCTGTATGCTGATGATATCCAAATTTATCTGTCGACCCCTTCATTAACAGTTGAAACTGAGACTCAAATCTCTAACTGGATGAACCAACGCCACCTCAAACTCAACCTAACAAAAACTGAACTAATGATCTTTCCGCCTAAGCCTGGTCCTATCCCCCCCCTTTTCTATCTCTATTGATGGCACCCTCATCAACCCCGTCGATTCGGCGCGTTGTTTGGGGGTGATCTTTGACTCCAGTCTCTCCTTTTCAATACCACTGTCAAAACCTGTCACTTTTTCTTACGCAATATTGCCAAAATTCGTTCCTTTCTTTCTACTGCAACAGCTAAGCTGCTCATGCATGCTCTCATCCTGTCACGACTGGACTACTGCAACCTGCTATTAACCGGCCTCCCTAACTCCCATCTTTCCCCCTTACAGTCTATATTAAACACTGCTGCCAGAATTCTCCTCCTCTCATCCAGGAGAGTTCAGGCCCTTCCCCTGCTAAAGGCCTTATCGTGGCTTCCTATTAAACAAAGAATATCTTACAAACTTCTTCTCCTAACCTTCAAAGCCCTCCATTCCTCTGCTCCTCACTACATCTCGTCCCTTGTGTCTCCGTATGTTCCCGGCCGACTCCTTCGTTCCTCGCAGAGCAATCGTTTGGTTGCGCCCCCCACTACTACTGCGGTTTCCCGCCTTAAACCTTTCTGCCCCTTACATTTGGAATGCCCTCCCTGATTTCCTCCGGAGAGAATCCTCCCCCAGTCTTTTTAAAACTAAGGTTAAAGACTACCTTTTGGAGCACTCGCCCAGCACCTAATCTGGGAACTGGCACTTATATTGTAGTGTCACCCACTGTGACCTACAGCACTTATATTTGCCTATTTGTGTCTGTTAGTTACCCTCCCATATAGATTGTAAGCTCTACGGGGCAGGGACCTCCTTCCTCTTGTGTCCTCGACTCTTAACTTATTGCTGCTGTATTTATTGTTATACTTTGTATTTATCTATTATCTTATTAACACCCTGTTTGTATTAATGTATTCTACTGTACAGCGCTGCGTACATAAGTAGCGCTTTATAAATAAAGATATACATACATAATGGCTTTAAGACTAAAGCCGGCCATACATGCACCGATAATATCGTACGAAACCTCGTTTTGTACGATATTCAGTGCGGGAATGGCAAGTCGGCGAGTCGACCGATATCGCAGGAACCTGCTGATATCGGTCGACTTGCCAATCGGGCCAGTTAAAAGATTTTGATCGGGCGCCATAGAAGGCGCCTGACCAAAATCTGCCTTCAGCGCTGAATCGGCAGAAGGAGGTAGAAATCCTATTGTTTCTACCTCCTTATCTGCCGTTTCAGCCCTGAACGGTTTGTGGCCACCTTTACTGGCTGATTTTTTGGAACACAAAATAGGTCCTCTTTTATGCAGACATAGCTGTAACGTGGGAATCTATTTTATGACAATATAACTTTTTCTATAAACCCTAAAAATACATACCTATGTTGATCAGCCATTACCATCGGCATTAACGTGTAAACAGCAGTTTCATTATCTGTGAAAATTAGAAAAATATCACAGTTTACATTTGGCCAGTTTTAAGATATGTAACCAGTGGAAAATAATTTTCTCAAACTGTTATTTGATTTAAATATTCCTTCAGAAAAAAAAGGTTCCTACTTCTTTATGTAATAGAAGACTTATCTTTAGACTTTTGGTTCACAAAAATTGGCCCTATCCAATGCACAAAAGATTCAAGATTCAGATCAGATTTAAGTGGGGCGGGGCGATATACCGTTTAATACCGAATACCGGTGTTTTTTTAAAAAACTATATTTATTTTTCAGATACCGCAATACCGCAATGTCCGGGTACTCACCCGTGCGGCCAGGTGCGCGCCGTCAAAGCGCACGTACATGTCAAAGCGTACATGTGAAAGCATGCACGTCCGCGACGTGCTGACAGCGCCGGTTCTGCGCCTGCGTGGGGGGTATTTAAAGCTATCAAACGCCTCCTCCTGTGCTATGTTGTCTGCGGCCTTGCCTGGGGAAACTAAGCCTGCCTGATTTACCTTACGACTTTCTGTTGCCGATCCTTCGCTTGCCTGACTCTGATTTTCAATACTGCAGTAATTATTCTCTAATTTATTAGGAAATGGGGTTAACACCTTATCATGCATGGAAAAAAAAATACCGTCAAATACCGTGACACCGATATAATTTTGAAAAATACCGTGATATAAATTTTTGGTCATACCGCCCAGCTCTAGATTTAAGCATTACATAGTATTGCAGAACTAATCAGCACCAATTTTTGACAAAACATGTAGCTTGGAATTTTAAAAAATATTGAGCTTTAATCTGCCATGGACTTTTCCCCAAAATCACATGACCATCAGACTATGCCATTCCATAGTATTGAATGACTACTCAGCTGTGGCAAAGGGCAAAACCTGTACCTAGGGTTTTTAAAGGTGCTGAGCTTCAGTCTGCCCATCAGAGTACCGCAAAATAACACACCTTTCCATCTCACACAATGAGAGAACTACAGGGCATTGTGCAAAAGGAGGTCAAACAAGTGGATCTTTCTATGATATGCCCACAATGAACTGGGCGATATTGGGCTGAACCAATTGTTTGACCCTCGTGCCTAAAGATCTGACCACAATGATAGAAAAAAAAGGCCATCAGAGAAGGTGGCATCAAGAAGGCATGATCACCATGATGGGATCTATAAACCTGGCCAATGAAAATATGGCCAATTTTCAGCCATATATATTGGTCAGGTAAGCCCTTCGGAGACCTATATACACAAGGCAATATGGTGCCAATTTGTTCCACATTGCAAATATTTTGTAAGGCACCGTGATAATTGCCATGCAGACTTAATATTATACAGAGGATAAATATCATAACATTATAATCTGAGGCTTTCATCCGTAATTCAATGTTTTTATTTAGTAAAGTATATTCCACATGTCCACAAACATATCTGTTTGAGCAATTGTCTGTCACTTTCTTCCTGACTGGATTTCTTAGCACTGGTTTAGAAATGAATATTTTTATATCTCTTCTTTTAAAAGAAATCTCCACCCAAAAACAAAAGAAAATGCATTTCTAGGCATACTTCCCAATATGCACCAATTAAAACTTTTCAATAATTTTAACATTTGTAATTGCTATTGCAAGCAGTGTCCTTCCAACTGCTTATCTCCTCTGCACTAACAGCTTTGATTCCTGAAAAGATGTAGACTGCAGACCTGGCTCTGCTACACTGATTCAAGAGTCAGAACAGAGCCAAAAGGGATATATACAAATGTTGCTGTGTTCTGTTGCAATGACATTTACACATAGCTGTAAGACCAACGAAAAATGGCAATTAATGTACAATGAAAGGTTGTTTAAAATGACATTTGCGCTGAGATCATCTTTGACGCATTAGTTTTCTTTCCACAGAAGAATGTTGCCATATAAACAACATGATATCATTACATTTCAATACAGGCACTTTTAACCTCCAGCTCTACCACACCCAGTAAAACAAAAGCATTGTTTAGTGCACGCAGCATTAATATCTGTGCCTATCCCTCATATCCACTTTTCCCAATATTTCCACATCACCTTCAGGCAGCTCCACGGTGCGAGCTCTGCGCAGAGAGCGAGTGAGGCGATTGAGTTGCTCCATTGCTCTCTCCATCCTAGGCAGGCCAGGATATTGGGAGAGGCCCCCAGGCCCGGGCCTAGGGCGACAAGATTTAGGAGCGACAAACAGGCGCCTGTTCTTTATTTGCAACGGGCAGCGGCGCATAAAATGGTTAAATAATATCTTGCCCGCCAGCCCCCCAACCCGGTAGCGGCTACTTCCTAGCCTCTGAAGGGACCTTCGTGACGTCACGGTCATGTGGTAATACCATGTGACCGCTCCAATGCGCATGCCCCATTATTGCGCGGTACATTCGAACACGAAGACGTGCTAATGGCTTCTCCTGGCAGACAGCGATCAGTGAGTGGGGGTATAACTGTGCCTCTGATTTTCTGGGGGGTATCACTGTGCCTTTGATTTTCTGGGGGGTATCACTGTGCCTCTGATTTTCTGGGGGGTATCACTGTGCCTTTGATTTTCTGGGGGGTATCACTGTGCCTCTGATTTTCTGGGGGGGGGGTATCACTGTGCCTCTGATTTTCTGGGGGGTATCACTGTGCCTTTGATTTTCTGGGGGGTATCACTGTGCCTCTGATTTTCTGGGGGGGGGGTATCACTGTGCCTCTGATTTTCTGGGGGGGTATCACTGTGCCTCTGATTTTCTAGGGGGGTATCACTGTGCCTCTGATTTTCTGGGGGGGGTATCACTGTGCCTCTGATTTTCTAGGGGGGTATCACTGTGCCTCTGATTTTCTGGGGGGGGTATCACTGTGCCTCTGATTTTCTAGGGGGGTATCACTGTGCCTCTGATTTTCTGGGGGGGGGTATCACTGTGCCTCTGATTTTCTGGGGGGGGATCACTGTGCCTCTGATTTTCTAGGGGGTTATCACTGTGCCTCTGATTTTCTGGGGGGGGATCACTGTGCCTCTGATTTTCTAGGGGGGTATCACTGTGCCTCTGATTTTCTGGGGGGGGTATCACTGTGCCTCTGATTTTCTGGGGGGGGTATCACTGTGCCTCTGATTTTCTGGGGGGGAGATCACTGTGCCTCTGATTTTCTGGGGGGTATCACTGTGCCTCTGATTTTCTGGGGGGGGATCACTGTGCCTCTGATTTTCTAGGGGGTATCACTGTGCCTCTGATTTTCTGGGGGGGGAGATCACTGTGCCTCTGATTTTCTGGGGGGGTATCACTGTGCCTCTGATTTTCTGGGGGGGTATCACTGTGCCTCTGATTTTCTGGGGGGGATCACTGTGCCTCTGATTTTCTAGGGGGGTATCACTGTGCCTCTGATTTTCTGGGGGGGGAGATCACTGTGCCTCTGATTTTCTGGGGGGGTATCACTGTGCCTCTGATTTTCTGGGGGGGGGGTATCACTGTGCCTCTGATTTTCTAGGGGGGTATCACTGTGCCTCTGATTTTCTGGGGGGGTATCACTCTGCCTTTGATTTTCTGGGGGGGTATCACTGTGCCTCTGATTTTCTGGGGGGGGTATCACTGTGCCTCTGATTTTCTAGGGGGGTATCACTGTGCCTCTGATTTTCTGGGGGGTATCACTGTGCCTCTGATTTTCTGGGGGGGTATCACTGTGCCTCTGATTTTCTGGGGGGGGTATCACTCTGCCTTTGATTTTCTGGGGGGTATCACTGTGCCTCTGATTTTCTTTGGCCTATGGGGTGGGGGTATAACTGTGCCTCTGATTTTCTAGGGGGGTATCACTGTGCCTCTGATTTTCTACGGGGGTATCACTGTGCCTCTGATTTTCTGGGGGGGGTATCACTGTGCCTCTGATTTTCTGGGGGGGGTATCACTGTGCCTCTGATTTTCTGGGGGGGGAGATCACTGTGCCTCTGATTTTCTGGGGGGGTATCACTGTGCCTCTGATTTTCTGGGGGGGGTATCACTGTGCCTCTGATTTTCTAGGGGGGTATCACTGTGCCTCTGATTTTCTAGGGGGGTATCACTGTGCCTCTGATTTTCTGGGGGGGGGGTATCACTGTGCCTCTGATTTTCTAGGGGGGTATCACTGTGCCTCTGATTTTCTGGGGGGGGGTATCACTGTGCCTCTGATTTTCTGGGGGGGGATCACTGTGCCTCTGATTTTCTAGGGGGTATCACTGTGCCTCTGATTTTCTGGGGGGGGATCACTGTGCCTCTGATTTTCTAGGGGGGTATCACTGTGCCTCTGATTTTCTGGGGGGGGTATCACTGTGCCTCTGATTTTCTGGGGGGGTATCACTGTGCCTCTGATTTTCTGGGGGGGAGATCACTGTGCCTCTGATTTTCTGGGGGGGTATCACTGTGCCTCTGATTTTCTGGGGGGGGGGGATCACTGTGCCTCTGATTTTCTAGGGGGGTATCACTGTGCCTCTGATTTTCTGGGGGGGTATCACTGTGCCTCTGATTTTCTGGGGGGGGTATCACTGTGCCTCTGATTTTCTAGGGGGGTATCACTGTGCCTCTGATTTTCTGGGGGGGGTATCACTCTGCCTTTGATTTTCTGGGGGGGTATCACTGTGGCCTCTGATTTTCTGGGGGGGGGTATCACTGTGCCTCTGATTTTCTAGGGGGTATCACTGTGCCTCTGATTTTCTGGGGGGGTATCACTGTGCCTCTGATTTTCTGGGGGGGGTATCACTGTGCCTCTGATTTCTGGGGGGGTATCACTCTGCCTTTGATTTTCTGGGGGGTATAACTGTGCCTCTGATTTTCTAGGGGGGTATCACTGTGCCTCTGATTTTCTACGGGGGTATCACTGTGCCTCTGATTTTCTGGGGGGGGTATCACTGTGCCTCTGATTTTCTGGGGGGGGGTATCACTGTGCCTCTGATTTTCTGGGGGGGGAGATCACTGTGCCTCTGATTTTCTGGGGGGGTATCACTGTGCCTCTGATTTTCTGGGGGGGGATCACTGTGCCTCTGATTTTCTGGGGGGGGTATCACTGTGCCTCTGATTTTCTGGGGGGGGATCACTGTGCCTCTGATTTTCTGAGGGGGGTATCACTGTGCCTCTGATTTTCTAGGGGGGTATCACTGTGCCTCTGATTTTCTGGGGGGGTATCACTGTGCCTCTGATTTTCTAGGGGGGTATCACTGTGCCTCTGATTTTCTGGGGGGGTATCACTGTGCCTCTGATTTTCTGGGGGGGGTATCACTCTGCCTTTGATTTTCTGGGGGGGTATCACTGTGCCTCTGATTTTCTTTGGCCTATGGGGTGGGGGTATAACTGTGCCTCTGATTTTCTAGGGGGGTATCACTGTGCCTCTGATTTTCTACGGGGGTATCACTGTGCCTCTGATTTTCTGGGGGGGGTATCACTGTGCCTCTGATTTTCTAGGGGGGTATCACTGTGCCTCTGATTTTCTAGGGGGGTATCACTGTGCCTCTGATTTTCTGGGGGGGATCACCGTGCCTTTGATTTTCTGGGGGGGTATCACTGTGCCTCTGATTTTCTGGGGGGGGGTATCACTGTGCCTCTGATTTTCTGGGGGGGGTATCACTGTGCCTCTGATTTTCTGGGGGGGGGGATCACTGTGCCTCTGATTTTCTGGGGGGGGTATCACTGTGCCTCTGATTTTCTAGGGGGGTATCACTGTGCCTCTGATTTTCTAGGGGGGTATCACTGTGCCTCTGATTTTCTGGGGGGGATCACCGTGCCTCTGATTTTCTAGGGGGGTATCACTGTGCCTCAGATTTTCTGGGGGGGTATCACTGTGCCTCTGATTTTCTAGGGGGGTATCACTGTGCCTCTGATTTTCTAGGGGGGTATCACTGTGCCTCTGATTTTCTAGGGGGGTATCACTGTGCCTCTGATTTTCTGGGGGGGGATCACTGTGCCTCTGATTTTCTGGGGGGGTATCACTGTGCCTCTGATTTTCTGGGGGGGTATCACTCTGCCTTTGATTTTCTGGGGGGGTATCACTGTGCCTCTGATTTTCTTTGGCCTATGGGGTGGGGGTATCACTGTGCCTCTGATTTTCTGGGGGGGTATCACTGTGCCTCTGATTTTCTACGGGGGTATCACTGTGCCTCTGATTTTCTGGGGGGGGTATCACTGTGCCTCTGATTTTCTAGGGGGGTATCACTGTGCCTCTGATTTCTGGGGGGGGTATCACTGTGCCTCTGATTTTCTAGGGGGGTATCACTGTGCCTCTGATTTTCTGGGGGGGGGTATCACTGTGCCTCTGATTTTCTGGGGGGGGATCACTGTGCCTCTGATTTTCTAGGGGGTTATCACTGTGCCTCTGATTTTCTGGGGGGGGATCACTGTGCCTCTGATTTTCTAGGGGGGTATCACTGTGCCTCTGATTTTCTGGGGGGGGTATCACTGTGCCTCTGATTTTCTGGGGGGGGAGATCACTGTGCCTCTGATTTTCTGGGGGGGTATCACTGTGCCTCTGATTTTCTGGGGGGGGATCACTGTGCCTCTGATTTTCTA
The DNA here is from genome assembly GCF_000004195.4 of Xenopus tropicalis. Lineage (NCBI taxonomy): Eukaryota > Metazoa > Chordata > Amphibia > Anura > Pipidae > Xenopus > Xenopus tropicalis. The sequence continues at coordinate 80,188,371 of NC_030681.2, read as the reverse complement.
GGGGGGTATCACTGTGCCTCTGATTTTCTGGGGGGGGAGATCACTGTGCCTCTGATTTTCTGGGGGGGTATCACTGTGCCTCTGATTTTCTGGGGGGGTATCACTGTGCCTCTGATTTTCTGGGGGGGGATCACTGTGCCTCTGATTTTCTAGGGGGGTATCACTGTGCCTCTGATTTTCTGGGGGGGGAGATCACTGTGCCTCTGATTTTCTGGGGGGGTATCACTGTGCCTCTGATTTTCTGGGGGGGTATCACTGTGCCTCTGATTTTCTAGGGGGGTATCACTGTGCCTCTGATTTTCTGGGGGGGGAGATCACTGTGCCTCTGATTTTCTGGGGGGGGTATCACTCTGCCTTTGATTTTCTGGGGGGTATCACTGTGCCTCTGATTTTCTTTGGCCTATGGGGTGGGGGTATAACTGTGCCTCTGATTTTCTAGGGGGGTATCACTGTGCCTCTGATTTTCTACGGGGGTATCACTGTGCCTCTGATTTTCTGGGGGGGGTATCACTGTGCCTCTGATTTTCTGGGGGGGGGTATCACTGTGCCTCTGATTTTCTGGGGGGGGAGATCACTGTGCCTCTGATTTTCTGGGGGGGGTATCACTGTGCCTCTGATTTTCTGGGGGGGGGGATCACTGTGCCTCTGATTTTCTGGGGGGGGTATCACTGTGCCTCTGATTTTCTGGGGGGGGATCACTGTGCCTCTGATTTTCTGGGGGGGTATCACTGTGCCTCTGATTTTCTAGGGGGGTATCACTGTGCCTCTGATTTTCTGGGGGGGTATCACTGTGCCTCTGATTTTCTAGGGGGGTATCACTGTGCCTCTGATTTTCTGGGGGGGTATCACTGTGCCTCTGATTTTCTGGGGGGGGTATCACTCTGCCTTTGATTTTCTGGGGGGGTATCACTGTGCCTCTGATTTTCTTTGGCCTATGGGGTGGGGGTATAACTGTGCCTCTGATTTTCTAGGGGGGTATCACTGTGCCTCTGATTTTCTACGGGGGTATCACTGTGCCTCTGATTTTCTGGGGGGGGTATCACTGTGCCTCTGATTTTCTAGGGGGGTATCACTGTGCCTCTGATTTTCTAGGGGGGTATCACTGTGCCTCTGATTTTCTGGGGGGGATCACCGTGCCTTTGATTTTCTGGGGGGGTATCACTGTGCCTCTGATTTTCTGGGGGGGGGTATCACTGTGCCTCTGATTTTCTGGGGGGGGGGTATCACTGTGCCTCTGATTTTCTGGGGGGGGGGATCACTGTGCCTCTGATTTTCTGGGGGGGGTATCACTGTGCCTCTGATTTTCTAGGGGGGTATCACTGTGCCTCTGATTTTCTAGGGGGGTATCACTGTGCCTCTGATTTTCTGGGGGGGATCACCGTGCCTCTGATTTTCTAGGGGGGTATCACTGTGCCTCAGATTTTCTGGGGGGTATCACTGTGCCTCTGATTTTCTAGGGGGGTATCACTGTGCCTCTGATTTTCTAGGGGGGTATCACTGTGCCTCTGATTTTCTAGGGGGGTATCACTGTGCCTCTGATTTTCTGGGGGGGGATCACTGTGCCTCTGATTTTCTGGGGGGGGTATCACTGTGCCTCTGATTTTCTGGGGGGGGTATCACTCTGCCTTTGATTTTCTGGGGGGGTATCACTGTGCCTCTGATTTTCTTTGGCCTATGGGGTGGGGGTATCACTGTGCCTCTGATTTTCTGGGGGGGTATCACTGTGCCTCTGATTTTCTACGGGGTATCACTGTGCCTCTGATTTTCTGGGGGGGTATCACTGTGCCTCTGATTTTCTAGGGGGGTATCACTGTGCCTCTGATTTTCTGGGGGGGGTATCACTGTGCCTCTGATTTTCTAGGGGGGTATCACTGTGCCTCTGATTTTCTGGGGGGGGGTATCACTGTGCCTCTGATTTTCTGGGGGGGGATCACTGTGCCTCTGATTTTCTAGGGGGTTATCACTGTGCCTCTGATTTTCTGGGGGGGGATCACTGTGCCTCTGATTTTCTAGGGGGGTATCACTGTGCCTCTGATTTTCTGGGGGGGGTATCACTGTGCCTCTGATTTTCTGGGGGGGGAGATCACTGTGCCTCTGATTTTCTGGGGGGGTATCACTGTGCCTCTGATTTTCTGGGGGGGGATCACTGTGCCTCTGATTTTCTAGGGGGGTATCACTGTGCCTCTGATTTTCTGGGGGGGGAGATCACTGTGCCTCTGATTTTCTGGGGGGGTATCACTGTGCCTCTGATTTTCTGGGGGGGTATCACTGTGCCTCTGATTTTCTGGGGGGGGATCACTGTGCCTCTGATTTTCTAGGGGGGTATCACTGTGCCTCTGATTTTCTGGGGGGGGAGATCACTGTGCCTCTGATTTTCTGGGGGGGTATCACTGTGCCTCTGATTTTCTGGGGGGGTATCACTGTGCCTCTGATTTTCTAGGGGGTATCACTGTGCCTCTGATTTTCTGGGGGGGGAGATCACTGTGCCTCTGATTTTCTGGGGGGGTATCACTGTGCCTCTGATTTTCTGGGGGGGTATCACTGTGCCTCTGATTTTCTGGGGGGGGATCACTGTGCCTCTGATTTTCTAGGGGGGTATCACTGTGCCTCTGATTTTCTGGGGGGGAGATCACTGTGCCTCTGATTTTCTGGGGGGTATCACTGTGCCTCTGATTTTCTGGGGGGGGGTATCACTGTGCCTCTGATTTTCTAGGGGGGTATCACTGTGCCTCTGATTTTCTGGGGGGGTATCACTCTGCCTTTGATTTTCTGGGGGGTATCACTGTGCCTCTGATTTTCTGGGGGGGGGTATCACTGTGCCTCTGATTTTCTAGGGGGGTATCACTGTGCCTCTGATTTTCTGGGGGGGTATCACTGTGCCTCTGATTTTCTGGGGGGGTATCACTGTGCCTCTGATTTTCTGGGGGGGTATCACTCTGCCTTTGATTTTCTGGGGGGGTATCACTGTGCCTCTGATTTTCTTTGGCCTATGGGGTGGGGGTATAACTGTGCCTCTGATTTTCTAGGGGGGTATCACTGTGCCTCTGATTTTCTACGGGGGTATCACTGTGCCTCTGATTTTCTGGGGGGGGTATCACTGTGCCTCTGATTTTCTGGGGGGGGGTATCACTGTGCCTCTGATTTTCTGGGGGGGGAGATCACTGTGCCTCTGATTTTCTGGGGGGGGTATCACTGTGCCTCTGATTTTCTGGGGGGGGTATCACTGTGCCTCTGATTTTCTAGGGGGGTATCACTGTGCCTCTGATTTTCTGGGGGGGATCACTGTGCCTCTGATTTTCTAGGGGGGTATCACTGTGCCTCTGATTTTCTGGGGGGGTATCACTGTGCCTCTGATTTTCTAGGGGGGTATCACTGTGCCTCTGATTTTCTGGGGGGGGGATCACTGTGCCTCTGATTTTCTAGGGGGGTATCACTGTGCCTCTGATTTTCTGGGGGGGGTATCACTGTGCCTCTGATTTTCTAGGGGGGTATCACTGTGCCTCTGATTTTCTGGGGGGGGGGTATCACTGTGCCTCTGATTTTCTGGGGGGGGATCACTGTGCCTCTGATTTTCTAGGGGGGTATCACTGTGCCTCTGATTTTCTGGGGGGGGATCACTGTGCCTCTGATTTTCTAGGGGGTATCACTGTGCCTCTGATTTTCTGGGGGGGGGTATCACTGTGCCTCTGATTTTCTGGGGGGGTATCACTGTGCCTCTGATTTTCTGGGGGGGGAGATCACTGTGCCTCTGATTTTCTGGGGGGGTATCACTGTGCCTCTGATTTTCTGGGGGGGGGGATCACTGTGCCTCTGATTTTCTAGGGGGGTATCACTGTGCCTCTGATTTTCTGGGGGGTATCACTGTGCCTCTGATTTTCTGGGGGGGGTATCACTGTGCCTCTGATTTTCTAGGGGGGTATCACTGTGCCTCTGATTTTCTGGGGGGGGTATCACTCTGCCTTTGATTTTCTGGGGGGGTATCACTGTGCCTCTGATTTTCTGGGGGGGTATCACTGTGCCTCTGATTTTCTAGGGGGGTATCACTGTGCCTCTGATTTTCTGGGGGGGTATCACTGTGCCTCTGATTTTCTGGGGGGGGTATCACTCTGCCTTTGATTTTCTGGGGGGTATCACTGTGCCTCTGATTTTCTTTGGCCTATGGGGTGGGGGTATAACTGTGCCTCTGATTTTCTAGGGGGTATCACTGTGCCTCTGATTTTCTAGGGGGGTATCACTGTGCCTCTGATTTTCTACGGGGGTATCACTGTGCCTCTGATTTTCTGGGGGGGTATCACTGTGCCTCTGATTTTCTGGGGGGGGTATCACTGTGCCTCTGATTTTCTGGGGGGGGAGATCACTGTGCCTCTGATTTTCTGGGGGGGGGATCACTGTGCCTCTGATTTTCTGGGGGGGGATCACTGTGCCTCTGATTTTCTTTGGCCTATGGGGTGGGGGTATAACTGTGCCTCTGATTTTCTAGGGGGGTATCACTGTGCCTCTGATTTTCTACGGGGGTATCACTGTGCCTCTGATTTTCTGGGGGGGGTATCACTGTGCCTCTGATTTTCTGGGGGGGGTATCACTGTGCCTCTGATTTTCTGGGGGGGGAGATCACTGTGCCTCTGATTTTCTGGGGGGGGTATCACTGTGCCTCTGATTTTCTGGGGGGGGATCACTGTGCCTCTGATTTTCTGGGGGGGGTATCACTGTGCCTCTGATTTTCTGGGGGGGATCACTGTGCCTCTGATTTTCTGGGGGGGGTATCACTGTGCCTCTGATTTTCTAGGGGGGTATCACTGTGCCTCTGATTTTCTGGGGGGGTATCACTGTGCCTCTGATTTTCTAGGGGGGTATCACTGTGCCTCTGATTTTCTGGGGGGGTATCACTGTGCCTCTGATTTTCTGGGGGGTATCACTGTGCCTCTGATTTTCTGGGGGGGGGATCACTGTGCCTCTGATTTTCTGGGGGGGTATCACTGTGCCTCTTATTTTCTTTGGCCTATGGGGTGGGGGTATCACTGTGCCTCTGATTTTCTCTGGAGGGTATCACTGTGCCTCTGATTTTCTTTTGGCCTATGGGGTGGGGGGATCACTGTGCCTGTGATTGGCTGGGGGGGGTATCACTGTGCCTCGGATTTTCTTTGGCCTATGGGGGGGTATCACTGTGCCTCGGATTTTTTTTGGCCTATGGGGGGGGTATCACTGTGCCTCAGATTTTTTTTGGCCTATGGGGGGGTATCACTGTGCCTCTGATTTTCTGGGGGGGGTATCACTGTGCCTTTGATTTTCTGGGGGGGTATCACTGTGCCTCTGATTTTCTTTGGCCTATGGGGTGGGGGTATCACTGTGCCTCTGATTTTCTCTGGAGGGTATCACTGTGCCTCTGATTTTCTTTTGGCCTATGGGGTGGGGGGATCACTGTGCCTGTGATTGGCTGGGGGGGTATCACTGTGCCTCGGATTTTCTTTGGCCTATGGGGGGGGTATCACTGTGCCTCGGATTTTTTTTGGCCTATGGGCCGGTATCACTGTGCATCTCATTTTCTGTGGGTGTGTATTACTGTGCCTCTGTTTTTCTATGGGCTATGGGGGGGATATCAGTGTGCCTCTGATTTTCTGTGGAGTTGGGGGGGTTACTGTGCCTCTGAATTTCTTTGGGGTAAGGTGGGGGGTCACTGTACCTCTGAATCGGTGGAATGAGTGGGGGCACTGTGCCTCTTAATGTCTGTGGGGTAAGGGGGGATCACTGTGACTGAATCTCAATGGGGTAAGGTGGGGGGTCATTGTGCCTCTGAATGTCGGTGGGTCATTCTGCCCCTTAGTGGGGGAGGGGGAGTCACTGTATCTTTGAAAGCCGATGGGGTGGTTGGTCACCGTGCCAGTCTTGAGAAATCCCTTGTCCTCCTGTAGTGGGCTATGGCTTCTCATCCCTTTTTATTATAACTTAAAGGAGAATTCAACCCCCTTGATGTTAAGTCCCCATCTGCCCCCCCCCCGCACAGTCTTATGCCTCAATCCTCCTCCCTCCAGAAATAGTGCCCGGAAAAGCAGAGTGAGTGCAGCGGAGCTCCCAGCCGCCATGTTTTTATCTACTTTCTCCTCTTCGGCACGTCCTGTCTCTTTAGGCGAATGCATATTTTTCAAACCCAGAAATTTGCTACAACTGCGCATGCGCCAGAACGCCACTCCATTCACGAAGATTAAGAAGATGGCGGCTGGGAGTAATTGTTCAGTGGCATCAGTTTTTTCAATTTATTTAGATAAGAATGTGTTAATTGATTCTTTTTTCTCCTATTTTACAGCTGCTGTTGGAATCCTCACATCCCGACTCCTTTTGTCTCTATCGTTTGATGCATTTTCCTATTGTTCTGCCAGGAATGGAAGTGGTAGTCATTAAAGACTACTACTATAGGTAAAGGTACCTATAAATATGAGTGGCAACACACGAAACGCGTCAGGTCTGGATCCTTGAATAAAGCTTTTTGAAGTTTTACAACCACTATCCTGGAAGTCCGTTCAGTGCATGCCGGTGCTATTTCTACACCTGATTAGAGAAGGTCCTTAGACAGGATAGGAATTAGCTTGTTCATATATGAAGGGACTAGTTCCTATCCCTTTACTGGACCTGTCAAGTATTTGCCTAATACAGATGGTCCTTTTACTGTTAGAGAAGGTCCTTAGACAGGATAGGAATTAGCTTGTTCATATATAAAGGGTCTAGTTCCTATCCCTATACTGGACCTGTCAGGTATTTGCCTAATACAGATGGTCCCTTTACTGTTAGGGAAGGTCCTTAGACAGGATAGCAAATAGCTTGTTTATATATGAACTGACTAGTTTCTATCCCTGTACTGGACCTCATATGAAGTAGCAATAAAACAGCTGAACACAGGATGATGGATTTTACACATCTTATATAAGAATAACTAAGTAATATCTCAAAAAATATTTAATTTAATGAGTTGCAAATCAGTTTCTATCTATTTAACATACCAAAAGATTCATATATTGTGTGGGTCTTTACAAGGATGGGAAATAGCCAGCTCTTTTAGAATAGACTAGATTCTATCCTTATTTGGGACCTTTCTTTGAAGGTCCTTGTACTGGATGGCATTTAGCTTTGTCAGTATAGAATGGACTAATTCCTATCCTGTTCTGGTACCTCACCACTAGAGGCATTTAGGTCCTTTCTAGGGATAGGAACTAGCTCACTGTTATACGAATCGTCTATTTCCTATCCACTAGAGCAGTGATGGGCAAACTTATTAGTCAACTGAGCCAAATATAAACAAAACAGCGATTGAAATTTCTTTTGAGAGCCAAATATTTTGCAGACTGTCACTGGCTCACTCGTGCATGAAACAAGTGAGCCTCCCTTGCACTGCGTATCCCGCCCCCCGCATGCACCGCGTCTCCTGTAGCCCAAAGACCAACCCCTCCCGCTGATTTTTGCTATGGGCAACGAAAATGCAATCGCACTGTACATGCGAGCCCGCACCTGGAAGAGCCAAATTCAAGGGGCTAAAGAGCCACTTGTGGCTCGCGAGCTGCAGTTTGCCCACCACTGCACTAGAGGGACGGTCCGTTCTGAAGATGGGAACTAGTCACAACCGCCCCAACTCCCTGAGAACTGCCGTGCGCATCTTCTTCCTGGTCGATGATGTCATCACGCCATGCGCATGCGTTGTTACTTGTTTTTGGGAGCCATGCACAGCGCGCACAGAAGAGCGTGCGTTCATGTGAATCTCTGAAAGTGCAGGTTGCTTAGTACAGCAGCAGGCAGGGACGCAGTTACAGTTCTGACCTGTGTACTTTTTTTCCTCAGTTCAGTTGGTTAAATTTATTATAAAAATAATAATAATGCTGCTGAGCTGTCTGCTAAAAAAACGTGGGTGGGGGGGGGGGTTATTTTATATCACATATGGACCTGGTCTTTTGTCTGCTTATATAAAGCTGTTGCTGAACTTGAACAACATACATAATCCTATGCCAGTAAAAGGTGAATCTTCTAGACATATGTGGACAGTGGATGTAATGTTCTAAACAGCTGCCTGTTAGTAAATTTGTGGGACCCTGGGTGCTGATTGTGAGGGTGCCACTTTGTAAGCTGGCTCTGTAAGCCTAACATTTGGCACACCCCCACGACTTTTACTTTTCCTTCTCCTTTAAGGACATTCAGTACACCACTAAAGGAGAGTTGTGAATGTATCCTCTTTAGAGATATGTGCAGAAAATATACAGTGGTGTGAAAAACTATTTGCCCCCTTCCTGATTTCTTATTCTTTTGCATGTTTGTCACACTTAAATGTTTCTGCTCATCAAAAACCGTTAACTATTAGTCAAAGATAACACAAGTAAACACAAAATGCAGTTTTTAAATGAGGGTTTTTATTATTTAGGGAGAAAAAAAATCCAAACCTACATGGCCCTGTGTGAAAAAGTAATTGCCCCCTGAACCTAATAACTGGTTGGGCCACCCTTAGCAGCAATAACTGCAATCAAGCGTTTGCGATAACTTGCAACGAGTCTTTTACAGCACTCTGGAGGAATTTTGGCCCACTCATCTTTGCAGAATTGTTGTAATTCAGCTTTATTTGAGGGTTTTCTAGCATGAACCGCCTTTTTAAGGTCATGCCACAACATCTCAATAGGATTCAGGTCAGGACTTTGACTAGGCCACTCCAAAGTCTTCATTTTGTTTTTCTTCAGCCATTCAGAGGTGGATTTGCTGGTGTGTTTTGGGTCATTGTCCTGCTGCAGCACCCAAGATCGCTTCAGCTTGAGTTGACGAACAGATGGCCGGACATTCTCCTTCAGGATTTTTTGGTAGACAGTAGAATTCATGGTTCCATCTATCACAGCAAGCCTTCCAGGTCCTGAAGCAGCAAAACAACCCCAGACCATCACACTACCACCACCATATTTTACTGTTGGTATGATGTTCTTTTTCTGAAATGCTGTGTTACTTTTACGCCAGATGTAACGGGACACGCACCTTCCAAAAAGTTCAACTTTTGTCTCGTCGGTCCACAAGGTATTTTCCCAAAAGTCTTGGCAATCATTGAGATGTTTTTTAGCAAAATTGAGACGAGCCTTAATGTTCTTTTTGCTTAAAAGTGGTTTGCGCCGTTTTTGCCCAGTCTCTTTCTTATGGTGGAGTTGTGAACACTGCCCTTAATTGAGGCAAGTGAGGCCTGCAGTTCTTTAGATGTTGTCCTGGGGTCTTTTGTGGCCTCTCGGATGAGTTGTCTCTGCGCTCTTGGGGTAATTTTGGTCGGCCGGCCACTCCTGGGAAGGTTCACCACTGTTCCATGTTTTTGCCATTTGTGGATAATGGCTCTCACTGTGGTTCGCTGGAGTCCCAAAGCTTTAGAAATGGCTTTATAACCTTTACCACACTGATAGATCTCAATTACTTTTGTTCTCATTTGTTCCTGAATTTCTTTGGATCTTGGCATGATGTGTAGCTTTTGAGGTGCTTTTGGTCTACTTCTCTGTGTCAGGTAGCTCCTATTTAAGTGATTTCTTGATTGAAACAGGTGTGGCAGTAATCAGGCCTGGGGGTGACTACAGAAATTGATATTGAAATTGAAAATTGAAATTGATAAACCACAGTTAAGTTATTTTTTAACAAGGGGGGCAATCACTTTTTCACACAGGGCCATGTAGATTTGGAGTTTTTTTTCTCCCTTAATAACGTAAACCTTCATTTAAAAACTGCATTTTGTGTTCAATTATGTTATCTTTGACTAATAGTTAACGGTTTTTGATGAGCAGAAACATTTAAGTGTGACAAACATGCAAAAGAATAAGAAATCAGGAAGGGGGCAAATAGTTTTTCACACCACTGTACATATATGCAATAACATATTTTAAGTTGAAAAAAGACACACATTCATCAAGTTCAACCTTTACGCCCCTATATAACCTGCCTAACTGCTAGTTGATTCAGAGGAAGGCACAAAAAAAAAAAAAAAAACCATTTGAAGTCTCTAATTTGCAGCAAAGGGGAAAAAAAATCTTCCTGACTCCCATAACCCTGTATTCCCTCACTTGCTAAATACCCATCCAACCCCTTCTTGTACCTATCTAATGTATCTGCCAGTACCACTGATTCGGGGGGTGGGGGGATCCCATAACTTCCCAGTTCTCCCTGTAACTCCCCTTCCTTGTACCTATCTAATGTATTTGCCAGTACCACTGATTCATTCGGGGGGGGGGGGGGAATCACACAACTTCCCAGCTCCCCCTGTAACTCCCCTTCCTTGTACCTATTTAATGTATCTGCCAGTACCACTGATTCGGGGGGGGGGGGATCCCACAACTTCCCAGCTCCCCCTGTAACTCCCCTTCCTTGTACATATCTAATGTATCTGCCAGTACCACTGATTCAGGGAGAGAATTCCACATCTTCACAGCCCCTTCAGAATATTTAGATGGCACAGGTTTTCTCTAGGTCATTGCCAGTTATTGGAACTAAGTGGTTGGCTGTCACTCTATATAACTAGCTACAACTCATGGATGTCTTTTTTAACCCTTATCTACTGTTACTATAAAATATATCAGCAGTGGGGACTTGTGTGATATAAGAAACTTTTCTGAGGCCATTGTATTCATTTATTGAGTATTTTCTTCTAGCGTTCCTGTGACATGGCTGACAAAAGAAAAAAGCTTAGTGGGTTTGCATATCGCAAGCTTGCAAACAGAAAAGCTAAAAGGCAAAGTAGTGAACTGGAGCATATACAAAAAATGGAGACCTATTTTGAGAAAGCTAGGAGAGAAGATCTTGATGTTATACCTGAAGAGGCTTAATCTTCTGAGTCACCTTGTTCTTCATCTCATTTGAGAACAACAGATATTACAGAGAGAACATCACATGATGAAGATATTTCTATGGAACTAGCAGATAATTCATCCTTAATGACAACTGCTAAAGTAACAGAAAAACAACCATGTGAGGAAATCTCTTCAGCACTAACTTCATTAAGGCTTTCTGAAATAAGAGTTTGGAGGACGAGCTACACTTTTCTTCTGATCCTGTTGACTGGGATAAACAAGATGAAAAGCTGAAAGATTTCCTAGCTTTTAAAAGTATCAGAACAAGGAGGTAGACTTTTCATCATCTGTCAGGCACTATCCTCACAAAACTAGGTGTATGTCTGATACACTCTTTAAAAGTTAATGGCCCAATGGAGAATCTATGCAACGACCATTGTTAGTATATTCTATTAAGAGTAAGAAGAATTTTTGTGCTGCTTGCTATCTATATAGTGGAATCGGCAAGTTAGCACATGAAGGATATAATAATTGGAAAAATGCATCTGTTCGACAAAATAGGGCAAAAATTAGTGGTAGAATTGACCAGCTTTTTCTTGAGAAGCAAAATCAAGAAATAGAATATTGGAGGAATATCCTAAAAAGGGTTGTCACGGCTGTGAAAACATTGTCATCATGTGGTTTGCCATTCAGAGGCACAGATGAAAACTTTGGGTAACTCACAAATGGCAATTACTTGATGCTTCTAGAAGCAATAGCTGAACATTACCCCTTTTTGGCAGAGCATATCAAAAAATATGGAAACACTGGTTCTGGCAGTACATCATACTTGTCCAAAAATGTATTGTACCATATTATTATATTGTAGCCTCCAGTGTGCTTGAAGTTATAATAAACTTAGCAAAGCAAGCAAATAATTACTCAATGGGGCTGATTCACTAAAGTACGATAAAAAGCATGCGATAATTAAGTCCCTATTCATCAAAGTCAAGTCTTCGTTAAGACGCATATTGCATGTGCAAAAAACGCACAAAAGCATTGCGTTAATTAATTCTCGCATAGAAATAATACGCACGATTCACAAACACATATGAAGCGTTAAACGCGCTAAATATCGCATTAGTCTGTGTGAATATTAACACCTACTTGGGGCAGGCGGTACTTTTAAAATTATGGTTCGGGAGCTTTTGGCAACACAACATGGAGTTTGCAGTGGGATTTTTTCAAGTATGTGTTGGCCCTAGAGTGATGCATCCTCCAGTTTTCAGGGAAATGGTCATTTTCAAAACAGTAGTTTTCCGAAAGTAATGGTTACGTGTGTAAAATTGTGTGCCAATATAGCTAGCGGCAAAATATATCACACACAGCAGGAAATAACGCACGCGGTGGGAATTAACGCAAGAAAGATTAGGCTACAAGATTATGATACATCTACAGCAAGACCAAGAAAGATAAGACTGCCATTTGATGTCAGCCCCCAAGGACACATACAACTAAGCCAAAGAGATAAATTCAGAGTAAACACCTTTCTCCCTATCCTGGATAAACTGCCCCATGAGCTTAGAAGGAGAGCAGAGGCTTATAAATCACTGAACAGTCATTCAGCTTGTTTGAAAATATGAGCACACTTAGCAATGAGGATTTGCTTGCCCAAGCACATCATCTGTGCAGTCAGTACCCAAATGACATGAATGACAAACTGCCTAATGAATGCTTGCACCTCTGCTCTTATTTAAAAAGTATTGGTGCCCTGTACATCACTATTCCTCAGCTACTCAAAACCATTGTTGAAGACTCACTGGAAGTGATTTACCCAAATGTTTATGTAGCATTACGCATTTTTCTTTGCACACTGGCAACAAACTACAGTGCTAAAAGATCCTTTTCTTGCTTTAAAAGAGTAAAAAACTACCTGAGATCCTCACTTAGTGAAGAAAGGGTAAACAGCTTTGTCCTGCTTGCAATTGAAGGTGCAAGTTTACCATAGGGATAGTCACTTATTGCAACCAAATAGGTGTTCTGTAAATGCTAACATTATATTGGCTGCTATAAGGCCTTTTATTATAAATGGGGGCTAAAGGTCCCTATCACATACACACATATAGTCAGTTTTACCAGGGGTTAATTAACCTTCCTTGGGCTTACTAAATATACCTTCAACCCTACCCATCAAAATGCCCATACCCTTAAGTTTTTGGGTTTTTTTTTTTTTGAGTTTTAACTTTTTTATTGAGAATGTCATGTTACATAACAATGTTACCATAGATACATAAAGTTGTATATAATTGCATCAATAAACTGTGATGTTATATTAACCAAGTGTATTTCTTGCATATCATTGCATAAGGGGTGCCTCCCTTAGCATCGCTCTGAGATCCGGGTTCTACCTCTAAGGTTACATTTTGTTTCAGTTCTGCCTTCATCCAGGTGCCCATTGAGACTTTCGATGGAGTATTTCCCTCAGTATTCACTTTCCCCTTTTTTCTCCAGGTTCTTTTATCTTATTTGAGAGAAAGGCGTGATTCCTTAAGTTTTTATTCACTCACCTCTGATCTGTGTGTAACTTCTTCGACTCTCTTTTTCATGGTTTTCCCTGTTTTGCCAACATCTTTTACCACTGGCACTTTCCCTTTCAAACCAGAGTTGCCAGGTCTAATCTTCAAAACCAGCCAATGTCAGGAACAAAACCAGCAAAAAGCCATTTCAAAAGTAGCACAATATTTGGCCAGGAAACAAAGGTTTAAATGAAAAATCAGATATCCATGCATTGTACTGGGAGTATTAAATTAACCCCAGAACTGCCACTAAGATCATTCCATACCTCCCAACATTTGAAAAATAATTATTAATTATCGTGTGTAGCACACCCACTACCTCTACACCCCCAATGGTGGTCCCTAAGCATTTCATGAGAGACATAGTGCCAGCCCCAACTGCACTCTCCAAACAACTGTGCTCTCTGTCCTCTTGGTCTCTAGGTGGCAACAGTTATATAAAGTTGGAGTAGTCACAGTGTCATCTTGTAAGAATTTGCCTAACCTGGCAGCAAAAGAGACATTAAAATGAAAATCCAGGATTATAGGCTGGGTGACAAAGATCAGCAACAGTTTAGAGTTATGTCACTGGCTGCAGAGTTTCAGGTTTTTGCATTAACATGCCAGTAATATCACTGTAGAAATGAAGTCAGATTTCTGCATTACCCCCAGATTGGGTCAAAACCAGAAAGGTGGCAACCCTGACAGCCTGTCTTTTCAAGGAGCTGTTTCGGTCAAAACTCTCTGCCCAGTTTTAACATTCTGAAAACCAGGCAGACACCTTCCAAATTGCATCCCACGGATGCAATATTCCTGCCCATGACATCATCACGCAACCAGAAAATGTCACCACGTGATGACATCATCATGCATGCCCCTTTGGGTTTAAAACCAAAGCATGATACACATATGGGTGTGTTTTACTTCAGCTCTCAGGAACCCCAAGAGATACTGAGAGTTATAGTTTAAGGATCGGCCACAGAAACACCTCAGTCCCCCCACATCACCAAACAAAGTAGTAATAAAATCACATACTGTACCAAAGAATGTCTCAGCCTCTTTTTTTTTCACTTGCCCTAATCTTGCTGCAATATAATACATCAACACAGTCATCTGCTTTGGGTAATGTTACACCCATATCACTGTATACTGCCCATGTTGTAGACAGCCTTGGCACACAGTGCACCAATAAAAGCACTGCTGTAGGCTGCAATGCTGTTAGATAATTACCAACTTTAACCTTAGGTTCAATAAATACAAAAATGCCAAGCCTTAAGGGATGCCTTGTCTTCTGCAGAAAAGTTCTGTTTTTCCTCACATGTCCTACAATCCCAAATGACACTTCAACAACCCCCTACTGCATCTACCTACCCCCTTGCTGCCTCTTCAATCACCTAACAGGACTTTGCAAGTTATTTCCAAGATAAAATCAATACAGTTTGCCAAAGCTTGAGACTAGTACACAATCATCCTTTATTTAGTTATACTTGCCCCCACCCTCACTCATCCATCTCTGTCTATATTCCAGTCACAGTTCAAACACACTGTCATCACACCTATGCATAAAACTCCTTCATCTACATTCCCTTCCAGTTATCAACCAAACTCCCCTCTTCCCCCTATTTCTTAACGAGTGAAACACAGCTTTCCTCAGTCCACTAGAGTAAAATTTAACTGCTCTCTTCATTTCTATAGGATTTTTAAAGATCTATTCATCAATGGTGAAAAAATGAGAGTTGACCCTTTGATAAACACGCCTTTAAAAATCACATCGGAATGTATAGAGTGGCGTGGCAGACTGTGGCTTGCTCTAATTTCACTCTTTGATATCTATGCCCTTATGTATTATCTAGCTCTCACTCTCCTAAAACGAAAGATCTGCTTGCTACTGTATCCAAAGGCCACTACTCTTTTTCTGACGCTTCTGGTCCCAACTGCGACGTTTCACACCATTGATCATTCTGTACCCTTTCTGATTTGGGAGACAGCACTATCCTGGATCTCATCCTTACTCTCTAACTGATCCTTTTGTTTATCCCATGGTGCATAAACTCCTTAACTCATACATTCTCAGTTGGCTCTTTTGTCAGACTGCTTCTAATTAAATCTACCCCTGTACTCCATTCTAGCTTGTGTCACAGACTGTCTTATAACAATCTTATCTTTTGTTCTTTCCTTTTGCCTTTAACTGAACTATCCTTTTTGTACGTTTCCTTCTTAATTTGGATCAGTCTACTTTAAGTCAGCTAAAAATCATGTTAACATTAAATAAACCCAATATGATTGTTTGCCACCAATATGGATTCATGTAGCAGAGTTAGGATCATGTACAAGGTACTGTTTAGTATTACAGAGAAAAAGGTAATACATTTTAAAATTTCAGTTATTGGAGATGGCCTTTTTGTAATTCTGAGCTTTCTGGATATCAGGTTTTGGGATAAAAGGGTCCCATACCTGTATAAAGCTTTTTTAAGGGGCGTTGCTTGCTGGAAAGGACAATGAAGATTAATGTTTACTGTTTTATTCTTACTAAAGTACTTCGGTACAGAGAGATTTCAAAAAGAAAAAAAAAAAAAAAAAGGTTTTTTTAATGTTCGCAAACACTTCCCTGACATGCTATTTTAATTTACCCTTTTTTAGCCATTTTTTTTGTTGTTGTTATAAATTGGGAGATGTTATATTTCAGGAAATAAAGGAGTTCTTTTTTTAATGAATGCTTGAGTGTCTGTGTGAGGCATGGGATGAGGAAGTGGCTCCGGTAATTGCTCATGACTGTTGAACTCAGGGTAATAACACAGAAACATCCTGCATGAGTTAAGTAAAGGATCATAAGTCAAGAACTGCAGTTAGCAGTGTATCACTGTGATGCATTTTGCAAGCAGTAGGAAGTTGGTGTAAATGGATTTTCTTTTCAGTCCCAGTTTACTAGAAATGGTAAAAAATGCTCCTGTAAGAAACACTTGAAATTATTAGACATTATAGTTAAGCAATTATTATATGTTATAGAAGATAGCCTTGGCCCACAAGCAGGCAGATTTACTAAAATAGAAAAAAGGGTATCCTAAATGATACCCCCTGAAGTTTAAAAACTTTCCTGTTCAGATCAAATTCAATGAATAGATTCAATGAAATGTCAGATTGGCAGAATGTGTTCAGTTGCTTTGAGCAGCTGAACATTATTCTGCTCTATGGGGTGTTAGAGCTCAGCGGCACCTCTCAGAAACATTTTCATCCCAATTTCAAGATTAATTGTTCCACTGTGGGAGAGAAATCTTTAATCAGGAATGTTCTATTTTTTACTGAGCAGTAACTATTTTACCACTCTGTAAAAAATACTGTGGAACTCACAGCCATCTTTTGTTTTACTGTTTCAGGCAGGCAGAGAGGCATGAGGCAGAGAGAGACAAGCAGCGTTGGGGGCAGTGTTTGTGGTATTCTACCTGGGTGAGGTAATGCTTTCAATCCATCTATTAATGCAGTGATCGAACTGGCAAGTCTGGGGTTAATGGACTGTGCAATCACCATATCTGCAGTGACCTTACTGGAGTGTTCATTGGCCATTTTTGCAGTGATCATACTTGCAAGTCCGGTGTTAATGGAATTCTGATTGGCCATTTCTGCAGTGATATTAACAAGGCTGGGGTTAATTGGTGCATGTTGGCCATTTCTGCAGTGATCTTACCAGCAAGTATGGAATTAATGGAGTTCTCATTGCCCATTTCTGCAGTGATGTTACTGGCAAGTCATGGGGGTTAATAGAGTGCTCATTGGCCATTACTGTAGTGATCTTACTGGCATGGTATGCAAGTGCCACAGTGTGTCATGGAATGTTTAGGGCCACCATATGTCAGGAAATGGCATCTTTGTCTTTCTTCTGGTGCACTTTGTGCTTTTGCTGCCTTTCCAAACATGGAAAAGAGTTTGTTCCTGTAAAATGGGCATGGTTTTCGGGGTGTAACAATTGTACTGGACTACTAAATTATCCCTGTGAAGCTTTACACTTAGTACTTGCCTCTAACTAATGTATAAGAACACTTTATAATGCAATTTCTGCAGCAATACTGTGTGAAAGCTACTGCATTAAAGCGGCCACATTTTTCAACATTTATTGAATAGGGGTTTTGGGAACATACATTTGCCTATTGTTTTGATTATAAGATATATAAGGGTTTTGTTATTCCTTGCACGAAACAGGGCAAATTCTGAAGTCATATTCTACTTCCTGTTCTTGTAAGCACAATCAAAACTAATCAGAGGTCTGCTGAGAAGCCCTCTGTATAATGAACTGCTGTGTATATCAGTCTAACAAAGCCTTCAGCTGAGGGGTAGAAGGGGTTTGTTTATGCAGAGGACTTTTCAGTGAACTGCTATGTTTTTGGAAAAACAGGAAGTAGAAGTTTTTGCTCAGTTTAGTGCATGTAAAGACAAAAACACACATTAATTAAAACAAAAAAAGTATGTTCAGCACAAGCCCTATATTTTGCACTAATGTTGAAAAAATGGAGTACACAGCTCCTTTAAGCAAATCCTTTTCTGTTATTTTATTTCCCTTACAAAATATGAATGGCACTAGCACACAGTTGGAGTAAATTAGCTTTTAATATCATTTGGAAACTTTGAAAGAGAGAATGTAGACCAAATGAAGTGATTTTGGAATGAACATGATTTAGCTGTATTCAGTCAAAAAATCATGCTGTCTTTCACATAAATACTGCCCACTGTTTATTATCTCTTTTTCTTTATATATTTATTTTACACTTTGTAGTTGTATGTAGAATAGCACTTTCCATCTCTAGTTTTTTTTTATTTTAGAAGGCCTGTTTAGCCAGATTTGGTAGGCAACATTTTTTTTTTAAATTTGCAAAAGCTCTGAAAGAAGGATGTATTTACAACAGACCAAAGTAAGAATGCACATTTGGTTTTGTTCACATTGACCTTGACATGAACTTCTGTAAGGATTTTAATTAGGAAGAGAAGCACTTTACACAACCACTAATGAGAACAATACTTCAGTTACATCCTAATACGAGGGCAATAAAAACTAGTTAGCACTTTAAGTAGTTCACTGTATCCACAAATATGAGTTATTACTAATCAGAAGTGAAGTGCACATTCTTTGATTTCCCCTGCTCCAGAGCTTCTATTCAATGGAAATAGGGAACATTCAACTAAATCATTAAGACTTTCATGAGATGAAGGAAATGGTGGAATTAGGTGAAATTGCTTTTAACAAACTACCATGATATGGGGTTTTTTTTTGTGGCTTGATTTATTCTGTCTTGCAAATGTTTCTTTTTTTTCTCTTTAGACTCGTGAAACTCAACATGTTCCATTTATTCTTACAAGTAGGTTTCAAAGGCTTATATTAGCAGGTTCTAGGACAGAACTGCTTATATGGAGGAGATAACTTTATTGGCCTTTAGAATTTTAAAATATGAACAGAAAACGCAATAACTAGAACCCAAAATTACACCAATGTGATTTTGAGATTCAAACAGATGTCTGCAATTAGTGTATCTGGTTCTGCAGGTCCCCTCATTGCACTGTAGCATGCAGCTGATTTACTGTTTTCTTTAGGGTTAAGTGAGAAGGAAGGTTTTTAAACACGTATAAAGTTCTTCCAGTTCAAATGCTTTTTAATACATTATAAAAAGTAAAAATCTCAGCATGTATTTTCATTTCTATGGAGAAAACGTAAGCAGTGATTCAGCTATAATAAAGAATTCAGTACATTTTCATTTGATGCCTTTGTTTTGAGGATCTTTTAATACATGTACAGTCATGCAGGTTTATATGCAGTAAGGTTTGTATCAACAGATCTCATTCTTCCCTCTTGATCTGTTGCCACTTGTTGAAAACCTTCATCAAACACAGGAAAAAAGGAGAACAGGGCCTTTATTTTTGCAGACCAAGAAGACGATGCAGTCAGTTACTATAGAAATGCACCGCATGTCTCTGGTAGTGCAGAACATGGAAATCCCTCACAATAAATAAACCTGCATAATTGAAAAATAGATAAACATTCGTTTTAAAAACCTCACTTTCAAAAACAGACACATTTTTTTTAAGACACCTTTTTCATATTAGGTATTGGATAGCTTATCCTTGAAATACAAAGAAATGAAAGAGTCATCTTCCTGCCTGCAACTCTTAAGGTAAGCTTTGATTCATGATCATCTCCAGCGAGTTACTTTACTGCCAGTAGCTTCCAGATTAATTTAGGGTTTATAGTAATTTATGGTGGGCAATGGCAGCAAATAGAATACAAATAAACTGTGCCATCCCAATGGGAAGGAGATGAGTTATGTATTGTTTACATTTATTAGATAAACCAAGATCATATATGTTTTTATTATTTTTATAAAATCCTTTGTAGTCTTAGCTTAGGGAGATGATATCAAGTTGTCCACTAAATGGTGGCAGCTTTAGGTGGGTGGCCCACAGATGCCAATATAGTAAATATTTGCAAATTAGTAAATTATTGCAAGGCCAGCCCCAGCCCTTAACATAGCACTGCCGCTAATCAATACTAACCTGATAATGATTTCCTCGTCACCACAAGCCATTCAGAAAAATATTTATAAAGCGTCTGTGCCATCACAGATGATTATTTATCTTTTGTAATAAAGTAACAGAGCCACCTGTACACTGCATATCTGGCATAGATCTAGTTTTCATTTATTCAGGTCATGATATATAGTATCTGCTGCTAAACCCCCTTTTTATCTTTTTAAGGGACCAGAATTAATCCAAGGAAATGTGCAATAAGGGAAAAGCAACTTAAGTTACAAGTATATAAGCACAGGACCTAAAATACAGTTCTATACTTTATAGTGTTAATGACCAGGTATAACCAGCGTAGAATTAAAATTCCACTGTGGTGGCAGCATTTACAAAACCTGTCTGAAAGTCAGCTGCACCTAACACTACTGGTGATTTGTATATGGCCAAGGTAGACGCAAACTAACTGGAATTCAGTATTTCATGACCTACAGTGGATATAAAAAGTCTAAAAGTGGTAAAATGTCAGGTTCCTCTGCTGTACAAAAATGAGACAAAGATAAATCATTTCAGAACTTTTTCCACCTTTAATGTGACCTATAAACTGTACCACTCAATTGAAAAACAAACTGAAATCTTTTAGGTGAAGGGAAGAAAACCAAAAAAACTAAAATAATGTGGTTGCATAAGTGTGCACACCCTCTTCTAACTGGGGATGTAGCTGTGTTCAGAATTAAGCAATCACATTCAAAATCATGTTATATATAGGAGTCAGCATACACCTGCCATCATTTAAAGTGCCTCTGATTAACCCCAAATAAAGTTCAGCTGCTCTAGTTGGTCTTTCCTGACATTTTTTTAGTTGCATCCCACAGCAAAAGCCATGGTCCACAGAGAGCTTCCAAAGCATCAGAGGGATCTCATTGTTAAAAGATATCAGTCAGGAGAAGGGTACAAAAGAATTTCCAATGCATTAGATATACCATGGAATACAGTGAAGACAGTTCATGAAAAGACAAGAAGAAAACTGGTCAGGGAGGCTACCAAGAGGCCTACAGCAACATTAAAAGAGCTGCAGGAATATCTGGCAAGTACTGGCTGTGTGGTACATGTGACAACAATCTCCCGTATTTTTCATATGTCTGGGCTATGGGGTAGAGTGGCAAGACGAAAGCCTTTTCTTACGAAGAAAAACATCCAAGCCAGGCTACATTTTGCAAAAACACATCTGAAGTCTCCCAAAAGCATGTGGGAAAGGTGTTATGGTCTGATGAAACCAAGGTTGAACTTTTTGGCCAAAAAATACTGAACATGAGGAGGAACTTCATCTTTCAGCATGACAATGACCCAAAGCATACATCCAAATCAACAAAGGAATGGCTTCACCGGAAGAAGATTAAACCTTTGGAATGGCCCAGCCAGAGCCCAGACCTGAATCCGATTGAAAATCTGTGGGGTGATCTGTAGAGGGCTGTGCACAAGAGATGCCCTCGCAATCTGACAGATTTGGAGTGTTTCTGCACAGAAGAGTGGGCAAATCTTGCAAAGTCAAAATGTGCCATGATGATAGACTCATACCCAAAAAGACTGAGTGCTGTAATAAAATCAAAAGGTGCTTCAACAAAGTATTAGTTTAAGGGTTACAGTTTATAGGTCACATTAAAGGTGGACAAAGTTCTGAAATTATTTATCTTTGTCTCATTTTCGTACAGCGCAGGAACCTGACATTTTACCAGGGGTGTGTAGACTTTTTATATCCACTGTAGGACAAACATTTTGGCACAAAAATGTGTATTTTAGCACCGAAATCCATGTGGCACAAAGCCTTTTTTTAAATTTTCCTCAAAAGTGGCTTAAGGTTATCTTTATTTGCAAATATAAGTGTAGTGCCGTCAGCATATCGAAGGTAGTCATCGGACAGCTTCTTTCAGTATTGCTTTTCTTCTTGTCCAGTATAGTGGTTGCTGCTTATGACAATAAAATGCCCAGACAACCCCATATATTTTTAACAAAAAAAAAAAAATTCTACTTACTTCTTGTATTCCTTTTTCCTGTTTTAATTATACAGCATGCACCAGCAATATAATCTCTTCTATCTCAGCCCTTTCTGAATCCAGGTTGTGTTGCTATTCTCTGCAATTTAGGGCTCTGGTCAGCACTGAATGATCTACAGTAGAATTTTAGTTGTGAGTGATAAAAGGGAAATAGTACAATAGGCTGCATATTTATACTGTAATATTTGTTAGGGAACAGCCGTAAGCCCCAGTCTTGGCACTTCAGCTGCTGCCCTTTAATTTTGGCTCTATATTACAGTCCCTACAGCGTGGACTTTGTTTTTGGTATTTGGTAATATGTTGTTTTTGGTATTTGGTTAGTAAATGCCCCCCTTAATGTTACAAATAGCAAATAGCCGACCATGCAGATGTGTCAACTAAAAGGATACTCTTACCTAATGTCTGAGTTGGGCAACCAAACCCAGTAAAGAAACAAAAGCATGCATTAGTAAACTGGCACATGTCATGCGGTTTGGTAGAATAATGCATTCATTTTAACATTTTTAAAAAAAACAACATTTTCATGAACATTTAAATGCCAAAGTTAAATGTTTTATTTGTTTTTAATCAAGTAATTCCTTTAAAACCTCACAATATTCATGATTGACAGATATAAAAAAAGACACTAGGCATGAAATGAAATTTTAAAATACATAATATAAAGAAAGGCAATCAGTGCTTTAGTCCATCAAAAAGACAGTAAACAGGTAAAATGACCCATATAACTTCAACTGACTTTTTTTCCACTTTTTATTAACACAAAGTGTACATACAATTCAAGCAATGTTGGTTTATAATCTTGTAAACGTGTTATAATAAGAATGGGGAAGATAGTCTAATCTACAAAAGTTAATTTAGAAACTATATAAGAAATAATATGTAATATATAGGGAACAAATCAGTGTTTACTTTGGTCTCTATTGTGGTTATTTAAACTTT
The DNA here is from genome assembly GCF_000004195.4 of Xenopus tropicalis. Classification (NCBI taxonomy): domain Eukaryota; kingdom Metazoa; phylum Chordata; class Amphibia; order Anura; family Pipidae; genus Xenopus; species Xenopus tropicalis. Next base: position 80,165,568 of record NC_030681.2, on the reverse strand, counting down.
AAAACAAGCTAATTAATGCACAATTAGGTTCTCTAGTCAAATTTTACTTAAGTATTAATTCAAGAGGTAGTCATATTTAATCTTACTGAAGCGCCAACATTGTACACAGCGCTTTTTTAAAAAAAAAATATTTTGAAGGTGGTTACACCTTGTTGATCTTACCGAAAGTAGGATAAATCAATAGGAAATTATCAGTATCATAGCACACTTTTACAAAACAGAAATCAGATACCCATATAGCTGTTACTGAACATGAGCTACAGAGTACCATTAACCAAAATTGTCTGCCCTAGAAAAAAAGTAGGAAGAATAAAGTTAAAGGAACATTGGAGGGTTCAAAGCTGCTGAGGTTTTAAAAAGGGGAAGATTATTTAATAACATATTTATATTTAATTGGGTATTGCTGAATCTATAAACCTCCTCCTACTTAAATTGTTCTCACTGAACACCCAACAAAATTCTCCCAAGTGCTTCTTTAATAGATGCTGGTGGAAACATTCTTCTAGTTCACAATTAGTTTAGGTATTATTTTTAACTAATTACTAGTCTATTGGGCAGGGGAACAATCTAGCACTGTATACAGACACTTTATGAAAACAGTTCTGTTAAGTCTCCAGTCACAACGTAATAGTGACATCACTATTTTATTGTCGATATAATAAAAAAAAATGATGTTACTTGATAGACCAACCTATTGCTATTGTTCAGCAAATGAGGAAAGATAAACTCAATATATCTAGAGGTCTGCTTTTTCTAAACTATGTCTTGTTCATATAGACATCAACACATCAACCCAGTGCATATGCACATAATTTATGCCCCGACCCTGATCTATTTTATAAAAGGGTGATTTTCACATATATAACTTTTATGATAAACATTTCTTACAGGAGATAAATTAAATTTAAATTATTTTAGACTTATTGAGATCCCTCAGGTCGTTTTTTTTTTAATAAAGAATGTTATTTGCTGCATAATAAAAATAAAAAACAAACTTATTAGGATGCTACCTTAAAAGGAAAAAATAAATCAAGGGAATATTAGTTTCTAGGTTTGGATAATTAAAACAATCAAAATTAGATGAGATTTAAATCTCAAAATTAATATTGACAAAAGTATCTATTAAACACTTCAAACCGATAATATATTTAGAAAGATTTTACGGATGTGCTAACAATACAGTTTTGAGCACACAATGTCCACAGAGATTCATACAACAGAAGCCATATTCAAGGCTTACAAAAGCACAATACTCAGAAACAATGCATTGAAATTCTCTTGAAAAAAAAAAAAGCCAAAAAGGTAAGGAACATGATCAATATGCAATATTGCATGTTAAAATTCACAATAAAATTGAGCTACCTTTGTAGCTCATTTAATATTGAAACTTTGTACTTACAACTATTTCTTGTAAAGACATAATATTAACCGCATATAACTGATTTTTCATCATTTTAGCATGCAGAAAACATTCAGGTTTATGTAAGTCTGCATTCCTGCAAAATGCTAATATCTTCCCACTTTGTTTTAAAGCAGTCTCAAAACACAAAATGGAGTTCTGAAACTTCAGATGTCTTCATCATTAGAAAACTATACAAGTCATTTCTGTAGAAGACTGTAGTAAATTTAAAAAGGTAATTTACACAACTGTGCTTTTAGGCCTTTTTTAAACTCAAGCTTTGAATACTTTTACTCTGCATGTTATAAATCTAACATGTTTGCAGTAGTCTTCTGTGGATAATTCCAAATGCATTGATTCCAAGCATTCTTGGCAAAAAAAAAACAAAACACATTTAACTTGATTCAAAATGATATTTAAAATGTAAGAGAGAAAGAAAAAAAAAAAAAAGATGTACCATTGACGTGACATTAACCTAAAAGGCTGAAGCAGCATAAAATGTGATATGGTAATATGAGGTAGCCTTTTGCTGTAAACAGAATAAAATAACAAAAAAATACCTACGTAAACATTGTGAAAACGAAAATGAAAACAGAGCTCACAAGTATTCACATAAGTAATCCAAATATGAACACAGTTTTACAAATAACATGAAATACATACAAACATACACAAAAAATATGAAATCTGATTATCAGAATTGTGGGTTTATGTTGAATTTGAGAGGTAGTTACTAATGCCAGTATATAACACTTATTACACAAGATATAAAAGTCTACATCTATTTGGTTTGTTCTGATATAGGCCTGTAGACGATTCAGAAATGGAAAAAAACATTATTACATGGTATATTCCCTGAGCAAAGTTCTTTGTCCTGAGTATGCTCTGAAACTGTGACAATATTCTCATATACAAAAATACATAGGTTTGATATGTGCTCCTTGTACTTCCGGCCATATTTGAGTAAATGCTTATGGTGGATTTATGTACAGCACCCCTAAAAAGAGGCATGGAAGAGCCTAGAAATTTTAGATGGTCGTGAGCTCTGAATCATGATTATGTAAACAGGGAATGTCCACTGAGAAAAAAAAAAAAAAAACCTTCAAAATTCTATTTGTAGAAAATGAGGAAACTTTGGTTTAAAAATTCAAAGTGATTTTCACAATAATTTTGTTCATTTGTGTAGTGCATAACCTCTAGCACCAAAGCAACGGACCATACCACATAGTCACAGTCACTTATATCCATTTGCCAGGTTATACAATGTCACCTTGATTCGTCTACATAACTTAAATATGACAGCTTTTCCTTACATTAAGGCAAGGAAGTATTTAATCGATACATCACATTCAATATCGTCAAAAGTTAAACATTGCATCATACAGTAATGAAATTCAAGTGTAGTGACTTGATTTGTGCCTGGTAGAAACAGATAACCTCTGTAAGCAATAGCAGCAATACTAAATTGTTCAAGATTTGTAATACTGCAATTGCTGGTCCATCTTAGTTAAGTCATTTTTTAATGGCAGCTATCTTAAACAGAGATTGTGAAGAAAAAAAAATCTCCATGACACATTAAACATAAGTCTCTGGGTAATTTTTCAGGTCTACTACAAAGCTGAAAAATCACATGACTGTTAGAGCAGAGATGCATTTTTGAACACTGTCTATTATACTAACCATTTTCCTACATACATTAACGTGAAACAGTACTTTTCAGGGCCATATGGTGGTACTGTCCAGCATAAATTTATTGTACGATTATGTAGGAAGAACGAACAAACATTCTGCTGGCATCAACAATATTATAGCCCTTTTACAATAGACAAAATATGTGCTTAGATGTACTGACAGCTGTTAAAACTGTGATTTTTGTGTTTCAATGTTTTTCGTTCCAGTAAAGTAAAATGGAAATCACAGTTTGATAATCTACATAAAAAAGAAATAATGATTATTTCTTATACATATTTCAGTATGCAGAGAAGAGGTTTTCACTTTCATAAATGCAGGCCTTCTGATAAAGGATAGTAGATCCACAGATACATTGGATTTAGTAACCAGAAGTTGCAGAATTTATCATACTGTTCTAAATTACATTAGAAAGAGCTTCTAAGACAGGAAACATGCTTCACCCTCAGACACAACAACCTTAAATTAGAATATGTCCTTCCTTTTAGTAATACAGATATAGATAGTCTCATCTAGAAACCCAATATCCATTTTAAGCAAATTATTTTAAAAATAAATTCCTTTGTATCTGTAATAAAAACAGTACTTGGTGGTATCTAAGCTGCATAACTCTATATCAATGGCAAAACAATCCCATTGGATTTATTTATTGCTAATGACATCATTTTAAATATTCAGTTTTTATAGTGCTGACTTGCACAAGAGCAAAAAGAAAGACTTTTCTTAGAGTTTGGCACAGAGAATTTGGAGTAGGTTTAGCAGGAAAAATCCACAAGCAACAACATTTATAATCAATAAAGGCATTTTTAGTAATCTGTTTAATTTTTTAACTATCTTAAATTTGTCACAGACTAAGGGCGTCTCAAAGCGAGCCAAAACACCCTATGTCTGACAGCTTGCTGAACTGGCTCTAGTTCCAAAGTATCGTTTCGAAATGCTGCATAAGCGTTGGTCCCCTTAACCCCAACCTGCCTGACAATGTTTTACCTATCTGGAGGAAGGAGGGGCCTGTCCCTTTTGCATCTACATTTCACGGCCCTTAATAAAAGCAAGTCAATACCAGGCCCTGCTGGTCTCATGCTCTGCAGCTCTTTGTTGATCAGCAAGCAAGACCTGTCATTTCTGTACACATACAAGGATGGCTGCTTGCTTACTGCTCAGGAGTGATGCAGCATGTAAGAGCAGGCAGGGGCAGGGATTGGCTTGCTTGTAGTAAGAGCACTGGAAGGTTTGTGCTGAAAGGAGAGCTCCTTTCTTCCACCAGATCAGTGATGGACTGTTCTGCAGTATGTAGACAGGCCGGCAATTAGAGCCAGTTCAGTAGTTCTGTGCTCAAGCCAGCTGCCCAGTAGGGGCTGGCCCTTAAATGTAAAAAAAAATTCTTGGAAAGGGTTAAGAAAATAAAATAAATGATTACTCTTAAAAACACCATTTTGTTTTAACCTGAAATTCACGTTTAAAGAGTTGTGTCCCAGTAGTGAATTTAGCAATTTACCCACCCAGGACAAAACATGGGCACCAGATGACTGAAGTAATTTACAATCAATGGTCTTTAAGTTATCTTGAAATATAGAACAGCTAGTTAAACTTCCTGCAAAGGGTGTCACAGCACAGAGTTAGTTTTCTGAAAAAAATAAGACTGTTACACTTGATCCATTCCGTGACAAGCCTGTAAATGCCAAAATAATCTAGATTTGTAACACATACATGTTATTCTGTGTATAACTGATTTGCCTCTCCATAGAAATTCCATGAATGCAATTAGACCTAAATGCTCCAAAGACCCTGTTTATATTAAGCTTTATAACATATCAAAATTGTGCTGCTGCCACTGCCAAGGTTAATTTTTTATACAACGAAACTATGCCAATATGATTTAGATACAACTGTGATGCTTTTGCATTGTTTTCATTCAGTACCCATTATTATTAAAACACAGGACATAATACAACATCACAGAAGATAATCGTTGTGTGTTTTTTGATCTTTTACATGTAAAGATAATGTTTAAGGACACCTAAAGCATATTTGGCTCAAAATATTGCTTTGGTGGGGAGTCAGTTACAACTCCAGTGGGTCAAAAAGGTCAGGAAAAATACCCTTCTGTTCAGGAAGGATTAATAGAGATGGTGAAAAAACACACCAAATTTATAAACTTTGTGTACACAATAGAATTATGACAGTAAAAAAAAAATTAGCAGGAGTGTTTAGCAAAAAAAAAAATCTAAAAAATGAAAACAATGAGTATATTGCTTTATGCTCCATTTGATGAAGAGGATAAGGATAACTGTGTGTTTGTATATATATTATACACACACACACCCCCACTGCCCCCTATCTCAGTACACAGAGCCACACTCAGAAGAAAATAACTACACAGGATAGATAACCAACTTTAGTAACAAGAACACTGCAACTGCCCCTATATCTCTAGATTTCGACCTTTGTCAGGCCTTCATATGGTAGTCAGCCAGTGATACTCTTGCTTCTACTGTCAGCCTTTATCCTAGTGGAAACATTAAACAAGCTTTCATAAATCTGACTTCTCTCTCTTGCTTTGTTGATTAGTTTTGATTGGAGAGCAATTTTTATATTTTTCGATTTATCACCCAGGGAATTGCCATTGTAGAGCCTGGTGTGTGCTACAGTGTGCGCACATTTATTTTATATACATACACACACTATTATATTTTAGATGCCTTTTTCCTTTAAATTATAATGTGATATGTATTAAGGGCAAAAACAATAGAGATATGAAGACACAAAAGGAAAAAAAAAAAACACCCTGCATTTTAATTTTGCTTGGAGTGATTTGTCCATTTCATGATTTCGTTTTTTTTTTTTCTTAAATTCACAGTTCTTTAACAGTAGTTAAAATTTCTGGTCAGTTTTGATAAATGAAATGACTTCCCCTGTACTTGTATGAGGTAGAACTTCCCAGAAAGGGTGAAGTTTAAGGGAAACACCAGGACAAAGCCTTAAGTTTTTTTTCTTTTTTGAACAGAAGGCCCCTTTCTGCTTTGTTCTTCAGGCGATGTAGATATCTTACTTAAGGAAGCTTCTTGTGGTGACCTGCTTGAACGTTCTGAGAGCTCTGATCTTCCCTCCTGAGAATAAGATGGAGATGAATAGCCAAATGCCACTCCCCCTTCTCTCTGAAAAGATGAAGTTGAAGGCTGTGGTTCTGCTTCATATCTTCCCTGAGAAGTTGTAGGATGCTGTGGAACTATTTTATGTGGGCAGTTAGCTACCATGTGCATTATGCTTTGACAGTAATGGCACTTTTTTGGCTGAGGAGGTAGATTGCATTCTTTAGCATGATGATCAAGGCCACCACAGTTATAGCATCTAAAAGGAAAAGAGGAAAGAACAAATAATGATTTTAGTTCCACCAGATTAAGAACTTTTAAAATGTGTTACAAGATTCAGTTATCACTCTCCCTATTTTTTTTTAAAGATATTAGTGTTAATAAAGAATTGAACAATACTATACAGGATTTCAGAAGAGTGTTTGTTTACACATTTCTCATTTTAAAAATAGTTTTTATTCTGCTTATGTGTTACATGTTATTTTACATTTGTACCATGATTGTTCCAGAAAAAGGTCCTAGACTACCTTGTGTGAATTTTATAAAGTTAAAATCTCTAAGCTTGTATATTACAAGCTTAGATTTAACAAGATATTACAAGATAAGGTGGCAGAAAAACCACTGCAAATACCACATGCAAGATACAGTGTTTTCAAACATGAGCATATTCAGAAATTTTATTCAGTGCTTATTAATAATGAAGAGGATAGAAAAAAATAAAAAACACAATACATGTAATAGAAATGTTGCATGCATACTGAGGGGCTGGCCAAATAACCATATTTTCGAATCCCTTAAGACACATACTACAAAGCTTCAGGCTCCTTTCCCCTGGGGGCCCCAATTATTAACCCACTGGTCAGTGGGGGGGGGGTCACACAAAAACAGAAATAGTCCCTTGCATGTGTGGTCATGCCCCTGACCACACAATGGCAAAACTCCGCCACTGATATACCTATACTCAACTCATACTGTCAACTATGCCAAAAGTCCCATCACTTCTGTGACCATCAAGTTGTGCTTTTTTCATGTCAAGCCCATGCATGCAGTGTCCCAGTAGTGGCCCTAATCTTATTCAGTTCTCCTCTAAGATATTAACCATTCCAAAGTGAACAACCTCTCTGCTGTCCAAACTCTCTCTCCCTCTGACAGTATAAAAGGTCCTTGCCCACCTCTAAATTATGTAATACACAGGAAGGGAAGCATAGGCATCCAGCACTTCTGCACAAGCCTCTTCCCTTCCTTGTTAATTGGCATGTCATTAATCCAACTGGCTAAATCGCATCTGGCACACTCAGCCGAGGGGACCTGGCCAGCTAAGGATCTGGGGAATATAGTTTAGATATGTAAACATTATTAAAGTAATAAAGATTTTGAAGTAATTGAGGAAAACATAAACACAATTTTCAAACAGTATTTACAGACTCTGGCAATTGCACTGAAAACCTGTCTCCCATAGACTCCATTTTAATCAAGTAATTCAGGTTTTTAAAAATTGATTTCCTTTTTCTATGTAAAAATAAAACTGTACCTTGTATTTGATCCCAACTAAGATATAATTAATCCTTATTGGATGCAAAACAATCCTATTGGATTTTATTGTTTTTTAAGTAGACTTAAGGCATGAAGATCCAAATTACAAAAAGACCCCTTCTCCAGAATACCCTTGGTCCTGAGCATTCTGGATAACAGATCCTATACCTTCTATAGTTAATCCTTATTGGAGGCAAAACACTCCTATTGGATTTAAATGATTTTTTAGTAGACTTAAAAGGTATGGAGAGCCAAATTACGGAAAGATCCCTTATCCAGAAAGCCCCAGGTCCCGAGCATTCTGGATAACAGATCCTATACCTGTACAGTCAAAGGTCCCCATGCTGACTCATTGGTGGGTCAAAGATGTCAGACTGGTCTCCATAAAACTATTAATTTTTAGTTAAAGTGGACCTGTCACCCAGACATAAAAAGCTGTATAATAAAAAAACCTTTTCAAATTAAACATGAAACCCAAAATCATTTTTTTATTACCACATCCATACCCATTATAAAAGCATTTAAAAATCCCAGCTGTCAATCATATATTGCCTGCCCCACCTCTATGTCTTAGGCATAGAGGTGGGGCTGGCAGTTACTTTCACTTTCAATTCAGAACTTTTTAGATGTTGCTGCACTCCTTACATTCCCCCTCCCTCCTCACCATGTAATTATGTAACCAGTGCATGGACATAGGTATCAGGTCCCCCATACTGGCACAGAAACAAGATTTTGGCAGGATGCTATGCCTGTTTTGATAAGTGTCCACAAAATGGCCCCTGCCTGCTTGCTGCAATTGTGAATTCCAAGGCTGAAGAAAATAAGATTAAAATAATTTATATAGTGTAAGTAAAGTTTATTTTGCTTGACAAACACAATAGAAAACAATTTGGAATTATTTCTTAAGGTGACAGGTCCCCTTTAAAATAATGATTTTAGTAAGACAGAGAAAGGTGGGTACAGGTACTGAAAAATATACAGGCAACACGCAATGTAAAATTGATGACATATTGCCTACAATGTTATTGAGAGCAGCATTTTATTCAATTGGTTTACCTCCACCCAGATATGCTGCTTTTTTATGCTGAAATGTATCTATCTATATTATATTATATATGAAGCACGGAGGAATACTCACCACATTTAATAGGTGACAGTAACTGACTTTAACAAACAAAAGAAATTCCAACATTTCGACCACGTCATACACACATTTTACTATACAATATATCTAAAAATATGTTAAACAAATATAAACAGAGCTTTTCAAATACTCCATACTCCAACACCATTGCCTTCAGTGTAGTCATATTAAGTAGTTTTAGTCTTAATTACTACTAATCCAAATTTTAGATGTTTTGGCTTAAAATACAGAACATTTAAATAACAAATCACCTACATTAGGTTCTGTTCTGGGAACTGTGGATATTTTGTGAACAGAAATAGGGCTTTCACAGTTTATACCTTCCCAACTGCTATAAGTACAACTACATGTGTGTGTTAATCCTCTTTATGTTACAAACTGAAAATTTCCAACTTTGCTCCAATACCTTCATCGATTTTTTTATGAGCCATGTTGCCAAGAAAGCTAATTGTAAAATGTTCGCACAAATAGGGAGGTAGTAATGCAAATTCTAATACCACATCCAGTCACATAGTTTTGGCTGTTGGATGAGCCTTAAATAATACAAATACTGCTTGGAGATTTTCAAACATGATCACTGTACATAAAAAAGAACTAAAACCAACATAACAGAATGACAGCAAGAAGCTTACAAAGAAAGCCGACTTTGTTGCTTTATCCTCATCAATTCTAACTCCACAAGGGGGCAACATTACATCTCTAGACAAAAACCAGCAAAGCAGCAATAATGCGGACAAGCCTGCCGTGCTCTTTTATTTGGTATAAAATAACTTGAGTTTATGAAAATAAATTCTAAGTGAAAAAGCCTATTTTTATTTTGCTATAGTGTTTTAAAAAGTCAATTTAAAGTAATCAAAGTTTGATCTCTTAATCCTGAATGAAAAATTTGGAACCTACATGCAGTAAATCCAACTGGATAGTACTTTATAAATACTGATATATATAACTGGATTTGTAAAAAAAAAAATGAAAAAAAAATTATATATATACTCACACACACACACACACGTTACATAGTAGTTCTTTTTACTGATCTGGAATGTTAAATCTTATAAAAAGCTATGGACAAAGATTTTTTTTTTTTTTTTAATGTTTTCATATGTTGTTAATATTGATTCATATTTACCAAATTACTGGTTTCCTAGCCTATCTATCTGAATAACAAATTCAGAATAATTAGTTCTAATCAATCTAATTTATTTCAAATAAATCTAAAAATCATTAGTGAATCTAGCGGGTTAAGATTCTTTGGACACAGGACAAATGTATACTGTCTAATTTTTCCAATTTTTTTAAAAATAAAGAATCAGATAATATGTTCACAATAGGTATAGACAGAATAAAAGTAGGTTACATTTACATTTTACAAGTTTAATTTTAAAATGAAAGTTTGAGATATCTGAATAATTGAATTAATTACCAATGTTATATTTTTAGCATTTGGCAAACAATGTGTTAATCCTTTTTTTAAAAAAATTGCTAAATTAGATAAATTGGTAACAGTATTAAAAAAATGCTAAATAACTGAAAAACTATAACTACAATTTCTATTATAAATAAATATAAATGCAACAATTCTGCCTTATGCATATCAAGAAAATTCAGCCTTATGTAAAAGTCCATTTTAGGCAATATTAGTTAGCAGTTGTGAAAATATTTAGAAAAAGCCACATAACGAGTCACCCCTAACAGTATCAATGAATGGCTGTTTGTGGTAAGGTACTATACTTATCTGAGAACTCTGTTATCATGGAAAAAGAACCAAGCCACATGCCAGGTGTTCAAAAAGATTGAAAACTAAGCAACTTACATTTCTTAAGGACTTGCCTCTTTTTTTACTACCCCATCTATTGCCTCTTTTTTAGTTACCCCATCTATGTTAAAGCTCTGTTCTTTAAGTTATTCTTAATTATATTTGAACAGCAAACAAGAAAATTTGTACTCACCACTAAACACTTAAATGACTGTGACAACATAATTCATTCAAACAGAAAACTATGTCCTCTGCATTTAACCATATCAATATAGAAAAAGGGCATTTTGTCCAAAAAGCTATTATGAAAATGCACTCCCCCCTTTACACATGAATGAATGACCCCTGTTTTGTTTAATGTGCATTGTGTAAATGAGTTCACGCTATATAAATCAAATATACCAATATTACTAATAACAATAAAATTAAAACAATAATAATACAATTGCAGTATATTAATTGGCCAACTAAATCACTAATCCCTGGTCAAGTCTGTCCTATTCACTTTTATCCGATTCCTTAGGAATTCCAACCTTTTCTTTTGCATTATTATGGGGACTACACATTTTGCCTACAACCTGCTTTCCTAAAGTTAAAATGCCTAAAAGTTGCACATTTTAGTGAACCCCACAGATAAATATTCCTGTATATTACAGAAAACAAGAAATTTTATTATACACTTAAAATTAGTATCTTACATAACCTGAAACAGTTAGTACCAACCAAAATCCATTTACACCTTTAGTAAAGCAAATATTTATTCTACATAAGAACCGTAAAAATAACCTATTTATTCCTCAATTCAAAGCTTTAGCTAAAGTGCTATAGATAGTTAACTAAAGTATATGAAAAGTTCACTACATTGCATATTCTGTAAGTGTTTATTACAATGTAGCTCTAACATTAGTCTGTACAGACCCTGATAAAGATTGCTGAAATTGATATTTTTACTGGAAATAAAGCTCTTAGAATTCAGTGACAGTGACACACATCAATGAACTGCAATAAAATAAACACAATTATCATGTATTTAAATGCTATCCTTTCAGTAATAAACCCACACAAACACCAAGTTGGCAGATACAGGCTGACATATTTACCATTATCATTAAAAAAAAATCTAAGCAGAAAAAAAAACACATTAACTATAGCCTCATAAAAAAAAAAAAACACATTTTGGGTGAAGACACCCTCTCCTTTAGAACTCTGTGTAAAAATGGCTAGTAAAATTTAAACCTAAATATAAATACAAAGTAGAAATTTGCTAAATATGTCTCCATCAGCATAAAACATCGAAATCTTTAACAGTGCAGCCTGCAGTTCAATAAATTCAATGTCACTGGTAGACAAAAGACCTGCTGATTACATTATTTTACCTTTTGATTTCTATAGGCACAAGACTATTATGGATACTGTAGGATACACCATCTTGCAAGGTTTTAGAAAAGACTTTAATTAAGAAAAAGAAAAGTTTGAACGGAGAGGATTCTTCACCATTTACAACCAAATAAAATTGAGAAAAAGCTTTGTTCTATTTGCCGATATTGGCCAGTGACGCCTGACAGATGTGGAAGGCAAATACTGTATCCGAGTCAAGGTTTTATCGTTACATTACCACATACACCTCAAGGCTCATTTACCATAGCAGGGACACTTTGTGCTTTGTCCCCCTTCTTGTGCCTGATGCACAAGTCTTTGTGCTCCTAAAATGAAGAACAGGGTTGTGCCTCAGTCTGTATGTAGCTCTGCATGAATTTAATCCATGGATCTACTAATTGGTGGAGGCACAATAATAGCCCTGAGTACCACTGCAGAATAATTTTCCAGAGGCAAGCAAAGTGGCTAAATATTTCATATCTAAAAAAGAATGTTTTGTGCATACAATAAGTCATGCTACATTCCATCAGTAGACCTTTTTAAAGGGGCAGTACACCAGCTTGTTCAACAGGGGATCAATGAACACGGCTTGTGGTTAACATACATTTTTACCTATTTTTTAATCATGACAAATCTATGGCTTCATAAACTAGGCAGAGGAAAGAGAAGCTGCTACATGTTTGGGCACTGGAAGATAGATCATAAGATATTCCCCATGCATAATGGACTCCTGCTTATCAGTGCACAGGTATCTGATACCTTACAACAGTGATCCCCAACTAGTGGCTCAGGGGCAACATGTTGCTCACCAACCCCTTGGGTGTTGCTCCCAGTGGCCTCAAAGCAGATTATTATTTTTGAATTGCTGGTTTTTGGGAAAGTTTTAGTTCCATAAAAAACAGATGTACTGCCAAACTGAGGCTCATGTAGGCTGTCAGTCCATATAGGGGCTACCAAATGGCTAATAACAGCCCTTATTTGGCACCCCTGGAACACGTTTTATAGTTGTATTGCTCCCCAAGTCTTTTTACATTTGATTGTTGCTCACGGGTAAAAAAGGTTGGGGATCCCTGCCTTACAAGGACAAAACATGGCAGACTTTTAATTTTGGTTTGTCCGGTTTAACTCAAGAAATGAAAAAAACACATTATAACAGGTGAAAAGTATGGTTAGCAGAGAGCAAGAGATATATTGCATCTTTAAGTCTTATGGGGGGGGGGGGGGAGGGTGTGTTTTGACCACTGTGGTCATCTAAAAGGACAACTGTGGCATTCAAACTGAACATCTCTGCTCAGAACAAATATGCATTCCTTTTAATAGGTAAGTTTTTACAGATGTTTCTGCCATAGACAGTACCTTCCCCATTCAAATAAATGTACTCTTGTAAAGACTCTTGCCAAAAATACTCATAGCATATCCTGCTAGAATATAGGGCTCATTTACAAAGGGTGGCAAAGTGCACCCTGCACCGCCCCCAAAGCTTAAACATAATCTGCACAGAAGATTTTTTTTGTTTGTGGAAAAGAAAGTCCTGTTCTTGAGAGGTGATGAGGGTATGTCACAGGTATTGGTGTGCTTTCTTGCCTTCTGGGGGTTTCTGCTTATTAGACTCTTTGGATCCCCTGTTTAGACTTACTCACTGGCACTTATATTGTAGTGTCACCCACTGTGACCTACAGCACTTATATTTGTCTATTTGTGTCCGTTAGTTACCCTCCCATATAGATTGTAAGCTCTACGGGGCAGGGACCTCCTTCCTCTTGTGTCCTTGACTCTTAACTTATTGCAGCTGTATTTATCTGTATTTATTGTTATACTTTGTATTTATCTATTATCTTATTAACACCCTGTTTGTATTAATGTATTCTACTGTACAGCGCTGCGTACATAAGTAGCGCTTTATAAATAAAGATATATATACATACATACATACTCATGAATTGCGAGATTCTCGGGTGTATAATCTTTCTTGTTTCTTTGACACTTAATTTTTTTATCCTTTACATTTAAGATTAAGAGCTAAAGTCTGTAATTAACCCTGTTTGGTCTATTAATTTATTGTTCTGCTGCACAATGCATCATAGTGATTTGCAGATCGACAAAAAGTTGACCCATGCTCCACCCTAACCTGCCAACTTGATGTCCGCACCCAACCCCAACGCGCCAAGTCTCTTATACAGCTGCCCCTCTCTGAAGTGGTGTGTATATGACAATTCTATCAACTGCCCAAGGGGATACAGACACATCTTATGTAAATTTAGGAGTATCGCCATCTTTCAGTAAAAGCTGCATTTTAAAGGAACCTTTATAGGCAATAGCAGCAATTAAACAGTAACATATTAAATCATTTGCCACCATAGTGCCCAAATGTATTTATTTTGGGGCAATTTTCTCTACCACATGTCCCTGGAATGAATTTATTGAAACACTGGTGGGCCTTTGGTAGGAGAGCCCTTATCTACTATATTTGTGTAGTACCCAGTAAAAGCATTACTACTTTTGGTGCAGTATACCAGAAAGTTATTTTGTTTTTTTTGGTTTTTTTTACTATCCCCACCTGTAATCAGGTGGGTTTTAGGCATAATAAGCTCTCTATAAGGGCCCTGACAAAACAGAAAGATTTTATGCTCATCTGATTTTAAAGGGAATATCCACAGAAATGCCCACAACTAATTAGACAATTTACATGTTTACCATATTTGTAGAAGTTATTTTTTTTTTTCTTTTTAAAATAGGATACTACAGCACACCATAAGGGATCCCCATCTTTTAAATAAAATTACAGCTAGATCTCTGAATGATATCATGAGAGAGCAAATGCGAGGAGCATCTAAAATAATATTAAACAGTCAGACAGTTTAATATAGCGCAGTGTTCTGGCACACCTGTCCCTCAGTACCTATATCTGTACCCTTTCCCACAGCCAACTACCTGTTAATTTCAAGTACACAAACCATGCTGTAGTTACCTGAAGCACTATAGGATTGCCTTTTGACACATTTCCTGGGATAAAATGTTTGAAAGCTTCTCCCTTCACCCATCCTATAATAGTGTACTGTTGCAAATTAAGAGATCTGTGGCTGACAGAATATTATTCCACAGGTAATGCTGGGAGTTAATTTTGCTACTCCTTAAGAGAAAAAAGTTTGCATATATGTACCATCAGGCTGTTAAGTAGATATTATCTAAAAGTCTGGCTCCAGGTACAGTATGCGATGACAGGAATAAGTAAACTCCTGTACTATGGCTTCTGCTCAAGATTTGTTTTTAGCATAGTAACTGATTGCACGTGGTTGCATATATTGAAATGGTGGTAAATGGCCAAAAGGCTACAGAGCATTTTATTGTGAAAGGGCATATGTAACCTTTTTCATTAAAGTCCACAATGCAATGATAACGATAGCTACACATACGTCATGCATCACTGGGGCTCAAGTGTAAATGTAAAGTTCTCAATGCACAGTTGCACATTTCTTTGTCTTACCAAAAATACATTATATAATATCTACTAGAAATTAAATATTTTATAGTTTTTCATGTCAAAATCACAACTTTGAATTCAGTATCTGGAATATTTGCGATTTATTAAGTGGCAAAAACTGTCAAATTCAAATATAAAATTAAAGCTTGTAAGTTCATGTTCAAAATACAACTGGAGTTGTATTTTCAAAATTCAAATTAATTTTGAATCTGAGTTTTTAACTAATTCAAAACTTGGCAGACGTATTGAACATGAGGGAAAGTATGTGATTTTACCTTGTTCAAGTTGTTTTTTCAAAAGATCAAGTTGAATTTTGAGGTTTTTTTAACTAAATAAGTGCATTCAACTTTTTTATTTAATTCTATTAATCTGCCTCTATGTGTATTCCCACTGATAACACAATCAGTTTCTTAAAATTTCCTTCTGCTTCATACTTTAAATAGTAGATGGGCTTTTCTGCATTACATAAAGTATTTTAAAAATAAAAAGAATCGCCCATGGGTTACAATTTTTCATCTGCATAGTTTAACAGGAAGGTCCAAAAAGTTTCTAGTACCCTTAAGTTTTTGCTAAAGTTGAATAATTAAGAACCTACTTCATACAGAAAGAGAAATACAGCTTGTATATTGTATTCATCCATCCAAATTGTGGAGCATTTAACAGATACTAGTTTTTCATTTTTTTGTTTAGAAAATAAATTCATTGTTCTGAATATTTTAATTTTATGAAGGAAAAAAAAGTTTGCTTATTTTTTAACCAAATAATGTTTATTTTGTTCTTAACATTAATGAAAAAAACCTAACATTTGAAACATACATACATACATACATACATACAATAGAACAGTTATGTAGTTAGCTTACATTCATACCAAAGAAAATAAAATTAAAATCTTCATTAAAACAACAATTATATATTACATTCTTATTATTAACAAGTGCACTGCAATAATAAAATGGAAACATACAACTTTTTGGCTATAATCTGTGTATTTCTTATAGAATAAAAACAACCAAGCAAGAGCAGTTTACTGCATGGAAAGTTAACTTAAGATAAACATAAATAAAAGTTAATACACAAACACAATTTTGTTACATTTAAATTAAAATGTTTTAATCCGAAATCCTTATTTAAATTTCTTTCTTAAAGTTTTATTTTAAGTTTTACCTTCACTTTAGTTTTCATTTAGCTTAGTTTATCGAACTGATTAGAAAAAACTTTTAGTTGTAAATTTATCTTAAAAAGTAAGCTGAAATATGTTTTTTGCATAAGTACTCAGTGCCTACAGTGTTCCATTTTGTAGACACCTTGAAGACATTTGACTTATATACCAGCTTTGCATACAGTTTTCCCATAAGGTTAGTTAACAAGGTACAAAGTCTCTGTTTATAAAAAGTTGCCCCATTGATAACAAAAAGTGTTGAATGCCAACACATTAAAACATATTTCCTGCCTAACATAAGAATATATATGATCAATATTTCATTTAAATAAACATGCCCAACAAAAATGAATGGATACGGTCATGATTTTTATGGTGTACTTTTTATTTCTAAATTACACCGTTTACATAGCAAATAATTCACTCATTTTAAAATGTTATTCTTGAACCAACAAATATATTTTTTTTTTTTTTTTTTTTTTTAGTTGTAATGTTGGTGTGTAGGCAGCAATCTCAGTGCATTGTGCCTGATTCTGAGCTTTCAGAAAAAGTCAGCTCTACGCATTAGGATGTCTTTCAGAACTGCTCCATGTAGGAGTCCAAAGCTAGACCTGGATTTCCTACTATTGCTATTCTGATAACTACTGGGATCTTGCTACCTTCCCATTGCTCTGCTGATCAGCTGCTGGGAGTGGGGTGATATTACTCTAACCTGCAGCTTAGCAGTAAAGTGTGACTGAATTTTATCAGAACACAAGTCACATGGCTGTAGCACGATGGAAATTAAGAATATGGCTAGCCCAAAGTGAAATTTTAAAATTAAAATTTTAAAAAATGGATTTCAATGGAGATTTTTTTTCTTTTTTTTTTTTTTTTAGACAAGCTCTATTGACTTGTGCAGTTTGGAAAAAAACATGTTTTCCCATGACAGTTTTCCATTAACTAAAGCAAAGTCTCTATATAGTCCTTTAACTGATCTAGATTTAAGGGCAACACTTGCACAAAGGAAACATTTCCCCTCATGAATGTATTAGGAAGACCAAGATATAATGCTTCAGATATGAAATCATTGCTAATAGAAGAGGTAGTCAACTTGAAAAAAATAAAATATACAAAAAGAGGATTAACATCTTACATAAGGTACACTGTAAACACATTTCTAGGCATTAAGGTTTGCATCCATAATATGCAGGTTCACTTTTTTACTTCATTTACACTACACTGTCTAAATGGCTCTAATCTCTGAATGCTGACTTTATACGTTCGTTAATGAGTTTATATAAATGCTCTAACTGATCAACTTTAAAGAATGTCTCTCAAAAAATGCATTATAAATTAAATACATCTATTCAAACACATACTAAATAAAAACATTATCCGCCAGAAAACTGAAAAATAGAATTTTAAACATTTCACAAAAACAATGCTTAATATTACTCTACATTAGCACAAGATTTAACACAAATTAAACATGGTAAATTGTTTCTCAGTTTTGTAGAATATCCAAACATATTTACCACATTAATCCATTTACAAGCCAGATTAGTGTTGCCATGTTGTTCTGCCATGTATTACGCAATCAATACACCACCATACAACATGGCTGGTTTTAATTAGCAAGCTAATTTCTTCAGTGTGTTCTCCCACCCTGAAACATAGTTTAGTAAGTACTTTTAGAAAGTCTGGGGAAAAAAAAATCTATGTTTGCGTGAAGAAACATTATCTTAGTACTTTAAATACATTACACAAATCAGTTTAACTTCTGTGGCGAGAGTTAAAAAAATAAATAGTGAACCTGTAGTCAAATTGATTTAAAAAAAAAAAAAAAAAGGATTATGAAAACATAAGCTGGTCACACGGGCTATTTTCTCTATATCATTGGAGAACTTTTAGATTGTAAGGTTCGCAAAGCAGGTACTTCTTGTATAAGTTGTAATTATGTAGATACTCTATGTACAATGTACAAACCCTTCTTTATAAATACATTTAATAATAAATACCAATACATTAAGAAAGCTCATTAGCCTTGTTCACTCCTTCAGTATCCCCTTGTTTTGTGCATTTTTCACAATGAGTTTGCTTTCATATGTCTCTGTCATCTTATAACCTCCCCACCTAGTTTCTGCACCATTAGCCCCTTCTGCTTAAAGGTGGCCATACGCATAGCAATAATGATCTTTCATTCCCTCTATTGACACTCAGGGCTGGATCATCAGATATGCTGGTAGAATCAATAGGGATTCTACCTCCACCTAACGATTAAGCCCTAAACACAGATTTTGCTTGGGCGCCTTCAACGGTGCCTGATCAAAATGTTTTGATCCACCTAATTGACGAGAGGACCAATATCTGAAGCTTTTGCGATATTGGTTGTCTTGTTGATCCGCTGTTGAGCTTAATTCTAGTCCTTGTCTCCTTCAATCTGTCCCCCCTTTTGTTTTCAGAGTGGATCTGCTTCTCTCAATGCCAGGCTGACAGCAGTGGAGCCAACGCTCCGTGAGGCCTTACCCCAAGAACTTTCAACATCCTGTTTACTGAATTAGCACAGTACTAGCAATATTTGGGGAGGATTTTCCCCAAGTAAATAACAATACTGAGTGTGAACAAGGTTTAGTAAGGGCAGTATTGGCAGTGCAAACACCTGACAGTATCTACAGACTAAAGTACTTGTTTGCAGCAGCATCAATCCTCACAGTGTTCAACAATGAATCCTGCCTATAAGAATAAACTAAACTACTCTGCTTATAGAGCTGCTACTTTCTTTAGTTAACTGTTGCACAGATATCTTGTTACTTCTTTGAAGGAAAGAGTTCTACACTTTCTGTTACAATGCATGTCTGTTGGCATGATAGGGGCAAGCCAATGGTAAAACAACCACATTTTTATTCCATTTGCAACAATATACCATCCTTTATAAAAACATAATATTTAATGTCACGGTAGAGTAAAGGTTTTTCTACAGGTCATGGAACTTCAAATAGCTTTATTTTACTAAAGGGGACATATTTTGTAATACACAAGTTTCAGTGACACATTGATCTAATTAGGCACTAACTATAACTGATAACCCTTGAAAAGCACAATGGATGTATTTTAGAGGTTATTCATGACTCAAACTCTTTTGTTTTTCATATAGTATTCCTCAGGGTCCACCAATATATTTTACAATAGGAGGTACTAATAATTAGTAATAATTTTAACATAATAATTTTATATATATATATGATACAGTAAGGCCTATTTTATGCACCAAACTGTAAATGATATCCTTATAAATTATGCATTTTAACAGCATAGTTTATATCTTAAAGCAACATACCTGAAGCTATAATATGTGTGGAATAGGCTGCACAAAGCAGCATGCACAATGATAAATTCAGTACTGGATTGTAGTTAAAGCAATCAACACGAGTTAAATTCCCTTGTGATGAGCAATTTTATAACTCGAGTCCAAAGAACAGATCATGTACAGTTTTCCAGTACAGATGAAGTACTAAACTGCACTGATACACTCATCCAGCTTATAAGCCAAACTAACAATCTATAAAGCATTTCGGAAGGAGTGGCAATTTTTACCACTTACTTGTCAGTCAGTAATCTCTTCTACACACTGATTAATGGCATGTGCAACCCAAATTTGTGTGTCCAGACAAACTGATTTCATGGGATCAAAAGAAAGTCTATCACAACTGCTGCCATGAAGTTCATACGCAGAGCGTTATTAAGTAAGTGCTTACTATTGTTAATGTTTTACTATGGAAACAACAAAATACGCCGTTTCTGTGCTAAACTAAGCAAGACTTAAAAAAATATATATATATATATTTTACGAGGCATTCAATCAGACATTTGGATTTGGGAGGTGAATACAGTTGTTTTCAACAATCTGTTCATAAAAACTTAACCTGCATATTGGTTTTTGGAGGGTGGAAGACTATAAAGCAGGAGTGGGCAAACTTTTAGGCTCACGGGCCACATTGACTTTTAAAATTTGACAGAGGGGCTGGGCCAGCGCTTACATGCAGTATTGACGCCAAGTCTCGCGTGATGAGGCTTGCTGAGTCGGGACAAAGCAAGACACACCAATCCTCAGTGGGCCGGATTAAAAAGACCAACGGCCGGACGTGGCTTGCCCACCCCTGCTATAAGGACTACAGTTGTACATTTAGAGCACAAATTATACTTTTGAAGAGGAAGGGACCATTCGTAAAGAAATTGGTTCCAATTAACACTTCACCTCTAGGGATGGGGTTGACAGTTCACACAGTCATATTATGCCAGTTTTTGAGTGAGAAGAGTCACTGCACCATTATTTTCAAGAATTTATGCTAAAAAGAAGCAGCAAAGATATTTAATCTTTTCATCATGGTCTAATTTAAAAAAAGGCACATTTGAGATCCACTTGGACTCCTCTCAATTCAGCACTAACCCCAGAAAGGGTGGGATGCAACTATGCAGAGAAAACATATCTAACATGCTATGGAAGCAGTAAAAGCTGCTTTAACAACCCTAAGACTGTAATACAGCATCCTGCAAGCTCTCTATCAGAGGACAAAAACTGCAGAGACATCTAAATAGTTACATAGTTAGTTACATAGTTACATAGGGTTGAAAAAAGACCAGAGTCCATCAAGTTCAACCCATCCAAGTAAACCCAGCACACACAACCCACACCTACCAATCTATACACCCACATACATAAACTATATATACAACCACTAATACTAACTGTAGATACTAACTGTAGATATTAGTATCACAATAGCCTTGGATATTCTGATTGTTCAAGAACTCATCCAAGCCCCTCTTAAAGGCATTAACAGAATCTGCCATTACAACATCACTAGGAAGGGCATTCCACAGCCTCACTGCCCTCACCGTGAAAAACCAGAGATTTTTAAGTATTCAAAACACAATAGGTTGCATCTCTGCATAGCATTGTTGGAGCAACTGCACATGGCTACTTTCAGTGCATTTAGCACCAATGTTTTTATTTTTAGTAAAAAAAAAAAAAAAAAAATGGACACAAACCAACCCCACAGCCTTGAACGTAAATGCACAAGGGCTTATAATCAGCACTTGATAGCAAATACAGTAGCACGGAAATGCATCACTACACTTTTTCCAGGCTACTATTGCTTCACAACACCTAATACAAGCACTTGATTTACTTAGATTTACGTGATTTACTTAGAAATCTATGGGGGCTGCTTAGGGCCACTAAAAAGCTCAGCAAGTGCTTAAAGTCATTTACCTCACAGTATTTACTTTCTAGTCAATGAAAAGGTTATTTTAATTTATTTATCCATCTTAAGGCATTCCAAATTTTCAAAATATCAGATAAAATAAAAAACAACCATCAGAATAAAACAAGTATATACATATATCCTTTGTGCAGTAGCTGAAAACAACAAGATGTTCCTTTCGCTATTGAAATGACTGAACATTCTTCAAATACCATGGCTTTCATTTTCTGTGTGCAAGTTGAAGTAAAGGCAACACTAGGGCAGCTTGGTGAAAGAATAGCACATTTTGCATGGAATGCGAAAGAACATTTAGTTCTTTATTTTGTCAGTTTGTATAGAATCATGATGCAGAAATATTGCAGAAATAATTAAGATATAATTAAATATTAAAATGAATATAGTACATATAGGATATGCAAAATAAGACACAAACCCACAATATTAGATTCCCCATATTTACATATCATTTTATGCCTAAGTATAAATGTGGTTAATGGCAAACTGCCTATGACAGTCAAGCAAAAAATGTCATTAAATTCCAGCAAAACAACAAAAGTTCAAGTAAATTCAAATTACATGAAGTGTTTTTGGTCACACATCGCTTACATGAGCAGCCCCAGAGACCCTTTCCTTGCAGGTATACCCCATCATATTTTCTGGTCTGTGGACTGTGACTGCATGTTAAAAAAAAAAAAAAAAAATGGTACAGGTGTGGGATCCGTTAACCGGAAACCCTTTTTCCGAATTACGGAAAGGCTCCCATAGACTCCATTATAAGCAAATAATTCTAATTTTTAAAAATGATTTCCTTTTTCTCTGTAATAATAAAACAGTACTTTGTACTTGATCCCAGCTAAGATCAATCAATAATAATAATAATCAATCCTTATTGAAGCCAAAACAAGCCTATTTGAATTATTTTTTATAGCGACTTAAGGTATGGAGATCCAAATTACAGAAAGATCCCTTATGCGGAAAACCCCAGGTTCTGGGTAATAGGTCCCATACCTGTACTGCTAAAGGATAAGGTGCAGTTCAGGTTTAGTGGTCCTTTAATGTACTTTGAATCTTTTAAATGAAATAATATTGCAAGGCCTTATTTCTTCTTTGTCTTGTCTGATGCATTGTTCTATGTAATTTTAAGGATTCAGTTCGGGCAGAGGCATGGATTCGGCCAAATCCAAATCGTGCTGAAAAAGGCTGAATCTTGGCCAAATCCTGGATTCGGTGTATCCATAGTACAAATCAACTAACAATATGCCAGCAAGTAGGTGTGACTTAAAGAATAAGTAAACCTTTTTTTCTATTATTAAAATTACTCTAAACAGCTTCCCAGATTGCCTACCTTTGTCTCTCTGTTCTTTCTGACCTGGTTGCTGAGTTACAAGCTACTCGAGCCCTTTCCTTCCTTGTTCAGCATGAAGCTCCGTCCCCACTTCCTGTTCAGGTCTCTCACTTCTCCGACAAGTCTTGTCAAAGTGGAGAGCCCTTCTGCGCATGCCTGGAGGCAGCAGGAGCCAGCCTGTGCATGAGAAGGCTTTTTTTCCCAGGAGGGTGGGGGTTTCCACCCCTTCTGAAGAACTTTCAAACATGAAACATGCAAAACACCAGGGGGAAGTGCTGGATACGGTGGATTAAGATTAGTCTTATATTAAAAATTAAGGTTGTGTAAAGTGTAGAGAATAGTAGTCTAAGGCTAAATATATGATTTGTTTTTTTAACCTTTACATCTCCTTTAAAAGTGAGGGGTAATAGGGGATAAAGCCAGTTATGAGAAGCCTTAGAGCAAAAAAGAAAATATCCCGCAACAAAATCAATCTCTAAAATTATAAAAAAAAAAAAAAAAAAGCAAAAGTAGCAATGGCTACATTCACTTGGTTCCCTCAAATTCTGTACATGAAGAGAGTATATACATATATCTAGTATACATATTTCTGTGAAAATCACTGGGATGGGGGGTGCCAAAAATGTTAGGCAGCCCCCCGATGATTATAATCACTTTTGTGATACCAAAGGCAGCGCTCATTTTTGCTGAAAAGTACACCAGGTCTTTGTACTACTGCAGGAGCAATATGTCACTATCACCTTCTGAATCTTCTTCAACTGTTGTGGTCAGGTACACATGTACAGTAGAGTAAATAGCCAAAGTTAAAAGAAAAAGGTTGCTTTTTACTGCACATGCACACTGGCCCAGAAGATCTAAGAAGAACATTAAAATTGTGACCTGTACCAACCTATGTAGTGCTCCTACAGAAGTAACCCGGACTCATGCAATCAGGGGCCCATAGGGGGTATCAGGTAGTAATTACTATCACTAGTTTGCGACCCCTTGTGATTATAACTTTTCTTCTCCTTTAAGGGCTGTGACACATGGGTAGTATAGTCGTCGCGAGTCAAAATCTTCCTTGTCGCGGGCATCTAATCTCCCCGAAATGCCATCCCACCGGCTAGAATGTAAATCGCCGGTGGGATGGCATACGCGGCACCACGATTAGTTTCCTCTCATGATAACTTTGGCAAATTGCGTTTGGCACCCCCCAGAGAATTTAATCGCTCACCTTTTACCCTGGCTAATTTTCTCCTAACAGGAGCACCAGCCCGGGGGAAAAGGTAAGCAATTAAAATCACCGGGGGGTGCCTAACATTTTGGCACCCGCAAGTGACTTAGCCTTTCCTTCTCCTTTAATATCCAAAAAGAAGTTAACTGAACTACAGAATAAGAAATGTAAAAATCCCTTTTTAGATTCTGCAATGGAATGTATATAGTGGCAAAAGCCCCTTAAACAATATAGATATCACATTTTTTTTTTCATGCTTTACATAGCATTAGATTGCCAGATCCCTTTGCCCTTTTGTTCTAAACAGGCCGTAAGTATTCCAGAGGCACACTGGCAGAAGTGAGCATTCCTGAGCGATCCCTGCCTGACAGCATTAATATCGTCTATAGGCAGTGCATTTTCCATTCATACAAACAGGAGGCAGCTGCAGCTAGGAAAAGATGTTTTGACATTTGCGATACTCTCTGAAAGCACCACAGCCGGCGACACGCCTCCTGTGCCATTCGTCTTAAGAAAAAAAAAAAAAATAAAGGCATATGGTGACAGTTTTCTTTCTCTGTACATCAGGCCACACCCCAAAATAATGTTCCAGCAGCTATTCCAAGCCCAAATTCATTGTTTGGTTGTATCATAAAAGACTAAGGGGCAGATTTATCAAAAGACGAGTTCGAATCCCAAATGGGAAAAATTCGGATTGGAAACGAACATTTCTGAAGATCACAAATATCTCGAAAATGCTTCCGAAAAAATCATATTAGTCATAATATCGTATTGGTGATCCGAAAATAAAATTTTTCGTACCGAACGATTGTAAACAGATCCGATTTTTTCGCACTAAAAAAAACGAAAAAGTCGCGCAAGCATCGAAAAGGTCGCGAAAGCGACGAAAAAGTCGCAGAAAATACTATTGGACCGATCGAACGAACATTCGGAGCGTTCGTGGATAAGTAAAATGTGCCCCTAAGTGCAATTAAATACATTGCAAACATCTCAAACATTTTTTTATTCAACACTGCGCAGACACAGTGGATTTCAGTCTAGAAACGCCAAGTCTCGCATTTGTTGGAAGATAGCGGCTGCATGTGCCCATACCTGGACGGAATCAATTATTCTGGGTGCAGGCACAACTAGAAGTATTTTTTAAGCGTAGGCAATCTACCCCATGTGACCTTGCCCTAAGGCCAGCAACTTAGAGGAACTTTTAGAAAGAATGACATCTATTTCTAGATAGTGACAAGAAACAGCTAGTAGTTTCCTTGTCTTGCCTCAGCCTGATTGAGAGC
The DNA here is from genome assembly GCF_000004195.4 of Xenopus tropicalis. NCBI lineage: Eukaryota > Metazoa > Chordata > Amphibia > Anura > Pipidae > Xenopus > Xenopus tropicalis. Next base: position 80,139,854 of record NC_030681.2, on the reverse strand, counting down.
TCATTACACTTATATTTCTACACTCTAATGTGAAACCAAAATTTCATTGTAGAATCCTAGTAAAGGTAATAGCTATAGTTATGCCCATTAATAGTACTACACAGAAATAAAGCTCAGCAAAGAGGAAAACTTTATTTTTAAAACATTTTTAAAACAAAGTAAAAAGCTAATTTTACATTTATTGTACAGCACTGCAAAACATGTTAGTGCTTTATAAATACATGTTAACAGTAATTACTAGGGGGGCCTTTTATTAAAGCATGAATTTTCACTGGTTAAAAGCACAGTTGGAAAAAATTCGGAGTAACCACTATAATTTTAGGGGCGAAAATCTTTCTGGCTTTTAAACTTCAATGCATGATTTTAGAAGCCTTCCATAGGACTCAATGGCACTCTCTTGCTCCAACCTGGCCAAAAGATAGCCACGATACCAAAGCTTGAATGAATTCCGAAATGGTCGTAGTCTTTGCGAAAAATAAAACTTTTTCGTGGAAGTTAACGCAAACCACTAGAAAGTTGCGTAATTTTAACGTATTATTGTGGTCATTGCAAAAAGTTCTATAAATTAGAAAAAATACGGGGTTTTTTTCTGGAAAAAAAAAAAAAGTGTACTTTCATGAATGGGCCCCCAGGTATTATTATTTGTAATTTTTTGTTTTAGTCATTTCACTTCTTGTTCAGCAGCTCTGCAGTTTGGTGTTTTAGTGGCTATCTGGTTGCTAGGGTCCTAATTACCCTAGCAACCATGGAGCAGATTGAATGAGAGGATGGTAAATGAAAAGGAGAGGCCTGAATAGCGAAACAAGTTATAAAGAGTAACAATAATAAAACTGTAGCCTTACCAAGCAATAGCTTTTTGGCTGCTGGGGTCAGTGACCCCCATTTGGAAGTATATAGATCAAAAACTATTAGAAATAAATAATGAAGAGCAATTGAAAAGTTGCTTAAAATAGGCAATTCTATACCATACTAAAAAGTTAACTTAAATGAGAAGGAAAGGCTAAGTCACTTGGGGGTGCCAAAATGTTAGGCACCCCCAAGTGACTTTAATCGCTTACCTCGTACCCCGGGCTGGTGCCCCTGTACGGAGAAAACAGCACCAGCCCGGGGTACCTGGAGCGCAGCGCTTCTTTTCTGAAAATGCCAGCGGTCGGCGCATGCGCAGTAGAGTTAAAAGCCGACTTTTCTGTTAAAAGTTCGGCTTCTCACTCTACTGCGCATGCGCGCGCAGGGAAACTAAGTAAGCTTTATCAGAAAGGTCTAAATACAGCCAAAAAAAGCCAAATTTAAACGAAAAGGGCTGCTTTTTACTGCACATGCGCACTGGCCCAAGAAGAAGATTAAGATTGTGACCCGAACCAACCTATGTAGTGCTCCTACAGAAGTACTCCGGACTCATACAATCAGGGCTATCGGGTAGTAATTATTATCACTGGTTTGGCAGCCCCTGGAATCATAACTTTCCTTCTCCTTTAAAGGAAAGGTAAAAATCAGAGGGGGGTGCCAAATGTAGGAGCCCCACCCCCCCATAAGAATTTGTAAGAACTCACTCCCCCTACCATCCGAATGTGTGATCGAAGCTACCACCGGCTAGAGCTGCAACACAGAAGTTACTGAGACCAAACTAAAATGGCAACTGCCATCTTAAACAAATGGAGGTAGCTTCTAGGGCTATTTACTCAGATATGGTAAAGCCTTCTGCATAATAAATATAGCATTCTAGCTTGCACTATGGCTAATCTATTGGCAGTAAAATGCCAAAATGAATATCCTTCTCCTTTAAAGGCTAACCACCCCTTTAAATTTGAAGAGTGAAAACAAGTGGATCAACATTACTGTCTTTTCTTTTTGTGCCTAAAATATGCAATCAATGTATGTGCTATAAGGCTATAATATAACACTAGATATTTTTTATTCTCTTGTGTAACATTTCTTACCATCAAATTCACAGTGCTTACAATCATGGACAGAGGATATACCCTCAATTAGAATCTGATTAATTTTGGGGCAATGCCACTATATATGTAAGACAGTGAATTTATTTCCCCAGCCACAAAACTGCACTGAATTGTATTTTCTAAATAGTCCAGCATGGACTATGTGCCCCTTAAAAATGCCTTGTATGATGATACCAATAGTGATGTGTTTATTAAAATGTAAGCTGCTAAGATTTTCTGCCAGTCACACTCCTGCAGCAAGTGGCCCACGTCTCGCACCTAGGCCTTAATATAGGATTACTAAGCATTTTTAATTTCAGACAAATAAATCTTTTCCTCTATTTTTTTAATAACTTTTTTATGTATGAACACAAAAAAATTACACTGTTAACACACTGGGTATATTGTGTTATATCAGTACAAATGTAGTTGTCACATGCCAACTGCTAATTCTGGAATCTTAATCTATGGCAACACAATAACAAAACATATATATTGAGTTTGGTACAGGTGAATATGGATGGAGAGAAAATACACCTCATTATTATTATAAAGACACATTTATAGAAAGCCAACATATACAAATACTCCAACACAGTGGCCGACGCAAACATAAAAGAGCAGATTCTCGGCAAAAGCCTAATATCTGTAAAGTGCTGCAGAAATGTGTCAGTGCTATTTAATGAGAAAATATATAAATAAATTGACCAGAAATGTAATATTGCAGTCCAATAAATGAGAAACTGAGTGAGCATAATCAGGACAAAACAGAAATATGAAATGTTGTGTTAAATATATAAAATATGTTTAACTTTGTATTTCTAGTACTTCACAGTACCACTTGCACAAGCTCATTTGTTCAAAGCAATGTGTTCTTGTGTTTGCTTGCCGTATAAAATGTCAGGTGTATAACTTGTACACATGTGGAGAATAGAAACTTCTTGGTTAGTGGTAGACCCCTCCACTGAAAAGTCAAACATTTTCTGAGCATTGATTTTTTTTTATTTTTTTTTAAATGTTCTTAAATATTCAAAACAAACTGTGCTTATAAAAAGATAGGAAGAATCTAATCTAATAATATATTATATAATGTGAACATTATTGTGCTAAATTTTTTCTTTGTTCAATTACATTTTTTCATGATTACATATTTAGGAATAATCATAAATGAATAAAGAAAATCAATTATTTTCAGTCTAAAAAGAGTTACCAGTGCTGATGGCATACCCACCCTACAAAAGGCACTGGCCATTCAGTTTTCACAGAAAACATGATCCTTTTATGGTCTACATTATTAAAACATATTTATAAAGAACCAAACTTGGTTATTACACTTCATGCATTTATTTCATTTCACTTTGCAGGGTATGGCACACAATGTCTAAACTTCATAAATAAAGAAGAAGGATATTCCATTTGTAAGGCCTGCTTTTAATCTGCTCGTGTACTGTATGGAGTGTGCCTTCCCTCTATACTAAACTAATAGAATGCCCATTCCACATTAATTATGCTGTAAGTATTCATAGCGTTTTTTGTTTATTAATTTAGGAGTATTAATTTTTCATCAGTATAATTAAATACACTTTGGTCTTATTGTTCATACCAGCTTTAAATGTAAAAAAATGAACCAACTACAAATGCTGCTGCCTATGTAGATATGAAGAAACTACATATACTATAATAAACTATAATTAATCTGAGATATTTATGTTTGTATTTAGTGTTTAAGTCGTTCATTTAAGGGTTAAATTGAATCTCATTATGCATTGGATGAATAGTGTTATCTTTCCCCTCCCCCAGCAGGCATCACAGGATTTCTACTTGAAAGATGGCATAAAAGGCCACATGCAGTAGCGTGGGGGAGGAAGAACATCTGAACATTTTATAAGGGTACTACAGCGGCAAGTCACATGGCTTTTTCTACAAGGCTAGAAATCTAATATCAGCTATATAGAGTTTTCTGCATTCTAAAATCTGCAATATTTGCCTGTTAACTTACCAAGATTCTATAATGAAGCAAACAAAAAGAAATTATTCATATAAACAGTAAATTTCTGCTTTAAAAAAAAAAAAAAGTAGCAAATAAGCTAGGACAATGATAAAAATGTAAATCAAATTGTATTTTACAGTATGACAGAGTTTGATTTTGAAATACTATGAAACTATGATGCATGTTTTCAAGAGGCTTTCATTTGAAATGATAATGTATAGAAAATACATGTTTTTACCAGGAAAGAAGCATGATGACTACAAAACTGCAACTGCTCATATATCAGTTTGTGGCAACAGGTTGCTGGTTATATTGGCCTCCACAGTGCAATATTCTCTTTCAATTTAAATCGTATCCATTTTCCTCTAGGGTCTCTAGATTACCTCTGGTTACCTAGCAACACAAGCACTGAGAGGTCTCAAAAGCTCCACCTGACACTGCAGATCATGCAAGAACAGCATTTTCAGGTTGCTAAGCAACCTCTATATTATACAAGTGTAGGGTGATGTTCTTCTAATATTTGCACATGCAAACTGTCAGAGAAGAAAAGGTTTAATGAGAGGAAAAAAGGATTCTCTTCCTTTACCATATGTTGCTGTTTTGAGGTTACCATTCTTGAATTGAAATCACACATCTACAGATAATATACACATCTAGACTTTAAGGCTAGGAAATTCTCAATCCCCAAATCCATGTAATATAAACACCAATTTTGTCTTATAAAAAAAATTAGATAAAAAGGAAAAAAAGAATATTCACAGAAGAATTGAAAACTCTACACATTAGGAGCATTAAAAGGCTTAAGGGTGCTTTGTTTTGGACAATATACCTGAGTTATTTCTACCTACTGTCAACAATATGAATAATCACAAATACCAATGACTGGGTTGAGGGCAAGGGAACTGAAAAGAACAGATCTGAATACATCCAACACTGCAGCTGGATCTTAGTATATTATTTCATTCTGCAGCTGCTTCTCCATTTGCAAAATTCTGCATTCACAACAAAAACAGATCCGTCATATCAGCAGATATAGAGAAAACAGCCAGTGCTCATTTGTTTCTTGTGCCAGCACCAAAACAGTATAAACACAGTTATAGGGCCAGCTTACAGACAGGGTTAAAGAAATGCATGTTGTATTACCACTGTGAAGACAATATCAGAGCGGAGGATAAAATGAGGCAACGCATTATACTTAACAACAATGTAATACAATACTGAAAAGCATTGTTACATATTTTTACTTATTTTTTGACGGTGGTGGTAAAAGGCACTGTATAAATTGTATTGGAATATGATAATGTATAGTGTAGCACAGTACTGTACAGCGGCAACTGGCAGGCAGGCTGTACAGGTACTCCACACACACATATATAAAATATATATAAAATCTGTGCCTATGACTAGATTCCCCTATTAAGCATTTACAGCTGTACCCATTTGAAACCTCGATACTGCAATTAAAAACATTTCAAGATACCTAAAAATTATAAAGGGGAAACCTTTATACCATGAACAGAGCATACAGTAAGAGACAGCAAAGTTGAATTCAGACACACTGTTACGCACCACTCAAGAACCATGTTAAATTCTACTGCAGTGTCCCTGTATGGATGCAGCTATGTCTCAAAAGACCTACAGTGGATATAAAAAGTCTGGTAAAATGTCAGGTTCCTGTGCTGTACAAAAATGAGACAAAGATAAATCATTTCAGAACTTTTTCCACCTTTAATGTGACCTATAAACTGTACCACTCAATTGAAAAACACACTGAAATCTTTTAGGTGGAGGGAAGAAAACCAAGTTTATAGGTCACATTAAAGGTGGAAAAAGTTCTGAACTGATTTATCTTTGTCTCATTTTTGTACAGAACAGGAACCTGACATTTTATCAGGGGTGTGTAGACTTTTTATATCCACTGTATGTCACAAATTCCGAAATTATATCTACTAGCCCAAGAAGTACCATGTCTTAAAACATTATTCAGACTTACAGCCAGTGCCGAACATCAGTTAAATGTTGGATGCACTGCAATAAATTCATGGAGCTCGCACTCCTCTACCCAGCTCCAGCAAAAGAGACAAACACTGATTTAGTGATTCCCATATTGGGATTGAATATATCTGAGCAACCAAGTTGCCTATGGTATACTAGGCTAAAAGCAAAACCCAGTCTTTATTCTTCTGTTTCAGTAGAACAACAAGGGGATAATGTCCAAGCCACATTTCTGTTCAAAAGCCATTTAAGAAACCATGGAAAAAATTCCTGAATTCAGCAGACACTCCCTGTTCCCAATTCTGTTTGAAATGATAAATATAATTTTATATGCACAAAATATTAAAGAGCTTATTTATCAATTTTCGAGTTGATTAAATTGATTAAGTTGATTACATTGATTACATTGATTAAACTTGCATATTGAATGCTCACTTTAATAGTGGTAAACTCGTTTGAATAAAATCAAATTCCCAAATTTTACAAACGCAAATACAACTCGATAAATACCAGACATTCATTTTTTTAACCATAATTCCAATTCCATTTTTCTTAGCACCAAAAAAACCCTAATAGTTAAAAGTTATAGTCATTGCTATTACTAGATCATAAGATTAATCTGTAAGGTATACTGAAAATGTGGTGAGTCACTAATGTAGTCAGAAGCCAAGAATAAAACAACCTGCCATGACAAATATCAAACTGCCAAAGAAACCTGTGATAATCTTCTGCAGAAATATATACTTCACAACTATTTTGACAACATAGAAAAGCTAAGGACAAACATGAATTCAAGAGGAGAAATAAAAAAAGACATACCTATCTCCCTTTGGTTTTCTTTTTTGAACGGTCTTCCCCTTGGGTCGTCTTTCATTTCCTAAGCATGGGTTCCCTCCAGGGCCTGTTACCCGTAATGACTCAAAACCTTTGGAAGATTTCTTAAATGTGAATTCTACTGGCTCTCCTTCTTTCAAGCTTCTAAATCCTTCCATGTACAGTTTGCTCTAAACAAAGAAAACAAGATTAGAATATTTAGCCTCTTAAAGGAAGAGTCTTCTTAAAAATACATATTTATATACACATATATATATTTATATACACACACACATATATATATATATATATATATATATATATGTGTGTATACACACATATATACATATATATGCCTTGAGAAAGGTCCCGATGGGGACCGAAACGTAACGTTGGCTGTTCATGCGTTTTTAATACACAATTGATTGTTTTTGGAATATAACTCGGTGTTGCTGGTCTTTTTTGGATATAAACTTTTATTTAACCGAAGTTTCGGTCCCTTTTGGGACCTTTTTCAAGGACCTTGAAAAAGGTCCCAAAAGGGACCGAAACGTTGGTTGTAAATGCAATTATAATACACTAATATTTGTTTGAACCACAAGACAAGTGATAACTCCTATAAGAAATAAAGTGTATATATCAAGGAAACATAAACAACACAGAGAAAGAGAAACAAAGAAAAACAAAGCAGAGAGCACGAGTTGGTATGTTACTCACCGGAACAGACGGTGAGCATCCCGAGAATCTAAGTGAGTAACATACCAACTCGTGCTCTCTGCTTTGTTTTTCTTTCTCTGTGTTGTTTATGTTTCCTTGATATATACACTTTATTTCTTATGGGAGTTATCACTTGGTGTTTTGTTGTGTGTGTCTAGTATCTTTCCATATGTATTGTCCCTTGAGACTGACTGGTAGCTCCTCCTGCGCTACATTGTAGCCTTTACAGTTAACATGTTTTACTCATATGTTTCAACTTGAATATCTCAACACTGTATAACTTTTTCCAGTTGCTGTCTTGTATAAGTTTCGTTCTATACATATGTTAATGTAATCCACATAATAACAATGGGTGTTTGTATACTGCATAGTGTGACGTCACGTTTGCACATCTGTTGTCTGTATTTTCCCGCCACTAGGGGTATTTATGGTTTGAATTCACTCTGTATTGCCACTTTGAGAAAGGCAGATGTGTTCAGCCGAAACGTCAGTCCACCATTCATTAAAGGAATCTCTATTTTTTCACATAAGTCCTGTGAGAGCGGCTTCTTTATTTTCTATTCTATATATATATATATATATATATATATATATATATATATATATATATATACATATATACACACACACACACACATATACATAAAGAAGTTATACTGCCATGTGCGTACACCTGGTCAAATACAATGGTTCAGGTGCAGACAAAGAAGGTGGCTGATTCCATCGCAGGGGCTGACTGTTGGCCTGCGTTTTTCCACAGACGATAATCAGCCTATAAATAAGCTGCTGTGCATCTGTGTGTATAGCCATTCAGAGAAGAAAAGATTTAGATTACATAGCAGATAAACTCTGCAGAATATAATGGTGTTATCAGTTAACCACTATTTATATCCACTATTTAACCTTTGCTATTTAGGGTGATGTCCTGTAGGGAGACTAGTTGCCTGCAGTTAATCTCGCCAAAATGTTTCCAGGAGCAATAGTAAAAGTGAATCACCAGTGGAAAGGCATAAATGTCGCTTTGCTTTCTGAAGTTGCATTTATTGCTGGTGGAAATGTATTTCAAGAAGATTAACCGCGGGCATCTACTCTCCCCCTGGAACACTCTTAAGCTGGCCATACACGCACCGATAATATTCGGTGCGTGTATGGCGAGTCGACCGATATCGCAGGAGGCTAAAAGATATCGGCCAGGTTAAAAGATTTTGATCGGGCGCCATAGAAGGCGTCTGAGCAAAATCTGCCGTCAGGGCTGAATCGGCAGAAGGAGGTAGAAATCCTATTGTTTCTACCTCCTTATCTGCCGATCTGTACGATCTTTCGTGCGACCACGTGTGTCGCCACCATTAGCCCTATTTCAACTGCCTCCATTGCTAAACAGCAGCTTGTTATATAAACTATAGTAGCATTTCTGAAGCAAAAACACCAGTTTTAGGCTAATGTCACAAGTGGCAGATTCACAGCCTGCAGATCATCATATATTTAGAAAAACTCAGATGATATTTCTTATTAAAGGTTTTTTTTTTAATTCATTGTAATAACATTAAGTCACTGCAGAGATCTGTTTTCACTTTGACATAAAAGCATATATTTGTTGATTAATGTCAAGAAAATAAAAAAAATAAATCCACCATGATACAATGTTCAATCACAATAATAATACAGCTGGGATCTGTTATCCAGAATGCTCTGGACCAGGGGATTTCACATAAAGAGTACATTCAGTCTACTAAAAAAAAAACAATTAAACATTAAACCCAACAGGATTGCTTTTTGTCTAATAAGGATTAATTATATCTTAGATAGGATCAAGTACAAAGGACTGTTTTTTTAATACAGAGGAAAAAAAGGAAATAATTAAAAAAAAAAAAATTCAATTTGCTTAAAATTGGCATTACCATAATTTGGAGCTTTATGGATAACAGTTTTCTAGATATTGGATCTCATACCTGTTCTAATATTTATAGGCACTGTAATTCACATAACATCAGGTGTGCTGCTGTTCAGCACATTTTACACTGAAATTTTAAGTAATATTACTGTACAGGTATAGGATCTATTATGCAGAATGTTTGAGACCTGGGGTTTTCCGGATAAGGGAACTTTCCATAATTGAATCTCCATACCTGAAGGCTGCGAAAAATAATTCAATCATTAAATTTACCCAATTGGATTGTTTTGCCACCAATATAAATTTGTTCAGCTTAGATGGGATCAATTCCAAGGTTATGTTTTATTATTACAGAGAAAGTAAAAAAAAAATTTAAAAATGATTTCATTAAAATGGACATTATGGGATATGGCCTTTCCACAATTCTAAGCTTTCTGGATAATGGATAAAGTTTCACCTGCATTCAGTGGTTTATCGTGGCCCTGCGAGGGCACATTAGAGAATAGGTTCGTTTTTTTAATTAGATCCACATGGGAACACGTTATTACACGTGTTCCAGTGTGGAACTAATTAAAAAAAACGACAAAGGTGATCACATTTTAAAAAGCCTTAGGGAAGGAACCCTTAAGCATTTTTGTCACTACTACTAAAACCGTTCAGTTGAATGCAATAAAGACAAATAGCAAACTATAGCCTTCATGGGAGAGTAGCAGTTTCAACACCTCTTTTTCAGGAACAAAGTGAAAATGTTTAGGATGGGACAAAACAAGAATTTCACTGGTGAAAACTAAAAGAAAGTCTTGTTTACTATTAATCTTTGAAGTTTACAGTTGCAGTTGAAGAGCTTATGTGAGAAGACACAAAAGAGGTTAAAGAAACATTGAAAAAAACCTGCAGTTAAACTCTGTTGCGGAAATATTCAAGTACAGGTATAGGACCCGTTATCCAGAATGCTCGGGACCAAGGGTGTTCTGGATAAGGGGTCTTTCCGTAATTTGGATCTCCATACCTTAAGTCTACTAAAAGATAAACTAAACTAAACCCAATAGGATTGTTTTGCATCCAATAAGGATTATTTATAGCTTTGTTGGGATCAATTACAAGGTACTGTTTTATTTCTACAGAGTAAAAGAAATCAGTTTTAAAATTCTAAATTATTTGATTAAAATGGAGTCTATGGGAGACAGGCTTTCCATAATTCGGAGCTTTCTGGATAACGGGTTTCCGGATAAGGGATCCCATACCTGTATAGCAATTCTGGGCCTATTCTGAAGTGTTTGTAAAAGTGGTAGGTTTAAGGTGACTAAGGAAGGGGGAAGAAGCTATATACAGGCTTGAGGAGGATGAAAAAAGGGGATGTGTTAAGATATGGTGAAGAAAACACTGCACACGAGAGTAAGAATGGAAAAAGACTGCTGTGTCCAGGGTGGGGGCGTGTGTAAAAGGCGGCTGTTTGCAGGGGGGACAAAAGGATGCATGTGTGAGGTGAGTAAGGGCTCTGGCACACGGGGAGATTAGTTGATTTTGGCAAATCGCCGAAATTGCCTCGCTAGGCAACTTTGCCGATTTGCCGAAATCGCCTGCGCAGCGTATGCCATCCCACCGGCGACTTAAATTTTCGCCGGTGGGATGGTAGTTCGGGGAGATTCGTCGCCCGTGACAAGGGATATTTGTCGTGGGCGACTAATCTCCCTGTGTGCCAGAGCCCTAAGGGTGCAAGGACAAATGCAAGCGTCAATAAAAACAGAAAACCTCAAACCATGAAGAATGTGAATCATGAAAAAATAAATAAATAAACAAGCCATAGTAAATGCCACCCTTAGGGACATAGTACAAAAAGAGACCAGCAACACTGGGATTTCTTGTGAAAAAAGTGAAAACATGTATTTAAAGTGGCATGAACAGCTGACGTAACGTTTTGTCCACATTGGGACCTTCCTTAAGGCAACCATGCCTTGTAACACACATCATTCCTGGATTCCTGGAGAGGGGGTATCCAACCAAACTAGTTACGGATACTATGATATAGGCCAAATCTTTGGATAGGGAGGCATTGATAAGTAATACAAGGAAGATACAGAAGGATAGTAATGATGACTTGTCAATTTTTTACATGACTACTTATTATGCACATGCCCCGTTGATTAAAAAAATCTGTATTACAGCATTGGCCCCTCGTGAAATCAGATATTGAGCTAACGGCAATTAATCACAAAAGGATTCAATTTGGTTACAGGAGGAATAGGAAACTCAAGGAACTCCTTTCTCCAGCTGATCCTGTAAGTAAATATACCCCACAAATAAGAGTGAACAAGCTGGGGGTTTATAAATGTGGCAACTGTGTCATGTGCAACACTCTGATTATTGATACATTTTTTCACCCACATACGGGAAAGGCCTTCTCTATTAGGCATAGACTGACATGTATCTCCTGCAATTTAGTGTATATTATCAAATGTCCATGTGGGCTGCTCTATTGCGGTAAAACATGTAGACAATTAAGGGAGAGAATCTGTATGTAACTGTGCAACTTTCAGGGAGGCCCTGGACCCTAATCCAAAGAAGGGTAAGAAAAAAAAAAAAAAAAAAAAAAAAAAAAAAGAGTTGCACAGCACTCGCTTCAAGCCCAACACTCTGCTTCCTAATTTAGGGCTCTGGCACACGGGGAGATTAGTCGCCCCCAACAAATCTCCCTGTTCGCGGGCGACTAATCTCCCCGAGTTGCCATCAGTTGCCATCCCACCGGCGACAATGTAAGTCGCCGATGGGATGGCACACGCGACGGCGCGATTCCGGCAAATCGCCAAAAATGCCTTGCGAGGCAACTTCGGCGATTTGCCGAAATCGCATGCGCAGCGTGTGCCATCCCACCGGCGACTTACATTGTCGCCGGTGGGATGGCAGTTCGGGGAGATGAGTCGCCCGCGAACAGGGAGATTTGTCGCGGGCGACTAATCTCCCCGTGTGACAGAGCCCTTAAGTGTATGTCCATCGATTGTGTGTCAGATGGGGACATAGATCAGATTTTACTACAAAGAGTATCTAATCTTTTTGGACATATGAACTGAACTGTGTGGCCCCCAAAGGTATAAATAGCTCATTATCTTTGATCTGTTTCTTATGAACTAACTTGTCTTACGTATGCTAAAAACAATTATGGATTTTAAAGTGATACTGACACGAAAAAACAACTTTTTAAAATATGAATGTACATTAAAAGTTGCCTATAGGTCATGTTGATCATTTTTTGCTGATAGGTTTGCTTTTGTAAGTAATTGTTACTTGAAATCCCAAAACCTGACTGTTTTGCCAGCCTGACTGTCCCTTCTCAGCCTGTCAGTTACAGCTTCTAATGGTAACGGCCTCCTGCTGGACAAATATGTCCGCCCCCTCATAGAGGAACATGGGGGATCAGATAGGGAATGTAAAAGCTTGGACAAATACTTTTATGGCAAAATTATAAATAGCATGCAAAGGCAATGTTATGACAATGTTATAAAAAAAGGTTTAATTTCTGGTGTCAGTATCACTTTAAGTCTGTCTATTTAATACGGTCTGTATTGTACGACTGTCGTATTAATGTATCTTTGCTTTATAAGGGTTAAGGTCCCCATCCAAGGGCTGATCCTAGCTGCCGATATCAGTCCCTTAGACCGATTCGGCAGCTAATCGGCCCGTGTATGGGGACTACAGACGGGCCTGCCCGTCCGATATCTGGCCTAAAAACGGCCAGATCTCTATCGGGCAGGTTAGAAAATCTAGTCGGATCGTGGACTGCATCAGCTCATTGATGCGATCCCCGAACCAACTGCCCCATTGCCGCCAATATAATCGATCAAATTAGCCTACACGCTCCCCGATATCGGGATATCGGGTGAAGATATTTGTTAACGAGTATAGATTAGATAGTTGAACTATATGAGACTGGGCACCCACCCCCCCAATAGCTAGGATGATAAAGTTAGTTAATAGGCTAATCAGCTTGTGCAGCGTAACAAAAATTATATCTAACTTTGAATTTTAATGTGGTAACGTCTTGCACGTGCACTTTTTGTATATATATATATGTAGATACATGTTTGAAAAAGTATCTTTTGCTAAATAGCAACTTTTCACTGCAATTTGTATATGATATTATATTACTATGTATACATGTGATTTTTAGATTGATGATCTTCACTGAGCCACTTTACTGTACTGATGTCACTTAACACTGAACACTTTACAGCACTTTCACTTGCTTTATGGCTTCAGCCACTTGCAGCAGTTCACCTTGAGGTAATTTCCTATTGGTTTGCTGGTTTTTGACTTGATGTGTGTTACAACAAGGTCCCAATGGGGACTGAAATGTTACATCGGCTGTTCATACTATTTTAAATACACGTTTTCACTTTTTTCAAAAGAAATCCCAGTGTTGCTGGTCTTTTTTTGTACTATTGGAACTCTTTACTGAGCACCTGAGGTATGATATGTAGCAGTGTGCCATCCTTTGTGTGTGTGTGTATGTATTATTATATATATATATATATAGGGATGGTAATAAAGGCACTCACGTATAATTCTGGAGCCAATGTGCCTGGGTGCAGTATAGCAGATATCACATACACCATAAAGATTCCGCACTCACAGGACTTAAATAAAATTGGTAACTTATTGTGACGTGGAACTAACGTTTTAGCTGTGTCCACAGCCTTTGTCACAGTTACAGTGAGTGGAAACCACCCCCTTGAAAAGCCCAAAGTGGCGGGAAAACAACAGTGACATCATCAGGTGAGAAAAATTGCAAGCTAATTAAGTCAAAAACAGACAAAAATGAATGAGCATCAAAATAAAAAAATATAAAAAATAAACACAAATAAAAAAAGTAAGAGTGAGTATTGAGAGCACTAAAATAGCGGGAGAAAGATACGTTTGAAAGGAAATAAGGGAGCTGGAGATCCTACATAGCTGAACTGAACTCACCAATCGGTGCTTAAAAGTGTAGTCAAATTATAGCATGAAAAACAGGACAGCTATTGCATTTCGTAAGCACAAACCCGCAAAAGGTATTAAATATGAAATCAGCACAAAATGCCGCGTTAGCAGGGTCAGTGGCACGGAACCGCATTAGTATTTGGTATGAGTCCGGCATCGCTAGGCGGAGTTACCAGCAAAAGTAGTATGGCATCGCAATTAAATAAGTTTACAAGTAGGCATCAGTAGCCGTAATCATCAGTATCTTTAGCTTGAAAGCAAAAGTCTAAGACCCGAACAAATTACTGGCATTGTAAGCTGGAATTAATAGTGTAGAATGAACCAATCCGCAACATACCCACATTGGGGAAAGCAGCAAGGCACAGCATAGGGGGAAAATGATGCAGTGGTTTAAATGTCAGCTAGAGTGATTCTCCTCAGAAGACGGCTGGTCAGCGTGTATGATCTTGGGACACTCATCCTGTCACAGAGATCCCACATCAATACAGCGTTCCTAGGTATACCATCTTTGCCACGTGCCAGGGAGGAGGTCCAACGGGAGTTTTTAGGCGGCGGGGTGCTAGTAGCTGGCATGCAGTAGTTAGGGATTATAGCAGGTGGCAGTATGGTGCTGAAAGGGTAGGCTACAGAGGCAGGCACATAACTACAGCTGAGGGTCCCGTAGGTATAGAAACAGCTGATTGAAAAGGAAGGTGGAGTGAAAGCAAAGTTTAGTGAGCAGAAAATTGCAACATAAGCGTCACATAAACATACACAAAAATAAAGAAAGTATCAAAAACTAATGTATCGGTCTCTATCTTCAATATGAGGCTGAGTTAAGGCAGCTGTCAAGAAAGAATTATATGGTAAAAGTTACATTTGCAACAATATGTGGATGGGGAAAACAACATAGTGGCATATTGCCACTCATATTACAAAATAAATGATGTGCGGAGAAACATATTTTAAATAGAATGAGGAGTAGGAAACCAGTTTGTTTAGTCAATGGGGGCTAATCGTGTTCAGTCTATGCATTTGAGTTCAATTTAAAGAAGTAATCTCTCATGATCGCCACCTCGAGGAACTGGGGGGACAAAATCAATAATCGCATGCGTAACCTAGCGAGTGTGTGATTATGGGACAAAAAATGTGCCGCAACTGGGGTATCCGCTTTTCCTGTCGAGACTGCAGACCGGATGGCTGACCTATGGTTGGCCATTCGGTCCCTGAAAGTGGTGATAGTTTTACCAATATACAGCAAACCACAGGGGTATTTAATTAAATAGATGATAAATTTTGAGGTACATGTAAGTCTATGTTTGATTTGTATGGTACGGCCCGTGTGTAGATGATTGAAGACTGGTCCAGTTATTACGAAGATGCAGGTAGTATACTTAGGACATTCATAGCAGCCAAGTCTAGTCGAGGGGAGCCAAGTGTTAGGGGTACTGAACTGGTAACAATGACTAGGATCAGTTTTTACAATCAAATCACGTAGACTGTTGCCACTTCTGTACGCGATGCGTGGAGGGGTCCTAAAAACTGGGGGAAGAGTGCGGTCCTTTTCAAGAATGGACCAATGGTAAAGAATTGAATTAACAAACGTTTTTTTATCAGGGGTATACGTGGTGAGGAAAGTCAATCTATCTTTCTGTGGTTGGAATTGTGATCTGTCCTTGATGCGTTAAGTATCATTTTGTGTGAGTAACAGAGCTTTATCTTTGCATGTTAGAAAATCTTAAAGCTTATAGCCGCGTTGTAAAAAGCTATGTGTCAGATCATCAAGTTGTTGGTCTAATAGGAGTGGATCCGAGTTACTCCTAACCATATGTACCATCTGGGAATACGGGATACTCTAACAGGTGTGGTGGGTGGCAAGATGATGTTGTATAGTGTAGATATAGTATATTATTACAAATACCTGTACCGGAGATTCCAATATTTACCACAACCAGGTAAAAGGAAACAACCACCGTTCTTTTCCAGAGATGAAGCGGAATTATTTTGATTATCCAGCCCAGAGACAAAGCAATTCTTCCTAACCGAACATATAATCTTTGTGTGTGTGTCTATGTTTCTATCAATCTATGTGTCTATCAAAAACTCTTGAGTATAAGAGCATTACAAGTTATACTGTTAGAAACTCACTCACTGACCAAAGTAGGGATGTGTTCGGATTGGCTGACAAGATAATCAGGTATCATAATCTTATTGTGTTAGTCAGTCAGTTAGTTCCCATAAGGATGCTGTCTCACCATAAACAACTATACAAATAGTTCCACTTTGAGATGCAAAAGGACCTCCAGACAGCTTCCTGGGATATCTTGGTGTTGATCACCCACCTTTAATAAATCCCAAGGTAACCATCACAAAGGTACTTCAAAGCATTCCCAACTGAAGCAACTCCTTAATTAACATCTGACTGACTCACTGTTTAAATCTATACAGATATCTTGTGTACTATGTATATTCATACAATTAAATTATATTAATATCATACACTTGCAGGTATGTATATATAGTCGCCACACATATTACTACAGATGAGTGGTGCAATAATGTGTTCCTGTCAGTTGTCTTCCTGTAGGTAGTGGTGGTCAATGTTGTGCCAGCCGAACCATTAAGCTGGCCATACACGTACCGATAATATTGTACGAAACCTCATGCAGAAAGCGTAGATACACAGGATTGGAATGACAGCACTCACAGGTTTTTCATGAAGAAGTCACAGTCTCATAAAATAAGTGTGAAACTTTTATTCAGTCCGACGTTTCAGCTTCTAAATGGAGCTTTCATCAGGGACAAAAAATTATATTATATATATATATATATATATATATATAGAAAATAATCATCTGTGGCCTGCACACCCTTCAATGTTTCATCAAAAAAATTTTAATTGTAGATCTATTGTTAAAACCAACATGTTGGTTTTAACAATATATCTACAATTAAAATTTTTTTGATGAAACATTGAAGGGTGTGCTGGCCACAGATGATTATTTTCTATACAGACATAATTTTGGCTAGCACCCCGCAGAATATTGAGCCTTGGAGTGCGGACACCATTTGGATTGATATATATATATATATATATATATATATATATATATATATATATATAATCAGGGACTTGGTGCTAAAGAAAAAAAAGTTTATTGAAAAAACTCCCAATGTTTCGAGTACAAACAGTACTCTTCTGCAGGGAAAAACCAAAAGACTTAATACCAACACACACTTTAAGAACCGTCCCACAGAAAATGACGCCAAAAGGTGACCATGGTAACCACTGTAAACAAACAGCATGGAGAAGATGGAGCAAAGAGAGGCAAAGAAATAATAAAATGGAGTGAAAATAGGTGAAACTATAGTGTTACAATTACATGTAAGTGATTATTGGGTTTCAACACGTATCAAATTACAAAATGTTGCGAGAAGCATTTAAACATTAAAGTATAGGGCAGCGTTTTTCAACCGCTGTTCCGCGGCACACTAGTGTGCCGCGAGATGTTGCCTGGTGTGCCGTAGGCAGGGCCGCAATTTTTACTTTAAAAAAAAAATCCGGGCCCTGTCATTGGTTGCGCCCCGTGTGTACGGGTGACGTCAGTACGCACGGGGCGCACCGTTATAAAAGGGCCTGTGTGCGGTCACGTGTAGGCAGAAGTGCAGAGGCGGCGCGCGTGAGGGGAAGATGCTGCTGAAGCCGCCGAAGAGTAAAATGCTGCTGGGCACCAATGTATTAGGGGGGGCCACGGGGCACACTGAATTATGGGGGCACTGCTGCTGGGCACCAATGTTCTAGGGGGGCTGGCTCTTGGCACCAATGTACTGGGGGGCACTGCTGCTGGGCACCAATGTACTAGGGGGGCACTGCTCTTGGCACCAATGTACTAGGGGGGCACTGCTGCTGGGCACCAATGTACTAGGGGGGCACTGCTCTTGGCACCAATGTACTAGGGGGGCACTGCTGCTGGGCACCAGTGTACTAGGGGGGCACTGCTCTTGGCACCAATGTACTAGGGGGGCACTGCTGCTGGGCACAGAGTTAAATTTTTTAACATTTTCTAATGGTGGTGTGCCTCGTGATTTTTTTCATGAAACAAGTGTGCCTTTGCCCAAAAAAGGTTGAAAAACACTGGTATAGGGAATAAGTTTCATAAGTCATATCAGGGACAAACAGAGCAACAATAGCAGGACTCACCAAAGCAAGTCAGGAAGAACAGTATTGAATCACCTATGTAAGCTCCTGAGGAACAGAGTCATGTGCGTCTGAAACACTGTAACAGTGTGAGGTCTCTCAATCATCGTTTTGAGCGAATTGCGTCACTTGCTCTAGCAGTGCCCAATCCCAGATGTACCAAGTCAAGAAGTTACACAAGACAATCGCTGCTTAGCAATTGTGTGGGATTGTAGGGTGCACTCGTCTAAGACATTGCATCCATTAGACATATAGGCACATCGAGTGTGAAGCAAGATTGAAATACTATAGGGCTGGTCAGCTGGCACGCAGTGACAGATTCAAGTGTCCTGCACCGATGCATAGCAATCTGTATGACAAGAGATAATACTACTTCACAAATTAAGTCAGTAAGGTGAGGTGTAACTATAACTCACACCGCTTGCAGTACGCCCAATGTATATTCATAATGGAAAGGAAGCAAAGTTTGTGTCCCTTGTAGGGATGCGGGTGCAGGGTATGACGTAGCAGTCTATTAAAGGAACAGTAACACCAAAAAATGAAAGTGTATAAAAGTAATTACAATATAATGTACTGTTGCCCTGCATTGCTACAACTGGTGTGTTTGCCTCAGAAAGACTACTATAGTTTATATAAGTAAGCTGCAGTGTAGCCATGAGGGCAGCCATTCAAAGGAGAAAAGGCACAGGTTACTTAGCAGATAACAGATAAACCCCCATTATATGGGGCTTATCTACTAGTTATCTGCTATGTAACCTGTGCCTTTTCTCCTTTTTTTCCAGCTTGAATGGCTGCCCGCATGGCTACACAGCAGCTTATTTATATAGTAGCTTTTCTGTAGCAAAAACACCAGTTTTTTGCAGAGCAACAGCACATCATATTTTAATTACTTTAAAACACTTTAATTTTTTGATGTTACTGTTCCTTTAACAAAGAAGGGCAGATGTAAACCATGCCATAAACCATTTTATGCTCACAAGCTACCAAACCCTCTGAATGAATCAATAGTGCTATATAATAGCGCCTGGAGCACCCACCTGTTGGCCAATTCACAAACCCCTACATGTAGCTCCATTAGAAAAATGACCACAAGTGCACAACCAATAGACTGTTACATACATATGGAGCACATGTGCAGATATATCAAAATTATGAAAAAATAATACATAATAATACATAAAAAAATCAAAATATAAAAATTATATAGTCCTGCCTATGAGCCCAGTTGTAGCCTGACTTAGAACAGCGAAGACAATCTGTAATTAGTGCAAGTTGAGTAAAATAAATTAGAACTCACTACAGTAATATTCTACCCTATTTGTATAGCATTTTTTTCTTTTTGTCAAAAGGTGATAAAGATGAGTAGAGGAATTTTACTGCAGTGAGCTCTAATTTCACACTTTGATAAATTTGTTATTAACAGGAAAGACGAAGCTGAAACTTATGTTTGAAACTGTCATTATAAGATGCAATGACAAAATATATATATTATCTGACAAGGAAAGTTTGAGCACTGAGTACAGGCTGAGTACAGGTGCTACTTATAGCAGCAAATAAAACTGTGCTACCTGAAACAAATTCATTAACATTTAAATAAATAAAAGAGTTGATGGTTTCTCACAACCCTAATTGAATGCTCTTTATATGTTCGTTATATTATATTTTTTAATATTTGCTAGATATCTGTATGCATTAAGCCAAATGCATCCATTGTGTTAAGTGGTAACCACAAATTGACTAGAGGAAGGGGCCCCTTTACCTCCACAAATGTTTTTATGGGTTGTGGGTACTTTAGGTACTCCTCAATAAACTGATTAATGATTTATTATTTAATTTAGGGTGAAATAAACATAAGCAATAAGCAATAATAAGCAATATATAAATGGAGGGCACTATAAGTGACTAAAGAACTAGCAATTGCAGATAAAAGACAACCACTGTTTTTTTTTTTGTTTGTTTGTTTTTGATATCAAGATGATATAAATTAATTATGATCAAAGAGAACAAAAACTTGGATCTGAAACTGCTGATGGCAGTGGCTTGTGAAATAGGGTTGGTAATTTATATTTTCATTTATGTGGATGCTTCTTTTCCAACTCATCACCTTAATTTACATGCATGTGTTAATTCTGGTTAGGTGGAAAGGTTTACATTTAAAGATATGAAGCCATTTGGCCAAAAAACTTCAAGTTGGAATAATGCAGGCATCAATACCGTATATACTCGGCGTCAAAGGCATGCTTCGCTTCAACAAGGATGCGTCCAACCATGGTGATATTGCTTTTATTCTTTTATTTTTATTTTGCGCAGTATGAACGGGCAGGGGGGTGCGGTGCAAGCGAGTGCAGGGGAGGGGGGTGGGGTGCGAGCGAGTGCACGCCCGCCAGGGCAGAACAGACGTCCACGGGGGGGGGGGGTGCGAGTAGTTAGTATAGCATGCAGAGCCCTAGTGTCCATGAGCTATGCATTATTTCTGTGCCAGAACATGTGCAGCTGGCATTCCCCTTGCATATGGTATTATTGTAAGGTATTAAACCACAAGGTAGCTCTTACACTTTATTGAAGATATAGGATTAATTGTATAAAAACATTTTTATTAATGTTTAGACTGCAGTTGACTCAAGCAGCAATTATGTAGAAATGTAGCTGTAGCAGGGACAAAAAACAGGGGGTACATTCAGTGGTATAATTTGATTTCACGCTTTCCCACAGCAAATTAATTTTAGCACCCCAAAACTTCCAGAAGTTTATAGGTTTTACTTGTTTATTCAACTTCTTTGTTAATTTTGGCTTGATGGGCCACATTGACACCTGAGGCCCTTGGAGCTGCAGTGCCCTCTTCCTCTATAATTATTAGTATATGGTTTGCAATAGCACCAGGCACGTGGAGCCTGAGAGGTCCCCATCTGCACAAATATTTTGCTAATTCCAAATGGTAGTGGGATGAAGGTGTATAAAAGAATCTTGTGGCAAACATTTTGATTTATTGTTGTTTTATGGAGGCTCACTCATTGCCCCTATTTAACCCCATAAAAGTAGCTATGTAATACACATAAACTCCTACCTTCTTGATATATATAGCACAATATTGTTACATATAGATAATAATATAACAGTTGAAGGTGGAAAAGACACTTTACTAAGATCAACCTCTGTCCAAGAGAAAACAAAACAAATCTGAACGCATCTTCAGTTTCATTGGGGAACATAATCATTGATGACTCTAAAACATAAACTAGCTGTAGGCAGCCCTGTCAATAATGCAGAAAAAAATAAAAGGACACTTGTGAGTGTCCTCTTATTAAATAATTTGATTATTGAAACTTAGCAGTAGCGGCTGCATTTCCCACCCTAGGCTTATACTTGAGTCAATAAGTTTTTCCAGTTTTCTTAGGTAAAATTAGGTACCTCGGCTTATACTCGAGTATATACGGTGCTTAAAAAAATTGTGAATGTAAAACATTTTTTTTTTTTTTTTTTAAAGCTAGGCAAACTTGGGACAGAAGAAAGGGTTTGTTCTCATGCAGCAACCCCTCATGCATGCTACTGCAGTTGTACTCAGTCAAGATTGCTAACAGAACACTAGAGTGCCTTTCAACCCCTTGTGAAACTAATATAACATGCCAGGACAGGTACCTAAACAGGTACATATACAAAAAAATGCACTGGAAAATAGATTTTGGAAAGGAAACATTATCCTTGCCGAGCTAAATTGGATAGGCACAGATTGATCATATTCTGCAGTAATATATTTAAATAAAGATTCACAAACACAGGTACCATTTAGTTAAATAATCAATATGCTAGGTGCCATGGTAAAGAGAAAATTAAAAAAAAAAACGGATAAGCAATGTCCGCAAGGCAGAAGAATTCATGCATTTTATATAGAACCAATAGAATCAAGACAGACAAGATCTTGATTGGTTTGAGGTTAAAAACGGTTCTTGCATAAAGCTCTGTAATTCAGTGAAATGGATACTAACATATGTATACTTTTATTTAAAAGCAAATCATTCACTATTGCCGCGTAAAAGATGAAGCCTGAAACACAATGCCCTGCTGATGATAGCATGCCTCAAAAAAAAGCACTATGTAACATACATTAATTTTTCTTTTGTATAAATGATCTTGTTCTTTATGCCATATCAAGCACAAGATCCATTCACTTTGCTAGTGGCCTATGGTCTACAAACCAGAGTGGAAAGAGAAAGAAGTAGGCAAGTCTATACAGCACAGTGCAGGAACTTGTCTGTTGCAAGCACACACCTACTTATTTCCCCAGAGTTCCTACTCTGGTGAGTTGATAGTATGGCCTCTGACGGTTTTGCAAGAAAGTAGACTAGGGGGCACATTTACTAATCCATGAACATCCGAAAAGCGTCCGAATGTGTTTTTTTCATAATGATCGGTACTTTGCGATTTTTTCGTAAATTGTCGCAACTTTTTCGTAGCGTTACGACTTGCGCGAATTGTCGCAACTTTTTCGTATCCGTCGCGCCGAGTACGAAAGTTTCGGATTCATTCAAGCTTCAGTATCGTGACTTTCCTTGGGCCAGGTTGGAGCTACAGAGTGCCATTGAGTCCTATGGGAGGCTCCAAAATCATGCAAAATCAGTCTGAAAAAGTTTTGCCCGCCGTTTACGCTTGCTCAATACGAAAAAGGCGACAATATACGAGCAAATCGTAACTGCTACGAAAAAGTCGCGACTTTTCGAGCAAGTCGTAACGGCTACGAAAAAGTCATAACGGCGACGTAAAAATCGCAAATAATACAAAAAAGCCGCAAAATGTTCGTTTCCAATCCGAATTTTTCCCATTCGGATTCGAATTCGTGGATTAGTAAATCAACCCCTAGATCTTGTTCTAGTTAGAAAAATATATTATAAAATATGTAATAACAGAACCATTCATATTGCAAAGTTTTTGGATTTAAAGCATATTACCAATTTCAGACTTTATTTACAGGTATGGAATTGGTTATCCTGAATGCTCGGGACCTGTGGTTTTCTGAATAAGGAATCATTCTGTAATTTGGATTGCCATACCTTAGATCTACTAAAAAATAATTTAAACATTAAATAAACTCAACAGGATTGTTTTGCCTCCAATAAATGATTATATCAGCTGGGATCAAGTATAAGGTGTTGTTTCATTTTTACAATGGACTTTCCGTAATTCAGAGCTTTTATAGATATATATATATATATACACACACACACACACAAACATAATTAGAGAGATCTGCTTTTATGCATAGCAGAGAAGTCAATTTTTGACATTTTTTTTATGTATGTAAATATACAGGTATGAGATCCGTTATCTGGAAAACCGTTATCCAGAAAGCTCTGAATTTTTACATAAGCATTTCACTACTTGATCTGAAGACAATATATTTTTTTTCGCATATGTTTAAGAGGCTTTCTGTATTTTATCAACACAAACACTGCTCATACTACTTTAAACTCTTTAATCTAAAACAAATAAACACCACCTTTAGAATGGCAAAATGAATGTAGCAATGAAAAATCCCATCTCTGCCAGAAGTCCCTTATGTACTGTCATTCATTAGCTTTAGAAGCTTTACCTTTACATTTTCCTGGAGATTAATACTTACCAGAGTATGTGCCCTAGAGTTTAACATCTGTATAATGGCACCGATTTATGGCTCCTTTTCTATAATTAATGAACAAGTAAAAAGTTTAATACTGGGGTGTTTCAATTTGTACAATGGTACCACCCAGTGATCCTACCTTTTTTCCTTAATTGTTGTACCGGTTTCAAAAATGCAGATTGCTCTGCCATATTCTCCCTAATCACAGGTATTCCTTGCACCCATATTGGGCACATGAACAGCTAATTTAAAGCCTAAGAAAGCCTTGCACCGACTATGCACTATCCCTGAGATAGGGCCAGAGTGATCTGATTTGCCATGGAAAGCAGTGACAGGCAACTGTATGTGTTTTGACCACCGCTAACAGAATATTGTCCAGCACTAAAATTATGAACACAAAAAATAAAATAAATAAACTTTGGGGTGATAGCAGAACTTCTGCACTGATTTCCTCTAGGTATTCTATCATGATATACAGTACAAGAAGAGATTTGTTTGTTCCTGGCAAACCTTATCTTAGTGTGTATTATATCTATATCTGTGTGATATTATCTACACAATGATAATATGAAAAATATTTTGTTTTTAAAAGCATTACATGAACATAAAACAAAGTTCTTGTTCTAACACAAACAAAAAGTAAAAACCTCATAATGTCATGATATAGCAGAATATTTTTTTTTTTTGGTCAATGTGTCAAACACTTTATTTTATGTTATATTAGCTTTATGTTACTTCATCATTAGGTTTCACAAAGTGCATCATTTAAAATGCCCTTATAGTCTCATTGACAAGTGCTAAAAAGTCCACACTCCACTATAAGGAAAACTCCACAAAAGCAATATTAAAAGACTTACTACTGTTTCAGGATTTAAAACAAAACAAAGACAGAACTAGGTGAAATGCATAATTATGTTTGGCTCAAGAAATAGCACTCTGTTATAAATTAGAAAACAAAATAGTCTGGCGAAACATCTCCCAAAGTAACCCTGCAAACAAACCTTTTTTAAAAGGGTAACTATATGTGGACACCACTGAATGCCATCAGTTAATATTATAGGCAAGATTTCACAAGAGAAATTGCCCCCTCTAAAATTTAACACTGGACACTGACAAAATGGGTGTTAAATCTGCCTGCTCAATGCTGATGTTACAGAACACTGGTGAACACAGACGCTTATTTGCATTTCATTTTGTGGTGGCAAATAAGTCTGCCAGAGAATCATATGTTATCAATGCAAATAACTATTTGACCAAAGCCTAACCTGTAAATTCCTTGAGCAGCATCATTTGCAATTAAGGATCATAATTCTACATGCCTTTTTCTATATATTCCATACAAATTGCTTTCAACCTTGAAGGCTGCAACAGCATTAAGCTATTAAATAGGAAACAGAAGCCACAAAGGAAAGTTCCATGTATTTTGAATAAGATATTTGGTTTATTCTTTTACAAAAAAAAGCCTCTTGGCATAAGAACAGTATCAAATTTAGAAACTGAACTTATAGTTGCCATTAGACACCAGCAATTGACCATGAAAGTGATAAATAAAACAAACAAATATTTAAATAATACAGACTGAATGAACCCATATTTGAATAATACAGACTATAAAATACAAATGACCCAGTTTTGTTTAGAAAATTTATGTTATCAGATTAACACTGGGAAACAACACACCAGAATAAAGTGTTCTAAATTAACATGAATTCTCCATTATTTTATTAACATGAAATAGGGGGAAGAAAAATCCAAAACCAGTTGGAAAGCATTACATTATTACAAAGAGGAAAGCAGAATTTAAGCTTATCCTTTTATTTGCTTATTAATCATTCCTTTTAAAAGTATAAGACTATTGGATGGAGGTACAACATTTTAACCTGTTACACACTCAAAATTATAAAATAAATTATTATAAACACAATTACATGTTTTTACATGAACAAGAGTATAACATGACGTTTTCTTGTAAACTGGCATAGCTGAATCTTATCTTAAATCATGCCAAAATAAATCTTGAATGTATTAATCTATGATTTTTTATTTTATTTTGGTTCAGGCTTCCCACAGCTTATAATCTTTGCCAAGATATGCATGCCATCCTGTACAATATGGCATTACATCTTAGAAATTGCATGATATGTTAGTGCTCTTTAAAAATTGTAAGTGTTTATCACCACAGTTCTCTAGCAAGAATCCCAGCCCCCATCAGGAGCTTGGTGGGTGGGACCCCTCCCCCACTGTAGTTGCCATGCGAGTTCTGAGAAAATATGGTAACGTTCACTACCCTCAAAAAAACAGAGAGCTAGAATGACATGGAATTAAACAGGAACAAACCATTTTAGATGACAGCAATGATAGCTCATTTACACCAGTGTCGTCTTATCCATAACTACTAAATGTTTGCTTTTAGTACAAAGAGTGAAAAGGATAGGCAAATAAATTCAGTCTTGCTTGAATTTGCAAGTGTATGTTTGTGTATGCATCACATATATGTGCATTTATATATACATTTATATATATTATATTTAAAAAGTCACACACCTCTGTATTTGGTTACAAACCCAGGATTCAGAATTGTTTGTTATCCAAATTCTCAGTATAAAACAGTATTGAGGAGTGAGGATATATATACCTTGAAATTTTTCTATGAAAAACAGTTAGTCTGACAAAATGAATACACATCTTTTCTAAATATACAGACATAAGTGCATCTGTTTTTAAAATTAGAATAAACGATCATACATGCAGGCACACACACCAAATCGACGGCTACCATAATAAACAGATACAGATGCATACTAAAAATACAATTAGAGAGAGGCACTGAGAAGGAAAAAAAACACTACAGTAGGTCTTGAAAACTGAAGTAGGGCTGTAAAGAATACCCGTGAATTTTTAAAAGATGAATGGTATTATGTTCCAGAAAAGGTATTTTAACAGCAAAAGACATTTTTGTTGCCTGAATCATTCTATGATTCACCTTCAACCCCATATGTGACTCACTAAAAGGAAATCACATGATCAGAACAGCGAAACAGAAAGAACTGTTTTCCTCTTTTCTCTAAGGAAAAACATTTGGTAGGAAAAACTTGGTACTGTCTGCACAGGACCACTCATGGGTGACACATACATTATACTCCCTCCAATTAACCTTACTTGTTACTAGATGAGCATCAAATGTAAAAACTGCATTCTGCAAATGTAAAAACTGCATTCTAGAACCTAGGTCTATTTCATAGGTATTAACAGCTTTAAAAGGTCAGGCTAAAGTCATCATTATTTCTGCCCCTTTTTTTAATGGTAATCTTTAACCCCACTTTCCCCAGGTTTATACATTGGCTTCAGAAGCCAAAGAGGAGAATGAAATGACTAATGTAGTCCCTAGGTTTTGAATCACTGCTGTGTACATTAGGGATATAGGGGTAGAGCTTGTCTAAGATGTAAATTAAAATGTTTACATTGCTCTGTAAATAAATGCAGATGCAACCCATCCCCAACTCAACAAAAATACCAACAATCGTACATTAATAGATGTACATATATACCACACAATATTAAAACAATATAGGAAAATGTTAAAGGATAATTTACATTAACATGAAGAATTAAAAAGAAACCCTACTAAACACTTCAGCACAATGATAAAAATAAAGCTGTTCAGCTGTTGCAGAACAGCAGGAATTAACAAATGATGAACTACAACTCCCAGAATCACCTTCTATCATCTTAACACTTTAAAGAAAATGTTTGTTACCAAGGCATATCACAGTGTGTTTCCTTTCTTATCTGAGATGAGATATGCTAAGGTGCCTTAAAAGCAATATTGTATTCTATTTAGAGATATGTAATATGTGTTATAAACAAATTAATACACAGATATAGTAAAGTAGTTTCCTCTGGCAGTTATGTTGTGGCATGTTCATGTGTGCATGATAAAGTTCTAAAGCCCTATTGTGTTTGTTATAAGCGCTACGTGGAACCCTGGGTGTTTTTAAAAACACCCAATACAACAGTATTCTGGGAAGAACTATGGCCCCCACTACCCTGGTTTGATCAAGAGTTTCTGCAACCTGAGCCAAAGGGTGCAAATTCCTCTCATTCAAAATTCTTCAATGGAGAGGGGGGAGGAACATTAACTCTTTCTGCACTGTAGCTAGACTGCCTGCTCTACCCACCTGTCCAAAACAAGGCATAGATTTTTGATGGAATATAGTTTATCAAGCC
Source organism: Xenopus tropicalis (assembly GCF_000004195.4). NCBI lineage: Eukaryota > Metazoa > Chordata > Amphibia > Anura > Pipidae > Xenopus > Xenopus tropicalis. Next base: position 80,111,522 of record NC_030681.2, on the reverse strand, counting down.
AATAATGCAGTTTATCAACTTAATATCAAAAGATATCTATTAATATACTTAATTAGTAATGTGCAATAATGGTAGAGGAAACAAAGATTATAAGCCTAATTTAACAGAACACATTTAAAAAGGAGACTGTCTGAAAGCTGATTAATAGTTAGAGGTTTATTCTGTATCGTTTATTTTGTCTGGTAACCAAGGTAAACATTATAAACTGCAGTAAATTAAGATTTTTCAGTGTGAATGTAAAAGAAAAAAATACAAAAGAACCTAAAACAGAAACACATTTTACATTCACTCCTTGCAGATAAATAAATTGATACAACCATTGAGATAACCATTTTATTATATCGGAATGGGAATTAATACTTTGAGGAGTACTGCTTTAATATGCTATTTTAAGGAACATAATTTTGGCCATCATCATATCCCCACAGTCAATACAAGTTTTAATGCTGATAAATGTACAGGTATGGGATCCCTTATCCAGAAACCAATTATCCAGAAAGCTCTGAATTGCGGAAAAGCCCGTCTCCCATAGACTCCATTTTAATCAAATAATTCTGAATTTTAACCGATTTCCTTTTTCTCTGTAGTAATGAAAAGGTACCTTGTACTTGATCCCAGCTAAAATATAATTAATCCTTATTGGATGCAAAACAATCTTATTGGGTTTAATTAAGGTTTTATTGATTTTTTGTAGACTTAAGGTATGGAGATCCAAATTACGGAAAGACCCCTTATCCAGAATACCCTTGGTCCCGAGCATTCTGGATAACGGGTCCTATACCTGCATATGCATTATCAACAGCCATGCAATTCTTTTTACAATTTTTTTTTTATACATTTTGTACTAACACTAAAACATAAAAATTATGTAATCATCTGTAGAAATTACAACATTTAATCTGCTTTATAAATACATTCTACCTGCAGACAACTTTAAAACAAAAAAAAAATGGCAGGTGAAATAGTCAACAGGACAGAAGACCTGTGACCTGACTGATCTTGTCCTTCATATTTTATTATAAATCAAGGGTATTAACCAACCAAGTATAAGCTTCAACTAAAGCACTCTATTTTTTCCTCATTTATTTGCATAATATTAATTGCATTGGCTGGCAATAAGATTATTACTATGCAAAGAAAGGCACAGGACATGCACTGTAGCAGTTGATATTTACATACATAGGATATTGTGGAAGCCCAAAAGGGCTTTGGCAAAGAGGCATTTACTTGTTGAACAAAACTCCTGCATGCCAATGATCATTACTATCAACCTAAAAAGAAGCACTAAATGATCATAATCTGTAATGAACCTCATGTTTGAGTGATATTAATTCATGCAAAGCAGACCATAGTGCTACAAGTATTCATGTGGTCATAAACCTTCACCATAAAATCAGATCTTTGCTCAATATGGCCACCTACGTGCTGGACCATATCATGTTCATCCAACTGTTTGACCGTCGAGCCATGGATTGATCATAATGGAGACCAATGCACGCCATCGGGAGAGGACTGCATCAACAAGCCAGTGTGGTCAGAACAATGCACAAACATATATATTAATAGGGTGCAGTATCCATTAGCATAAACTTCTCCCAAGAAATAATATACACCGGACATTTTTATAAACTCTGAATTCAAAGAAACTTCAGAGTTTCGGTTGGGTATACCAAACTTATTAAGACATTAATGGGGTTATGTAATAAAAGGCACCATGTTTGCCCAGGTGAAGAAACATACAGTAAATGTCATCATTTGCAGGTCACTTGTTCAGAATTCTATCACATATCTCTCAACCCCATTTGTGTTTAACATTTACACACAATTTAAATTACACTAAGGGGCAGCTTTACCAAAATGTGAAATTAGAGCTCACCGCAGAAAAATATCGCCCACATTCTGTTCATTTCCATGGGATTTTTAGAAGGGCATTTATCAAATGGGGAACTTTAACTTTTACATATTGATAAATATGCTTCTAAAAATCTCATAGGAATACATTTTTCTGTGGTGAGCTCTAACCTCACATTTTCATAAATCTGCCCCTAAAGTCCCATAACCTATAATAACAAATCAGCACCTAGTTACCTGTTTAAAAGCAAACATCTTCTTGTTTGCTATGGCTTACAAAACCTAGGCAAATGTAGGGTATTTTATTATATGTGGAGGCAAGGGCATAATGTAACAAATGGTCTAAAGTTTTCTACCTATCTAGTAACCCCATAGCAACCAAGAAGCTGAAAGCATTTTACTGGTCAGCTATTTGAAAAACATACAGCTGATTGGTTGCCATGGGTTACTAACTAATGACTTAAAAGATTAATAAAATTTAGAGAGACAAGGAAAAACACTTTGGGGTATATTGATCATGCTGTGTTGCTCATAGCACCCAATCAGATTCTTTGCTTTCGTTTTCCAACTGATGAAATCTAATCGCTGATTGGTTGCCCTGGGCAACATCACCGGTAATGCTTCACTCCACTTTTTACACAGCATGATAAATATACCCCTTTGTGTCACTTTAAACCACAAAGACCATTTGCATTGTAAACTGAACAGAAGGGCAACAAGGGGGAAATCAGTATTTAATTATATTATATATTTTCTGATCAATTAAAAGCACTCACAGTTCATTATAATTGACTTCACACCTTATTTATTCACATTATATGGTTTAAATCTTCAAAGCAACCAATCAGCACATATTTAGGTATATTATTACTATATATACATGTAATTGGTGTTTACGAAAAAGGTATTCACACAACACTAAGGTTTATCTACAAATATAGGCGCAAGTTCACACTAGTGCAGTAACCCACAGAAACTGGACTTATTTTCACATTCTTTACTGTACCTATTTATACAGCATCAATATATGAAGCCATCCATTACAAAATGTTCACCTCTTCACACCATATCTTGCCTTAGTGGAGTTAAAAATCTAAGGTATTCCAACCCAACTGTGCAATACTGATCAAAGTTAACTGCTCTTAGTTTATTATGGGTTCTTGGGCTGTTGTATTATTGCCTCCCAGTAAGTAACGACCCAATTTGAAATTTTTTTTACAAAAAACAAAAAGCCATTGGTGATGTAACCTAACACACAGCAAACACATACAGGATCTGTAACTATATTATCTATGCATTTTGTAATATTGTATACAAATATAAATGAATACTATCTTCAACGGTTAGCACAAGAGAAATCCCAGAACCGTTTTTATGGTACACTTCAAAGTCAATATAAAATTAACACTTTAAGGGGCACATTTATCAAAGTAAGTTTGGATCCGAATGGGAAAAATTGGTATTTTTTCTAAGTTTTAGAACTGTGCATATTTTCTGCAATTTTTTTGTGAATATCCGCAACTTTTTTGTACCTTGTATGACAAAATTGTATTTGTCGCAACGAGTACGAAAGTTTTGGAATTCATTCAAGCTTATTAAACTTATGTTAAGCAACGGCATATATAGATGTAAGTACCCATTTTTAATATAGGAGCCATTGAGCACCATTGCAGCTATATATAATTATTCACTTGCTAGATGGAAGGAGCATGTATTTATGTATTTTTATCAAAACGGTGGAACATTTAGCAGCCAATTTGTTCTAGCTTCTGTGATTTTTTCACATATATCTTTGGCATGTTCTTAAATTAAATTTTGCTTACTGGTTTCATTAAAACATTTTTACAATTTACCACACTAATTATAAAATGAATTAATACATTACTTTAAACTAACAAGTTGAAATACCAGTTGCAATCTGTATGTAAATCATCATTATTTTATACTTATTTTAGCAAAATCAATAAGACAAAATAGTCCCCAAAGCCAACTTAAAAGGTACACTATCAACAAAAAAGTAAATGCCAAAGTACTTCTTTACATGTGATCGCACATTACATTTGGGGGTCTAAGATGGCCTTCCCAAAATTTGGAGCTTTCAGGATACTGGGTTTCCAGAAAAGGGATTGCATACCTGTAATTAAATGACTAGTCACTCAATAGTTCAATCCCCAACCAAATCACCTTACGCCCACTCAGATATGCCAACAGCTTTGTATTGAGCTTAAAGGACAAGGAAAGGCTAAGTCACTTGGGGGTGCCAAAATGTTAGGCACCCCCAAGTGACTTTAATCGCTTACCTTGTACCCCGGGCTGGTGCCCCTGTTATGAGAAAACAGCACCAGTCCGGGGTACCTGTAGCGGAGGTCTTCCTCCTTCCTGCTTCATTTTGCAACGACTAAACGACAGGCATATGCACAGTAGTCACGAACTTTTCATACCGAACAATCGTAAGATGCAGGAAAACCTTTCCGACTTTGATCCTTCTGTGCATGATTTTGGAAGCCTCCCATAGGAATCAATGGCACTCTGCAGCTCCAACCTGGCCCAAGGAAAGTCTCCCATAGGGCTCAATGGCACTCTGCAGCTCCAACCTGGCCCAAGGAAAGTCTCCCATAGGGCTCAATGGCACTCTGCAGCTCCAACCCGGCCCAAGGAAAGTCTCCCATAGGACTCAATGGCACTCTGCAGCTCCAACCTGGCCCAAGGAAAGTCACGATACCGAAGCTTAAAGGAATCCGAAACTTTCGTACTCATCGCGACAATACGATTTTGTCGCGAAAATTTTGTCGCAAAGTACGAAAGAGTTGTGAAAGCGACGAAAAAGTCGCACTAGGTACGAAATTGTCGCAAAAAACACGATTACAAAAAAAACGCATTTGGAGCGTTCGTGCGTTAAGAAATCTCCCCCCTAGTAGCTATCCCTAAAACCAGTATCTACAGTTCTACTAAAATGTCCAACATCTGTCAACAGGTTTGTACAGATTACGGCATACTTAAAGGAACAGTAACACCAAAAAATTCAAGAGTTTTAAAGTAAATGAAATATAATGTACTGTTGCCCTGCACTGGTAAAAGTTGTGTGTTTGCTACAGTAACTCTACTATAGTTTATATATAATAAGCTGCTGTGTAGCCCCGGGGGCAGCCATTCAGGCTGGAAAAAAGGAGAAAAGGCACAGGTTACAAAGCAGATAACGGATAAGCTCTGTAGAATACAATAGTGTTTTATCTGTTATCTGCAATGTGCCTGTGCCTTTTCTCCTTTGAATGGCTGCCCCCATGGCTACACAGCTGCATTCTTTATATAAACCATAGTAGTGTTTCTGAGGAAAACACACTAGTTGTACCAGTGCAGGGCAGCAGTACATTATATTGGAATTTCTTTTACACACTTGAATTTTTTGGTGTTACTGTTCCTTTAAACCTTTTTATGAAAGAAGTAAATCAAATACTGACCATTTATCTTAAAAGAATACTGTCATGGGAAAACATGTTTTTTTTTCTTTCCAAAATGCATCAGTTAATAGAGATTCTCCTGCAGAATCCTGCAATGAAAGCAGGACAACCAGATGTTTTTTATATTTTGTTTTGAAATTTCACATGGGGCTAGTCATATTCCTAGGGTACCACAGGCATGTGACTTGTGCTCTGATAAACGTCAGTCACCCTTTACTGATCCGTTGAAAGTTGGAGTGATATCTTGCTACCTTCCCAGTGTTCTTTTGATCGGTTGCTGTGGAGGAAAGGGAGAGGGGGTGATAACAGCTCCCTGACACTTGTATTCCTAAAAGGGGTAGATATCAGAATAGCACTCAACAGTAAAAAATCCAAGTCCAGCTTTGGACTCCTCCATTTACATGGAGAAACAATAAGTTATCTGGAAGCAGTTCTAATGTGTAGCGCTGGCTCCTTCTAAAAGCTCACTGCGATGGCTGCCTACACACCAATATTACAACTTTTAAAAAATACATTTATTGGTTCAAGAATAACATTTTAAATGGTAAGTTATTTGCTATGTAAACAGTGTAATTTAGAAATAAAAAAGTACATGACAGTATCACTAAGTAATTTTGTGCATTTATTAGAGCAGCATGTAGTAGGTTCACAACAAAAGTTGCTTTCTATAAATATACTGGATGCACAAGATACACAAGATTAATCTGACTGTAAAAGATAAAATATTCAGGGCTATGCTAGTAAATTAGTTAAAGAAATTAGAACTTGATACTGCAAAACATCTTGAAAATAAGCTGTGTCTTTTTACATGCAGAATTCTGGTATTTTTACACAGTTAATGCTAAAATATTGTTTTCCCAATAATAGATTCTGTAAAATGCGAGAGAGAGAGAGAGTATATATATTTGTACAGGACTACTTAATTTGACATTTAGAAAATGGTGTAGCTGCATTATCCTACAGTGGTCTTAAAATTTTTTTTACAGTTTTTGCTAATGACCTCTCTTCCATTATATTATAAAGCTTAGCCATAAACCAACAAACATAATAAACTGTACTTTTTTTTTTTTATCTGAACCCTCATGCAGAAATAATTAAAACAGTAACAGAAAAAGATATGAAGGTCTTGAGGTACCATGAAAGTCAAGGAGGAAAAGTACAAAAGAACTTGTGACTTATATTACTTCAAGTAGTTAACATTATTTGGTCATTATTTACTGTATTTATTACAGCAGTATGATGAAAAATATTTATATATAAATATTTGTGAGAAAAGGTATAAAAGAAATAGATACAATTACATAGAGAGGAAGTTCCTTTCATTTTTAGTTTATTCATCTATAAAACTAAATTTATGAGATCGTAAAAAAAATTTAACGACTTAAGAGGTTCAGATGAATAAAGGAGCCATGAGACTTATTGCAATCAGATCTGACAAAAATTTAGGTAACTAAATATTAAGAAGAGATTAAAAATATGACCATATGATTCAAATCACAAAAAACAAGGATGGAAAAACAAATGCAGCATGCTCTTTCCATAAAATTAATCCAAGCATTCATTTGGTTTCACGCGTTACACCTATTATTTTCTGTACTAGACAAAGCACCGAGAGCGGGCCTGAGGAAATGCTACACAGCAAATAGGAGGGAGATGTCCCCATGTGACCCATCAGGATCCATGTCACCAAAGCTTTGTTTCTTTGAGTTTGAACCGTGGCCCCAATCAAAGCAACACACAAGGTGAAAGGAAAAATGAAATGAAAGAAAAAAAAAAAAAAAATTATTTATATATATACAGTTTAACATATATATATATATATATATATATATATATATATATATATATATATATATATATATATATATATATATATATATATGTTAAACTGTTATATGTTAAACTGTTATGTGTTAAACTGGGTTGTTGTCAAGGTTGAGCACAAAAAGACACTCCTCTACAACACATAGCATGGAAAGACATTTTGAACCATCTAAATAAGCCTGGCAAAGCAGCAGTATAAATAAGAGTTTGCCTTTCAAAAAACAAGCTCTTCCTTAATGGGAAGTAAAATGCATAATTTAAAATGTAGGTGAAGAGAGGTTCAATGATAAAAAAAAAAAAATCGTATCAAGGATGTTCCACTGTCACTTCAGCTCCCTGTTCTTTGCTTGCAACAAACAGCCCTTATTCTATTGTCTATGGCACAACAGGAAGTAAAGTGTACAATAAAGATTGCTTCCCCTTGTCAGATCCCACAATTAGTGCTCAAGGTATAGAAAGACAGAACAACAAATTTCAGGGTTGCTTTATCTAGAATCACAGCATCATCAGTTTTGCAAATGCAAATCTGAAAAATGACAGTGGGAACTAATGCACAGGGTCATAATTACTAATGTTCCAATAATAGCTTAACTTACAAAAAGCCATATTCATTTTCAATGTTGTACAAGCAACTGTGATTACACTGTAGAATTTTTATAAGTAGCTTTAGTTTAATTTCAGGTAAACAGTAACTGAAAAATCTAAATGTTGCAATAAATACCAAATACACTTCAACAATAGTCAACAACACGAAGATCACATTGCAAAACTAAAATCTAGAAGCTGTGTCACTGCAGCTGTTCAGAAATCACAATATTTGATTGTTGTAGGGGGATCTTGGACTTAGCAACAGTTAAAAAGGCACAGTTGCAGGTGACTGCTGTAACGCATGGCATTACACTTATAGGTACTTGTTCTTGACACAATTTGAGAATGGATTATCACATGTGCACGCTTTTGCTTTTTTGGTATTACACTTAATACCATGACATTTTACACAAACAATTATATCTATATGCAGATCTAATCAGTGAAAATGGCAACCTAGGTTTTGTTTAGTTTTTTTATGGAGCAAACTGTGGAGTGCAGCTTTGATTTCACACAGGAGAAAGTGCAGGAGGAGAACAGCCAACTCCTTAGTTAAAGCATAAACATAAACTGCCTCTGGCCACATGCTTTCTTGACTTCAATGTCCTTAAAGAGACAGAGCAGCTGACACCAGATTTCCTGCTGCTCCCAATCTAGACAGAGGAAAAACGCACAGCCCTAAACAAATGTGGCTATTTACTTTCTTACTGCTTAAGGCAAGCAAAATGAGCTACAATTGGACCTTACCTAAGACCTTTTAAAAAAGAACACTGAAACAACCTTGAGCACTGAACCCAGCTGCAATCAGATGACAATTATGGCTAGAATGATAAGAACATATTTTACATCTAATGGTCTTAATTAGATAACTAACAAGCCCTTTAGAGCAGATAAAGGGTGGAGTCACAGACTGTGCTCTTCATTGGCTGTTTCACTTGAACTCAAAAGAGATTCCTTTAAAAACAAATGGGCGCACTGATTAACCCATTGAAGGCAGAGCAAACAGTCCTGCAGATACAATGAATGACAGGAGCGCAGAGTTAACGATTGCCCATAAAAAAGGTAAAGGCAGTGTCTGCATGCAATGAAAGTGTGGAGTTCATAGAAAGAGCAAGTGTCTATTAAGCACACACATTCCTGCTGCACCAGGAAATGGGGAGAAACTCCAAAGCGGGTGGCTTTCCCCTCTCCTTGTGGGTGGTGAGAGTAAGGAGGGGGTAAGAGACTTACTTGGTGAACAAAAACATCGACAGGGTTTTCCAAGGGACTTCCCTCCCGGCTAGTCATAGATATGAAACCGAAGCCCATCCGTACATTGAACCACTTGCAATGGCCTGAGCCACGCAGGACCTGGGGGTCCTCCTCCTCCTCCTCTTCTTGTTCTGGCAGCTTCCCCTGCTCTTCTCTTGTACCTCTGGCAGCCCCTCCTGGGAGAGAATAGAGGAGAAAACAATAAGCATCAGTTCCGAAAGCATAGCAAACATAAAGAATATGGCACACTATAACACATTAACACTTGCATTCATCTTCTAGTTCTTGTGCGCAACCCACCACTGGGACACTGGGCATTTAAAAAAACCCTTTAATCTCTGCTCGCCGCGTGTTTATTTATAAACCCATGTGCTTGCAACGCAGCTAGCCAGTTCGGTGCTCCAGCCATTCTATACTAGGGGAAGGAGAATAAAGCACTTTCAAAAAGAGAACGGCCCTGGTGTAGGGCGGCGCAGGGAGGGAGGTGAAGCGAGGTATGAGGATTATTGCACAACTTGTTATTGCCCATGCACTGGATCACACATTGTTTTCAGAGTGCACATCCCTTGCAAGTGTGGACTTTAATTGGAAAAACAAACGCGAACCTTACAGGTGGAGAAAACAAAAACCCTAGGATGACTTATACATGCAAAAACGATCATAGCCGATAATTCAAACAAAAGCCTCCAAAAAAAAAATACAGCAGTGCTTGCTTTCTCGACCACGATACGAGGGTAAGCGTGATCTGCTAGCAGCTGGAAGGTGCCCCCTCCTCCTAATCTAGTGCCCCTCTACCGGCCGATCCGCGGAGGGAAAGGAAAAAGCCCAGAAAACAGCAGGAATGAATACGTCTAATGCACCTTCGGCCATGATGCCTCCTGCTCTAGAGACGAAAGATGAAAAGTTTCCTTTTTGCTGGGGGTGATCTGTAGCATCAATGTGGCATCCTGATTTGAAGCGATCCCAAATTTAGCTCGCATGGTCTAGCGTGCTCTCCCTCTTGTGTTGCTCCCTTCTCTCGGCTCTCTGCTCGCTGGCCCCTCCAGCACACGTGACTCTGTCAATTACATGCCTTCTTGCTGCTAATTTCAGCACTGATCCTGAAGGGGCTGGCAAGAGCTGGGCGCAGCCAATCACCACTTCGACCGAGGCTGCCACGGAAAACATTTATGAATGAACGAGGGAAAAAAATCCTTATAAACACGCCAAGCTTTTACACACGCACACGCCGAGCCAAGTCATTTTACTACAAGGAGGCTGTGCATATTTGCTCTTCGTGCACAAGCCTGCAGTGCGCCGATCGGTATGGAGATAACGTAGCGTTACTTTGCCCGCATTTATCGGCGGTGCATGCTGCTAGATTACTGGTATAGTAAATAATGCCCCGCCTGTACTACGGCTTTTTGACAGCTATATGACTAGTGTATATCAGCTGACAATACATGGGAATGATGGGATTTATTCATTGACGTATAAATACTTTGTTATTGATTCTTTGGTGTGCTTTACTAAACATAATAACCAGTGCAATAAACGTGTCTTTACATTTGTGTATCACATAGCCCACTTTAATCTGTGATATGTAGAATGAGAAATTTCCAGGAAAAGGGTGACTCAATGATTTGCTGGTGGGAATTGCACTTAATTAACCACCGTGCCATGGCCACATGGTGTGGCAGCAGTGGGGTTAAACGTGGAGGTTTCCCTGTGTTTTTAGAGGAGGGGGTGGGGAAGAGGCGGGTGCTGGATCAGACTTCACAGGTTTCTCCGCCATCTCTTTCCGGGGGAGGGGATGTGATTAATGACTTCCTAAATAAGAGCCAAGCATTGGAAAGGGAGAGGGGGATGAAAAAGCCTTCATCAACGTGGATTGTTCTTTGGGAGTCACCGGAGGGGAGGGGGGCTAGAAATAGGCAAGGACAATGGGCTAAATGAGCGACAGAGCACGCACCCATCTATTGGAGATGTGCCTATATCATCCCATTCATACAATAAGAATGTTGTATGTTATATAGGGTTTTACTTGTCGTCTACAAATAGGAGCTTTAAACAAAGGCAATATATTTTGGCCTGCCTTTAGCCACTGCTTCATTCATCTATTACGCACTGACCCGATATTGCTATTATGTTGAGACAATTCTCTTCCAAATTATAGGCCATGAGACTTCTAGTATTAAGGTAGCCTGCTCACCTTAGATGCACTGAAACTGGGTTGGTATTTCAACTATCATACTTGTTTATGGCGTTAATCCTTTAGAGATGCCAATCATTTAATGCAGTAACCTATATACCTAGATTCATTCGCCATCAAATTCAGAGCTCAGGACAAGCTGGATCCCTTGTCAAAACGGAAGCCCATTATTTCTAGGTGCAGTTAAACCAGCCCAGAAAGTACACTGGCCAAGATGAGAACATGTAACTCTGCTCCTGACCTACCAGTTTGAGGTCAAACACTACAGCTTGCTTCCCAAATGCCAGGAGGTATTTGTCTCAATTGATGTGCGAGTCCCAACTATGGGGGAAGGGCGCTAATACCTTTCAGAACGCCAGGCATTCTCTATCCGAACACAAGTAGTACTTCACTGAGAGAACTGCCTCCCGCTAGTAGCGATTCTGCAGTCGAAACTAACAATGTCCGCTAAAGCTGTCCTTGGCAAAGATGGTCTTGCTTTAGGGACAGCCTAGTCAGAAGGATCGGTCCAAAGCATGTTTAGTGGGTAGCTAGAAGCTTATCAGCTGTTAGTTCATTTGACCTCTTTGCACCCTAGTTACATTGGCAGGTCTCTGCTGGGACCGACTGCAGGTTATTACAGAACCGGATCCATTAACATGGATTGGATGTAAGTAAATATCCAGTTATTTATCTAGTACAGACAATGTTTTTGGGGGCTGAAAGTTGGGTTCCCCTAGGAAAGCAGTCACACAGGTAGCCTCCGTCATCCTGCTGGCTATATTCAAGAAGTCATGTGTGAAGAGACCGGGTGTGCCAAGCAACATTTCCCCCCACCCCCCAAAAAGAAAAGAAAAAAGTTAACAGCAATTGGATAAGTGGAGCAGAAGCCTAATCCCGAAATTCCTTTGCAGTCTTGAACCGTAAATTCTCAATAGGTTGTGTTGGCAATATCTGTCCTATAATGACCTGCCCTTCCCATATAGAGGCGGAGCCTGAGCTCAAAGCGCTGTTCCCACGTGGAATACACATTTGCTATCAAACAGGCGCTGGGAAAAACACGGGGCTGAAAGGAAACCACGGCAGTCCCTTCCCATACCCCTGTTCATACAGATTTATTGGTATATCTCAAACATTCCTCGAGTCAAGCAGTGTAAGTGTACTTAGAGCAGTTTGGAAATGTTAATTTGAGCGCATTTTGGCGAAACGCGGACGTCGATTGGACTAGATCGTATCGTCTGTAGCTATATACTAATATTTCCTGTCGGTAAGGAAATGTTCGTTTTGGTAGCAGATTAAACAAATTTAAACAGGGTTTTTAAACGTAAATGTATTGTTCTAGTGCAAGAGCACAACATAGAAAGTGTCTATAGATCTTTGCTAGAATTTACTGTCTAAAACCTTTCTGATCGTTTAATCAATAGGAAAGGATGTGCCTTACCCCTACGCCTATATAAACACGTTATTGTATTTGCAACAGACGTTCACCGTAAAGACCAAACAAAGTTGTATATAAACATATCTGGTCATATCTTCAGTCCTCCCAAGGACATGTAGCTATTTACTACAAATAGTAATTGCCCTTCACATGAGGGGGTAGTTTAACATGCTACATATATGTAAAAGCTTTGCTAAATGTGTAACTCAAATATTATGTGCCTTTTATGCAAAATGAAGGGGTCCTCTACCCAAAATCTGTTCTTGCCAAATGAAAGAAATTTAATTCTAAGCAACTATCCCAGCTAGAGTCAGTAAAGATTTTTAATGTTTTTTTTTTTAATCTGGCAAAGCCATTGCCCCTTTATCCTTTTCTTTCTGTTTTGTTCATTGTTTAAAGTCTCTTAAAACAATGTAATAGAAGTCGGTTTTCTTCTAGATTTTTTTTTTTATCAGCTGGTTTGCAACATTGTTACAGGATTCAGAAACAGGATGTAGAAAGGCAGATATTGCTATTTTGTAGCAATGATATTTTCGAATACATTTAAAGCCACTGAAAATGCTTAATGCATAGTGGATAGTGGCTGCTTTCAAAATCTTTTATCAAGAAAAAATAGTTTTGGGCAGAAGACCCCTTGAAATGCTAAGAAGCTTTCTAAATTCTGGGATTGTATTTAATGCCACTAATGGAACTAGTGGGATCACACTCAAATTATTAGAGACACAATGCATGCTGCAGAAACAAAGGAATGAGCAATCACTTTTTATTAGAAATAAAATGTAGTTCTACATCAGTAGTTTTAAAGTTATATGTAAATGCAATGGTGCTACATTGTTTCAGAAGCAGAAGTGTGGAAAATGTAAACAGCCAGACAGATGCTTTCAAATGAAAATGTTTACAGATACTTTCCAATGATTTTAAATTTTATTTCAAAACTGTTTGGGGGTCTGTGGTTTGCATTAATAATGCCTAAGTTTAGAGAGTAGTATAATGTGATAAGATTTTCCTATAGTCCCAGTACTTGCAGCAGGGAAAATAGGATACTATCCATGTTTAGTTCTATCTGGAATACATGGATTTTAAAGTGGATAGAAGAGTAAGGGTGTGTGTCTTTCAAATTTATTGTTTGTTTTCTCAGTTATTGCGAGACTGTTTTACCTTTCCTATCAGGAAATGCATGCTCAGGGCAAGCAAATATTAAGTCTCACAACGCTTTTCCTGCTTTTCTTTTGATCGGTTCATTAAGGGTGTCATTTGTTTAGCATACACGATGGTGCCGTTTTAAGATACTCTATAGTTGATATACAGGTGTCCATTATGCATTTTCCGCCATGCTGTAACACAAGGACGCCAACATCAAGTTGGCTGGAACTACAACTGCCATGAACCTCAGATGTTCAGTGCATGTTGGGAACTGCAGTGCAATAGCCGCTGGTTCAACATGACTGGTCTCATGGTGGCAAGTGAGCTTTCCTTTGTATAATATGTATGCATTTAACCAGTCTAAATTAACTGTCGGTCGCCATCCTTCAGGCTATAGTGACTAGCGTTTCCTATAAAAACAAACTAAATAGAAGCTAGCTGTGACACAAATTCGCTGGGTATTCACAAGGGTTGGCATCGGCCCCGGAGCTCTTTCCAAGCCGGTCACTGTTCCCCAGTGTTTGGTATTTGTGCGTGCTTTAGTGAGCGTACGCTCGGACCGGTGCGACACCGCGAAGCACGTGACCCGCCCTGGGTGATTCCCGCTTTTTCTGCCTTGTGTAGAAAGCCGAAATTACGCCGGAAAAAAACCACTCGAGGTGCGTTTATACAGCCTCTTATAGCATTCCGCATCATAAGTACGTGTGTCATTATGTCAGAAAGAACAATTAGCGCCGGTAAGCACTCTCTCATGTTAGTGACTGAAAACGTTCCTAAATGGATACTAATTTCCCGCCACCCTGTCAATCACAGGGCACCGCCAATAACTGCCAAGGTAGTATCACCCGTTTTATAATAATCCCTAGCACTACACACGGAGAATAGATAGAAAGGCGACCTGCTCAAATTAGCTTGTACATATACAATGACTCAATCCTTTAACACGTTTTAGCAAGAGATCCTTGGACAGAACAGGGTGAGTTTTTTCGGATTTCCTTTAATACCATGACATTTACATGCTATGAATGTCCCCATAATTTCACGGGATTCGAATTCGTGTCGGTCTGTACATGGCATTCCTCGCCAGTAGCCAAGGCACAGTACTGCGTGCGCGGGAGGTCGGGCTCTGACTACCCAGGATCCCTCGCGTTCAATCTGGACCTTGTACCTTTTGCATTTGTTCAGCAAATGAATGCAAGCTGGCTGGGTGAGATACAAGGCGGCACTGATGGGGTTAAACCCGCTGCCGCTCTGAAAAGCAAACACGTCACATGAAGAGAATGAACTTCATCTCCCTGCGTTAGTGCTGCTGGTTATTTAGCAGAAAATGGTAGTACCCATGCGCCTGCACCGCTGATTCATCCATATGCCACTGCATGCCTGCATCTATTTCTGCCCAAGCCTTTCCTTGCGAATGAGAAATACAGCCACATTACCAGTGGGATGTTTATCAGAATGGCTTGCTAAGATTGGTCTGTAGGCTGTCTCTTCTGTACATCCACACTGGGACCGCTCTACTAGTGTAGACTGGTATTTTGTTTTAGATTTAGTAATAGAGATAATATTGTTATAGTCCTTATTTTATCATTGACAGACAATTTTCACATTTTACCAACATAAATACACAACAATACTAGCTATATATTTTAATTTTCTATCCAGATATTTACATGTCCTATATTGTAAATTTAGCATGTGCTAATCCACCTGTTTTAGTTCATTTGTTTATGTTTGATACAATAACTGATATAAAACATGCTGGGATTGTGTAAATACATTGTAATGATTGCTTACTATTAACAGCACTGCTTTTGACATCAATTACATTTATAAATTTTTTTTAAAAAAAACTTATATTGGAAAGATGCAGGATGTACAAGTTCTTTCCATCTTTGGTTTTACATTCTTTCATGAACTTTTTTCTACATCATATCAAGTATAGTGTAGCATTAAAAAGCATATAATAAATAAATATATATATATATATATATTGCTGTCTGCCTTTTTTAATGAATTATTTGTGTATTTAGGGAACACATCATGAAGTTGGATGGAGGCAGAATTAAATGAGATAATGAATATATGGAATAGCCATCCAGTAAAAGTGATGGGCACTAATTCAGTAAAGGTATTTAAACATCAGTAGAACAAATAAAATGTACTTTTAAGGACCAAAAGCAAAAGTGTAGTTGAGCATTTATTTGGGTCTTTCCTACTGCCATGTATTTAACTGCAGTAATGCACATTTACATATTGCATCTGACACCATCTGACATATTGCATATGACACCATACTTTCTTGGTGCTTCTCTTGTTAAGTCAATAGAGATTTAATATATAATAATAATAAATTCTTTAGGTGTATTCCCCACAGTTTTTTTTTTAATTTGGATTTGTGTATTTTAAAGCACAAAATGTTACCTATGAAAAGACTACTATTAAGTATATGTTCTAAAAGTATCAGCAATAGTTAAATTATCAGTGATAGTGGGAGATTCCTGTGTGTCCTCAGTCTTTGATTGTCCCCTATGCAGCAGACAAGAAATGAAATCAAGCCTTTCAAACTAAAACCAGATTTGTGTTTGTGGGTTAGGGTGATTTTAACTGAAAACTGTGATTCCAGATGTTACTAAACACCTATTACACAGGTGTTAGATATTTTACAAATGAAACCATTTCTTAAAAAAAAACAAAAACCTACTAATCATGAGATTACATGGTTTCTGCACATTTCTATGCCTCATTTGCAATTTCTGTGCAGTTTAAATGTGTCTTTGAGACTGCAATTATCTTCGGTTTTTATATTATCGTGAAAATGGACCATGTACGATTTAAAGATTAAAATAATATTAATAATTTAATTCATTTGGTAGAATCGTTATTTTTGAAAAGATTTTATCTGAGAAGCTAAATTAGACCAATATACAAATAAGTCACAGCATGCGGCAGGCATTATGTATGTTAGTAATGCATATCAGTGATCTTTATTACTCATCTGTGACATCCTACCTTGAAGTTTTGCTTGAGGATTGTGATAAAAAAAGAAAAGAAATCCCATTTTTATCAGTGCTATACTAATGGTAGCCATTTTTCAACAAGATAACTTAATGCCTCAACAACTTGTGTTTATGTACACCCACAAAGTGCCAATCAATATTTTTTTATCCTTTATAATGTGAAAGAGTAAATATCTCACAACAGAAAGGAAACAAGGGAGATCATTATTATTCTAACTGCTGTGGAAATTACAGGGTTTTCTCAGCAACTTTTGAAACCCAGAATTATTTAGAAAAGTAGCAACAGCTCGCTATTAAATATTAAGTGCTGGACAGAGACAACAGGTGACAGTGAAGCCCCCAAATTAGTTATGTTTTTTAAACATTCATTTTTAAAACATAATGAGTTGGCAAGGTTCTATGTAGATACTGCATAGATGCATGGAACCTGAAACAGTTTGCTGCATGTGTGGAACCATGCAGCAACTAGTGTCTGCCTTTCCAAAAAAACAGTAGTGTGGTCTTCAGGTGTTGTTGCTGTTACTATATTTGTGTTATGTAAAAAAGCAGCACGAACCACCAACTTTGTAAATTTGTTATTTTTGGTACAAAATGCTTGTGCCTACATTGAAGTGTAGTGAAGCAATAGGCTTCCTTTTAATTCATCTCAACTAAAAATACATTTATATACCAGTATTAAGAGGAAAAAAATCGGTGTTACAATGAATTCTTAAAAACTGTGTCCATAATATACTGCAATGTCTAGCTGTGCAAGAAAGAAAACTAGTGTTGAAGTGAAATGAGCCAAAAGATATGAGGTATATATCTAAACAGAAAAGATTCTGGTATAGCCATTACTCCTGGCTTTGTTCAAATCCAATGGCATCTTTTCTAAACAAATTGACTACTTTTTTTCCCAACAAACTGATGTGGAAAAACTTCCGAAGCAGTTATTGTCATCATGAAAAGTCTGTTTATCTAAATATTTTTTATATGAGATGATTACTGAAAGCAATTAAAATTTACTGAAAAGTATTATAAACTTTAAATAAATGTCAAATAAAATTCTTGTTTTTCTTTCTGTAACAGCCTGGAACCAGAATGGTTGTATGGTAGATTGTATGAAATTGGTTGACCAGTAAAGAGAAGCTTTCACTTATTTCATTTACTATTTTACTTTGTTTTAGTTGAAACATTTAATTCTTAATTTCTTTTATAAATTATGAATATTTTAATGTATAGATATATCTAAATTCTGTAAGCTGCAGCTAGTGGAGGATGTGGTGAAAACTAAAAGCAGAGCACATTTATGTATTAATTATTAAAAAAAATTGGGACCACTTAGAATTGTGAAAAAACAACTTTAGTGCAGTGAAACCACATGCTACCCTTCATGAGTCTGCCAAACTTCCAATTGCTCTTAAAAACTTATTTTAAAAAACAGCTTGAAATTTGAAATACAACTCCCATTGACTTTTACAGCTTGAAATACAACGCCTAATAGGTTTTTAATGTTCAGATTGCAATTTTTTTCTTAAAAATATGAGTTTTGGAAACTCAAATTTGAAAATACATTTTTTGCTGCAAAAAAATTGAATCACAGTAAAAAAAAAACTAATATTCAAATGTTGAAAAATCTGCCCCTCTACAACACTTACTAGATGTAAATAATTTCTGAGTTTTTTCATACTTAAAGGAGATCTCCTATAATAAAGAAAATGTAACTTTCCAATGTACATTTGTAAACAAAAAAAAAGTTACATATTTGTTACAATTAAGCACTTCACCAAATTCTGGGTACAGTGCTTATGCAGAGATCAGCAGTGACAAGAGAGGGAGCCAGAGGGAAGTGAAAATAATTAATTTTGATTTTTTAATTGCATAATTAATGCAATCACCTTCAATTAAAGCACACCAATGCTGTCATAAGTAAGCATTTTTTTCTATATGCATTCATTTTAAAATACCTAGCATTTCAATTGCATATTTCTTTGCTCATGCACTTGCTCATGCAATTGCATATTTCCTTTGCTCATGCTGTCCTAGTTATTTGTGTAGCATTAATGGTCTATTGGCTGTTGATAGAATTAATTGTATTCAAATGAATAAAGAAGAGACCAGGCAAATGCTAGAGCCTACTGACTTTATGATGACTCTCTTGTCTTGTCTTATAGTGGCTTCTCCATAGGGTTAACCTAAATTCCTCAGACACAAAATGTATTTCTTTATTAAATAAAAGGAAGCATTTTTTTTACAGCCTTTGACTGTAAATGGCCTGTGATACAATCTAGAAAGTAACCAGGAAGCTAAAAAAGCCCTAATTTGGAAGAAATATACCCCAAAACAATTGCTCCAGAAATAGAGGGCTGCTTTTAACACACTCACTCCCACATAACATTACTGGTTCTTTCTTTTTGGTTACTCTACATATGCTATACTACAAAAGCCAACGTTTATTGTAAGACTCCTTCACCTGTGTGGCAAGATCTAAGTTGTTTCCCTGCTAAGTTGGCAATGTGAACTGAAGGCATGGCTTCATTTGTTTGCTTAATTTTACAGTTCTGCCAAAGTCAACCAATAACTTCATATTTTTTGGTTTAAATGAGGGAATGCTGTGGAATGTATAGAAGGGGGCTTGCGGATACATTCTTCGATTATTAAAAGCATAAATTTATTACAAATGTAAAAATAATGCATAGATTTGTAAGCATAAACCTCTAACAAGGGAGACCGAGAGAATCACTTACAATTAAACTATTTAGACATAACATAACAACCTAATCAGGTGAAATCAAAAATAATTATGCAAGTCAGAAAACAGAAAGCATTCTGTCTTTTGTGTAACTCTGCATTATTATTATTATTATTTATAAGTGAAGCTCACCTTCAATTAAGGCACACCAATGCTGTCATAAGTAAGCATTTTTTTCTATATGCATTCATTTTAAAATACCTAGCATTTCAATTGCATATTTCTCCAGCCCCTTTTCATGAATGCTCATGCACAGTATGGCAGAATAACATCAGAAGTAAGAGAAACACTGGATTTAGATGCTGCTGTTACATACCCCATCACTTGCTGAATAATATGCATTGTGTTAATCATGGCAGCCAATACATTCAAAGAGTTAATGCAAATGAGTAGGATGCCAGTGCACTTGGTAAAACATCTTACCACTTAGGAGATTTTTAATGAATGCACATGGATGTGCCAAAAATGCTTATTATTCTGAAGTTAGTAAAAATTGTCTGTGCACTGGGGATTTGGTGTAATAGTCCAAAATACTAAGATAAGTGATAGTTGAAGACTGAATACCTCCATATTGCACTTGATGATTTGGAATTACGTATAAAACACATTTTGCCCATACTTGGTGCAGGTTTGTACAAAAAAAGAAGAAGAAGAAGGTGGTAATAAGCAATAAGTTAATAAAGTTACTATTTGCCACCATCCAAAACATGGTGCTTTAATCATTGATAACAGTCTTAAAGGCAAAACACATACACACACACAATGGTATATGTTATTATGAATCTTCATCATATATTTATAAAGCACCAGCAAATTATGCAGCCCTGTACAATAATATAACGGGGGTGTTACAATTAATAAATAACAGTTACATAATGAACCAGAAATACTAGATGGCCTTGCTTGCAAAATCTTACAAATTAAAGAGATCTTCCTTTGTGATACATTGCCATAACTTGTCCTTAATCTGTTTGTGTACTGATCTTGCAGATCTGAAGATAAGGATCAGATAAAACAGTAGGTTTTGTTAAATTATGATCCTATATGCATCCTAATGGAGATTATGACTCCTGCACCTTCAATTTTAGCTGCCAAATTGCCTTTCACTATATTGCGTCATAATGCTTAAAGAACAGTATACTGACTGTCACAACAGCAGCTACTAGTGGGATAACTAAACATTGCTGGGGCCCACACAACAAGGATTCAAGAAGTGTTAAGAATCACCCTATGTGGCTTAACTCTGAGGTAAAGAAGTTAATAGGGAAAAAAAGGAAAGCTTTTAAGAAATATAAGTCAGAGGGGACAGTAGCTGCGTTTAATGAATATAAACACTATAACAAGTGTTGTAAAACAGCAATCCGGAATGCAAAGATAGAAAATGAGGAGCGCATCGTGGCCGAGGCCAAGACTAACCCCAAAAAGTTTTTTAAGTATATTAATAGTAAAAAGATGCAGGTTGAGGGTGTGGCCCCATTGAGTTATAATAACAATATGGTTACAGCGGATACAGAAAAGGCAGATGTGCTTAACCAGTTCTTTTCTTCTGTGTATACAGTAGAGGAGCCAGTGGGCCAAGTCCCACCCAATAGCTGCACTGTTGCCTCAGCTCCAACTACACAGTGGCTGGCACAGGATATGGTGCTTAAAGGGTTACACACGATAAATGTAAACAAGGCACCTGGGCCAGATGGAATACACCCTCGGGTACTGAGAGAGCTAGGGGCAGAATTGCAGTGGCCCTTGTTTCTGATATTCTCAGACTCTCTTTCATCAGGTATGGTACCTAGGGATTGGAAGAAGGCGAATGTCATTCCCATATTTAAAAAGGGAGTAAGATCTCAGCCTGGCAATTATAGGCCTGTAAGTTTGACATCCGTGGTGGGCAAGTTATTTGAAGGCTTGTTAAGGGATCACATACAAAATTATGTAGTGGAGAATGCCATTATGAGCAGTAATCAGCATGGCTTTATGAAGGACAGGTCATGTCAGACCAATTTAATTGCTTTTTATGATGAGGTAAGTAAGAGGCTGGACAGTGGGGATGCAGTAGGTATAATCTATTTGGATTTTGCCAAAGCATTTGATACCGTTCCCCACAAACGACTGCTTTCTAAGCTAAGGTCTATTGGTCTTAGTGAAGTCGTTTGCACATGGATAGAAAACAGAAAACTGGCTACAGGATCGGGTACAGAGGGTGGTTGTTAATGGTACATTCTCTGCTTGGAATAAGGTCCTCAATGGGGTCCCTCAGGGTTCTGTACTGGGTCCACTTTTGTTTAATTTGTTTAATAAATGACTTAGGGGAGGGTATTATGAGTAATGTATCAGTGTTTGCAGATGACACAAAACTCTGCAGACCAGTCAATTTTTTCCAGGATGTGACATCCGTGCAGCAGGATCTTGACCATCTGGCAATCTGGGCAGCTAAGTGGCAGATGAGATTTAATGTGGATAAATGTAAGGTCATGCACCTGGGATGTAAAAATATGCAAGCCCCGTATACCCTTAATGGGACTGCACTAGGCAAATCCATAATGGAGAAGGACCTTGGAGTCCTTGTAGATAATAAACTTGGCTGTAGCAAGCAATGCCAGGCAGCAGCTGCAAGGGCAAACAAGGTTTTGAGCTGTATTAAAAGGGGTATAGATTCACGGGAGGAGGGGGTTATTCTTCCCCTTTACAGAGCGCTGGTAAGGCCCCATCTAGAATATGCTGTTCAATTTTGGTCTCCAGTGCTCAAACGGGACATTATTGAGTTAGAGAGGGTCCAGAGAAGGGCAACTAAGCTGGTAAAGGGTATGGAAAGTCTCAGTTATGAAGAAAGACTGGCCAAGTTGGGTCTGTTTACACTGGAGAAGAGACGCTTAAGAGGTGACATGATAACTATGTATAAATATATAAAGGGATCATATAATAACCTTTCTAATGTTTTATTTACCAGTAGGTCCTTCCAACGGACACGAGGGCACCCACTTCGTTTAGAAGAAGGGAGGTTCCATTTAAATATTCGGAAAGGATTTTTTACAGTGAGAGCTGTGAAGTTCTGGAATTCCCTCCCCGAATCAGTCGTGCTGGCTGATACATTATATAGCTTTAGGAAGGGGCTGGATGGATTCTTAGCAAGTGAGGGAATACAGGGTTATGGGAGATAGCTCTTAGTACTAGTTGATCCAGGGACTGGTCCGATTGCCATCTTGGAGTCAGGAAGGAATTTTTTCCCCTCTGCGGCAAATTAGAGAGGCTTCAGATGGGGTTTTTTGCCTTCCTCTGGATCAACTAGTAGTTAGGCAGGTTATATATAGGCATTATGGTTGAACTTGATGGACATATGTCTTTTTTCAACCCAACTTACTATGTAACTATGATATACAATGAAACGGCACATCAGTCAAGATCTCAGTGGTCCCTTTATGCTCCAGGGTACCTCAGCAAGCAGTAAGCATGCAGTAAACATTCTTAATCACTTATTACCTTTTGTATTATATTAGGTACATTCTGAAATTTGATTATAATAATACTATGTATCATTTGGTAGAAAATATAAAATGCACACTAATTCATAAACACTATGAATATATTTGCATTCTACTAATTATACTGTTTGTCGCTGCCTAACATCTGAGTGTGATCATGTTTGTCAGTCATATATATTGTACTAGAGGCAAACTTCCTATTTAATGTTCTAGTCCTGCTGTCACTGCTATTTACTGCAATGAACATTAATGCTCAGCTGGAGTGCAATCGATCCCCTGAATGGCAAGGACAATAGATAAACAGTTGTGACTTACATCACACTATTCTACAATTTTTTTGTGAAGAATGGAATTAATGTTTTTTTCTCTGTTTTGTTTTATCCTATTCCTAATGAATCACACTGAATATAATCAACAGCAATGTGGTGCATTAGGTAACATCATTCTTGACGAGGGATTAAAATATATTGAAAGTAACTTGTCTTTCTGTGCCTTTGACAGCAGTAGGGTTAAAGTGAAAAACTCTGCATGGAGTCTGTGGATCCCCATGATAATCCTGCTTGGAGTTCTTTAAAAGGCAAGAATCATGTTTTCTACTATGATCCCCCTGTGGTGCTGGCTTGCATTCTGAAAGATGTCAATCATACTTTTTATCCTAACTGATCAAGTTTGGGAGGGTGTAGATATATATGGGGGATGTTTAGATCTGGCATTGTACCTTGTAGCCTTAAGTACTTGGGTTTGACTTGACACTGCATCTGAATGTTGATAGTATGGTCTATATGTGTTAATACGTTTTATCTAGGTGCTCTGGAATACTGGAAGGTAAGGAACTTTTAAGGAAATTGTCCTTAGTGTTTACTTCTAGTTAACCAATGATCAGCCATGTTGCTTACTTCCCTTTACACCATAGAGCATAAATCACATTCTGCAGCATAGAGCAGCATAAATAACATTCTGCAATCATCACTTCCATGTGGGAAGTATCTAGTTTTCGTTCTGGAATTTTGGGGTTTCTGTCACCTTCAGGGTGGTGAAAGCTTCAGGGATCCCCTGCTTTAATAGAAATGTGTTTAGGAGCAAGTACCTTAATGAACTGTGTCAATATGCACAACAATGTGCTTTACATTGATGGCTGTGTTTGTAAATGAGCTTTAATGTTATACGGCAAGTGATTAGCATTATATTGCTCTGCTTTATATCTCACTAAGTTCATCAAGAATAATGGTGTGGTACTTCATGCCTAGGGTAGGACTGGGCTTTTGGGACACTGTAAAAAAACCCCGGTGGACCCCGCCGACCCAGACCTGATCCAAAGCATTGTTGCTCCCCCGATTACCTCCCTCCCCTGATTGCAGCAAATTTAAGTATAAGATATGCAAACTCAGGGAGGTAGGGTGGTAGGTCAGCAGGGGCACCTGGGGGGCAGCCCTGTTGACAGGTAACCACTTGATGCTGCAACATACCTTATCCAGTTCATTCTATTCAAGGTCCATGCATTTAGAGCCATGTACTAATGAACAAACCCTGTGCATATACAACTGAATTTGAAATCACTAGATTGCAAAGAGACAACCAAGAATGGATTTTTGTATCATTGGGCTGCTGTTACTTAAAACACTTGCAGCAGAGCTAAAACCTGGGCTACTCCAAGGAACTGATTACTGTGTCTGGACCCAGACATAGGACCTAATGATCATCTTTAAAGCAGTGAAATTTCGACCGACACCTTGGGTTCCGATACTTACTCATATATTTTATTGTGGTCCCCCCCACCCCCAAAAAGCAAGAAATACTGTAAAAACCTTTTGTTGTGTATTTACCAAACAGCAATTTGTATAATATTCTACTCTTAAATATATCAAATTTTAACAATCTGCCTTATCTACATTTATAGCATAAAATATATTTGCATTATACAGCTTTTAAAAAGTAGAAGGTTGAATATTGTTAAATATACCCAAAAGTAGCATAGATTGCCTACCACTAACTAAATTGTCAGCTTCTCATAAATGAGATGTGGAATCACTGCTCTATTTAGAGCATTTGCCAGAAAATGGGTTAATGGGAAATTAAGCCAACACATACATGCAGAATGAACTGACCTGGAGCCTTGGATAGTTTCTTGAAAGGTCTAATCATCTTCTGCAGCACCTAGAAGTCAGATCTCAGGTCAGTACCATGGACATTTGTGTCTGTTTGACCTTATAATTGTGAAACATTGCTTCAATTAGCATGAAACTGCAGAATAAGAATTATGGTAAGCTGACAATCAAGGTGTTTTTTCATGTCCTCTATTTAGAATTAAGAAAAACTTACCAATTTTAAAACATCATAAATGCAGAAATCCAGTAGTGATCAAAGTTGAAGGCCATTGCCCTGTTTTGACAGGGCAAAGTAACCACTGACAGTCTGCCATACAATAGATGGTATCACATCAGAAAACCTTGCATTCCCTGTACAATAGAAGGTGTTCTTTCCACCTATTAATATTTCATGGCAAAAAAGTAACCAGAGGACAAGTTATTATACCTCAGACATGCTTATACTGCACAAAGAGGTCAATAGAAATGACTGAGTAACTATGGGCCCTTGATGATCAGGTTAATTAGACTACTCTGCATCAGAGACATGTACTTCATATCATTGACCGTACAGTGCTCAAATTTCAAATCAATCGCTCCCAGCAAGTTTTGTGACAGAAAGGATGCAGATCTGTTGAATTATTGATAGCTCTTGATTAATCCCCTTCCCTCCAATCCATCATTGATAAAGTATCAAAAGCATGATCAGTATATTGATATATGTGCCCTTATGCTGGGGGAGTGGGAAATTTCTTGGCCTGACTGTATTAATTTCCTTACAAATGTCTTAAATTAGAAATGTGGATCTAGAGCAGGTGTTGGCAAAATATTAGCATTCTTTTGTTCTTCAGAGATCATTAAGATCAGGAATGTTTGAATACATACATGAAGTAGACAGATTATATATTTTAGTGTCATGCATCCTCCCCCCCCCCAAAAAAAAAAAAACACTTGGAAAGTAATAGTGGCCATTTAAAAAATTAGGGATCACATTTATCACATTGAGTTCCTTTATTTCAAGTTGAACTGGCCTGGAATACAATACAGTATTATAGCCTATCCACTTAATGCAAATTTAGTACATCACAAAGTCAAATAAATAAGCAACAAAACTCTTTTTTAAGGTCTTAATAATCTTAATGTTTTTACTCTTTACACTGCTGTGTACTGTACATACCGAGCAATGGTGGCTTGTGAGCAACATGTTGCTAACCACCCCCTTAAGGGCTGTGACACATGGTGAGATTAGTCGCTGTGCGACAAATCTTCCCTGTCGCGGGTGACTAATATCCCTGAAATGCCATCCCACCGGATAGAATGTAAATCGCCGGTGGGATGGCATAGGCGGTGGCGCAATTTGCCAAAGTCGCCAAAGTTTCCTCTCAAGGCGACTTTGGCAAATCTTGCCGCCGCATATGCCATCCCACCGGCGATTTACATTGTAGCTGGTGGCATGGAATTTGCAGTTGTAGTCTAAGCAGAGCCTCCAGCAGTCCACATGGGGCTACCATAGCCATAGAAGTCACAGCCC
The DNA here is from genome assembly GCF_000004195.4 of Xenopus tropicalis. Classification (NCBI taxonomy): domain Eukaryota; kingdom Metazoa; phylum Chordata; class Amphibia; order Anura; family Pipidae; genus Xenopus; species Xenopus tropicalis. The sequence goes on along the minus strand of NC_030681.2, from coordinate 80,084,960 downwards.
TTATTTGGCATCCCCAGAACATTTTTCAAGCTTGTGTGGCTCACCAACACTTTTTACATCTATATGTATTGTGGGTCACAAGTAAAAAAGTTTGGGGATCCCTACCTTAAAACAACTTTCCCTCTCATGTAAATGATATGACAATATAATAACTAGTAGATTCTCAACAAGGAGAGCTTTATAAATGGTGAAAATTTTAAATGGAAACAATAAGTAATTATCTAATTTCCCCCATGTTAAACCAGGAACAGCCATGTGTATAAAACATAGCCAGGAATTAAAAGCTCCTCGGGTAGTGCTACCTTCCAGGTGATACTAAAAGCCAGTCCAAAATTTGGTGTCTGCAGCCGCATATATCCTGGCTGTATTCCCTGTTAGTCTGCATTCCCAGTTAATCTGAATGCCGTTATGACTTTGTCTGATAGTTGCCTAGGACAAAAATCCTGCCAGCATTGATAAATCTCTTATCATGTTTATCTACACAAATAGAAATACACTGCCTGAAGCATGTTCTCAAAAGAGTACAATATGCGCTTGATCATCCTGATAATGTGAGGTATGCAATGTATGTAACATGACATTCATATTTATGCTGAGAAACAAATCTATTTTTAGCACTTTACAATACCTGATATTAATATGAAGGTGTTGTTTGTATTATACATTGGTCATAAGCTGTTAAATTAATATACAATTGTATATTTAAAAAAAAAAAAAAAAAAAGCTTTTGTATTCCTTTCAACCTCATCTATTATGGAACTAGCGAAAAATATACCTCCTTTTTTATTTTTTATTTAATATATTCAAGTAAGAAAATTGAAGGCCAGACAAGAGACAGTGCCATATAGCAAAGCCAAGTGGAACCTGCACTGGTAATCTGTTACAGTGATGGTGCAAGTGAAGGTTTGTTACCAACAGTTAAATCTGTGCTACTGCAGGCTAAAAATCTCCCAAAAATGCTTTTCCATCAGCAACAATGTAAATCGCCACTGGGAGAACATATGCCTCACTTTTGTTTTCTGAAGTCGCCTGAATTACCTTCCAAAGGTATTTTTTCCTTATATCCAAATGAAATAGCAATGCTTTAGTACCCTTACAGACAGCCAGCAGAGGGCATGGTGTAAGAAATGGCATACACTGTGACTTTCCTTTCCTTCCTAATACACTTGCATTTCAGGTTCTTCCTGTTTATGAGGACATCCAGCAGTTGAAGTTTTGTAGCCTCTAAAAGTTTTATGTCTGCGATGTAGAACAGAAGCATATCACTTTACCTGTGGTCTCTGCTTGGATAGAATTAGAGGGACCTTAAGGCTGATGTCCTACGGGGTGTGGTAGTCACCCGTGATAGATCTCTGCTATCGTGGGCTACTAACTGCCTTTGCACCAGGAACAAAAGGAGTCGCTGGCGGGAAGGCCTTTGCATCACTTTGTTTTGGTTTTACGAATTTGCGTGAAGTTCCAGCAGGCAACTTCCAGCAATGCAAAGCCATTCCACAGTTGACTTCTATTGTTGCCTGTGGAAAAGCATTTTGGAGTGTGTTAGTCGCCTGCGATAGATCTCTACTATTGTGGGCGACTAACACGTTCCGTGGGGCATCAGCCTTTGGGGAAATTTATATCCATATATTACAGAGTGCAAAACTCAAGTAAATATATCTACAAGTTTAAGTGAAAATCCACTTTGTTTATTATAACAAGCATTGAGGACCATTTGCTGTATTGTAGTTTTCTGGGCAGGAATGCTTTGCAGTATAATGCAGAGGTGCCAAGGATGCAATGTTCTGGACCTAGTAAATAAAATTAGAGCAGATTTTATTCAGAAAGCTTTTGTATTTGCATACGGGGGATGGGTGAATAGTTTGCTATGTTCTGCAGTCTCTAAAGCATAGACTGCTAACCTTTAAAGCTTGCCTCCCCCTCACGGTGCTTTAACAATAGATGATGTGGGAGGGGGCAGCCTGATTTGCTTCTATGATGCCTTCTATTGGGTTGTAGATGTGGTATAGGCAGACTAGAAAGAGAGAGAGGCCACACTGAGCTCCTAAATTAGTTTGCCTTCTGATTGCAAATAAGTATGATTTTCTACTTGCTAATTATGTGTTTGCTAATTTGGCTACTTTTAAATTTAATTCACTCTCTGCACAGCATAATTCTTCAGATCCATCACAATCCCTCCAACTGGATTTTTGTTCTATGGTCATGTTAAGCAAGAGGACTGTTAAAAGAGGGTGGACACACATATGCAACTTTGCTGTATATGATGGGATTTATGCGAACTACTCATATGGCTGCAATCACACAAACAAGTTTCAGCTTAGATATTTAAGATAATATCTATGTATACAGAACAAAATAAGAAAAATTATCACGCTGAACGAGATTCTGATGATCACACACTCATTTTACATAATTCACTTGCCATCTACCATTTCTGCTGACTGTGAGGAGACTTACCTACATGACATCAGTGTTGTTCTGAGTAGACACATAATGGTTTGCTGATCCTAATGAACTTCAGTAACCAATATGCTCAGTCCATTTTCTGTTAAATTATACAGCACTGTTTATTGGCCAAAAGAAACCCAGGGCGACTGATTTCCTAAATCAAAGTGTGTTTGGAATCATCTGTTGAAATGGAACTGCATGGACCACCACTGTGTAGCAATCATCAGCGCAATTTGGCCATGAATATCCTCATTAACATCTGTTGTAAATTTGTACAAATAATTGTCTGACTGTCTGGCCTGTGAGACAATCTTGGGGCTATACTTAAACTCAACCTATTTGTGGCCAGGATTCAGTGTTAGAATTTCCACTCTGATCTGTTTGTGTTTTTACCCCACAAGGAGATTTTGAGGGAATTATATATAGCAAAGTACGTATCTTCACGCTTATCTATAGAAAGACTTTTCATTTTAAAGCTAAGTTCTTCTTTTCTAACTCTTTCCAGGTACTGTGTTTCCATATTACATACTAAAAGGCCTCAAGGGATCAACACAGGGTTGGAAGCCTGACTTCCCTGCACCTGATACAATGTTAAAGCGAATGTGGTATTACAAATGACTGGTAAACAGTAAAGTAAGCCAATTAATCCAGCGAAGAGCAAGTGGTTGTTATATACTGGTGACTGCAGCAATTAACCCAGAACTATAGACCATAGCTCTTAACAGTGTCAAAAGTGAGTGGAATTGTCTATGATTTATTGCAGTGGAGTTGTTATACTTGTGGGGCAAATTTATTAAACTAGAGAATCCAGAATGTTTCCAACAGATCAATCTGTTTAACAACACTTTCCCGACTGTCAGGAAAATTTCACCAATTAAAAAAAAAACAGGAAAAATGTTACAGAATTAAAACATTTATCAAAGAGATTTATTCATTCTTCTGAATTTGTTTGAGCACTAACACCCATTGGAATCAGTAATCCCCAATGGAAATTGCATGCAGAAAGTAACAATTCAGATAATAATTTTCCTCAATGTAACAATTATGTTTTATAAATTGTTAAATCAGAACATATTGTTATTTTTCTTTGTTATCTATAACATGTGTCAGTCTAAAAAAGAAGTGATAGATGTTAATTTTCATAAATACTAAATATAAAATAAAATAATTTTTATTTGGATATATATTGAATTTTGGTGCATAAGACCATGAGAAAATAAAATTAACACTAAAGCATTCTACAAAGTCTTCTAGGTTTGGATGTGTAAATTTCAGAACATTTTTGTTTTCCTTCATGTGTACAATAAAAAACTGCTTTCTAAGAAATTTAAGAAAATAACATCCTATAATGCAACGGGCCCTTACGCATGAGCATTTTTTCCTGTATTTGTCATTTCCAACACAGGAAACTATATTAATCTCTACAAAAAGTTTGTATGCACTTTTGTATTAATGGAGGTCTTCTGGAGGGATATTCTGCAACCACATGCTAATTGCAATCTTTACTTTACATCCAAGACAGCCATGGGAAGTACAAGGGGTACAAAGGTTAAAGGTGCAGTCACTGCTGTTGTAATGTTCAATATGGAATTAGAAGACTGATTGTATACTTGTACTGTGCAACAGTAGAAATAGCTGTTTTTGATAGCAGCCCTGTTCACGGCTGAGATATGAATGTTAAAAGGAAATTTTATTAACCTCTGCATAAAGTGTTGTATGTTAGTGTAAAAAGAGTTTAGTCACTTGCTTCTGTTCGGACATTTCTCATAGTCTTCAAAGATACCTTGGTCATCAGCACTACAGCTGCTAAAAAAACTGGGTGAAGAGGAAAAGTAATACCACAGTGGTGTACATTAGATGAGTTATACATAAAACATACAAATAAAATAGAAATACTGAAGGTGACTTACCTACATGACATCAGTGTTAATGTCATGTAGGTAAGTCTCCTGATGCCTTCAGAAATACTGAAGGCACTACTAATTTGTGCTTATAATCTAAAGAGGCAGACTGAGACATGTTATTAATCACGACTTTTCTTTGATTTACTATGCATCAAAACGGCTGAAAATCCAAATCCAACAATTCGGCAGCTAAAACTTGCTGAGATCATGTAGAAGTGAATGGCAGATGTCCCTGTCCCTGGAGGATCCTTTTTTTGCTTTGAAACTATAGAGGTTTAGGATTTTTGATGCTGTTTTTTTGTGTGTCAACTCGAAAAAGTCTTAGTTTTCATACGACAACTTGAGAAATTCTGAATTTTCGTGGCTTTTCTTGTGCATCCTTTTTTAGTTCTGATTTTTAAGTAAATGTAAGACATTTGTGGAAACGTTTATTTTTAAAATAAAAAATAAAAAAAATGAGAAATGTTAGACTTTTAATAAATCTGCCCCAAAACGTTAAATATTAATAAAACAAACTACACAAAGAAGTTATGCAAGAAAAATATTGCATAATATCTATATGATTTTAAGGGGCAGATTAACAAACATTGGGGAAAAAAAGTATTTTTCATGTTTTAAAACCTGGGGGAAAAAAAGCTGCCAGCTCTTGTGAGCATGATCCTCAGATCCTATTTGTATTCTGTAACTTTAGTTTGTTAAATTATTGGATAAACCCAGTTCTATATTATTGTAAAGCATTACAGACACTATATAAATAAACAATGATAAGGATTTTCCTGGATATTCTCTACCATGAGAACTGTTTTACTGAGTTACAGGAAGTTCCCATACACTTGTATTGTGATAAATTTCCTGGAGCTTGGAAAAATTTTCCCAACTTTTCACTTTTCCTACGGATTTGAATATGTAGTAGTCTTTGAGGTTTTTAGCCGAGGTGGAGAACATTCCTGGAGAGAAAACAACAATGGGTGAAGAAAGGAAATGCCTTGGTGAATGTACCAAGTTGTTGAATTTTCTTCGATTCTGGAGAAAAGTTTCAGAATGTTGGGAAAAGCCTTTACAAAACTTTAAAAAAAAAAAAAAGTCCATAAGAAAAAAAAAAACTATATCTTCCCATTGAAAACAATTTGACCTTTAATAAATGTGTCCCATAGAAATTTTTTTAAAGGTTTATGAAAACAGCCCTTAACTGAATAGCTTCCAATGGTAACAAAATTGTCTACTACTCAATAACACTTGAAGTGTTGAAATGTTTCAGATGGGATTTGGATCAGAACACTGCTATTGCAGATTACATCAATTGTATGTAGGACAATATAAATTTATGAAATATTTTGCATTTGTTAGGGTTGAGATCTCATTAGGCATAGTTGTTTGATTCAAAATTTATTGTAAATCTGCTACGACACCAAGGAAGTTTGTATTAGCATGTACCCTTACTTTAGTGGATATTTAATAATTCTTTACTATTATTATTTACAAATAAGTTTTAAAATAAAATAGTTGGTTAGTGTGCTTCCTCAGTCTTACATTTGAGGTTATATTAGTAGTGAATTAAAAATCCAGCCAGTTAAAACAGGTGAGAAGTGCCATTGACTCATAGAATTAGGGGGAATGCAATAAAAGTCATAAACAGAAAATAATGCATTTCTCAATGTAACATGCTTCATTAGACTGTTACTGCATTGTGTATTTTAATTGCACATTGCGAATGTTTAATATGTTTTTGAAGATGGCGTAATTGTTAATGTGAAAATAACTTTTTCATTAAAATTTTTTATTAAAAATACTGTGCTTGCTCCAGTGCCATCTCTATCCTACGGTTAGATGAGGGGCAAAGGGTTTTTGCTCCCTGTTAGTGGCCTATATTACATTTATTAAACATCCAATATTGTCAAGTTAAGAAGATTTTTTATAAAGTTATTTATAACTTTCAGGCTAACTTTTAGTTGGTCATTTTTTATTTTGTATAGTTTTGGCGTTGTCTGCATTCTGTTTCTAACTTTCCAGTTTTCCAATGGGGGTTACTGACCCTGGAAGCCGAAAACTATTGCTCTGTGAGGCTACAATTTTATTGTTATTGTTACTTTTTATTCCTTATCTTTCTATTCAGGCCCTCATCTATTCATATTCCTGTCTCGCTTTCAAACCACTGCCTAGTTGCTAGGTTAAACTGGACCCTAGCAACCAGATAGCTGCTGAAATTCAAAACTGGAGAGTTGCTGAACAAAAATCTATTTTTTTTTTTTAAATTATTTGCAGTTTTTTTAATTAAGACCAATTGCGAATTGTCTCAGAATAGTACTCTACAATCATACTAAAGTTAATGTAAAGGTGAACAACCCCTTTAAGGGGATCACCAGTGAGCAGAACAGTCAGAAGTTGCTGAACTAGGATTGGGACTATGTGCAAATGGGAGATAAAAAAAAAACCTGAGAAAACTATTCTGAAAACAAGGTACAGATTTATTAACAGATATGAAAAATAGTTGTTTTAACATTGTATGCCATTGTTGGTAATTTACAAATAAGACTTTACATCCCCTCTTATATAGGTGTTAGTGAACCAGCAACATTTTTGCATAGTATGACTAGCACAAAGATCAGATTTTTTTAGCAAATCTATTGATATCTATAATAAGATTTGCTAAAAATCTGATCTTTGTGCTAGTCAAACTATGCAAAAATTATTACCAATGCCGTAATTGAAAGTAGGCATGGTATGCCTTATAATATATGTATACCCTATAACTAGTAATACAAAGCAGGCCAAGCATTTTATTGAAAGTAGACAGAAACAGAAAACAGGAATTCTTTGATTTGTGTGTAATTTATTCTAAAGCAACACAAATAACAGGATTTTTACATAATCATACTCTTATTGCACAAAACCCTCACTGCTCACTACGAGTATTTACCATTAATGTAACCTTTAGTATATTGTAGGTAGTAAGTAATATTGTAAGTAAGATTGCAATTCAATGTTTAATGGGTTTTGTCATGGGATACAGTCATGATTTTTATGGTGTACTTTTTATTTCTAAATTACACTGTTTACATAGCAAATAATTCACTCTACCATTAAAATTTTATTCTTGAACCATCAAATGTATATTTTTTAGTTGTAATATTGGTGTGTAGGCAGCCATCTCAGTGCATTGTGCCTGAGTCTGAGCTTTCAAAAGGAGCCAGCGCCACACATTACAACTGCTTTCAAATAACCTATTGTTTCTACTACTCCCATGTAACTAGAGGAGTCCCAAGCCGGACTTGAATTTCTTACTATTGAGTGCTCTTCTAATATCTACTGGGAGCTACTTTCTTGCTACCTTCCCATTGCTCTGCTGATCGGCTGCTGGGAGGAGGGTGATATCACTCCAACTTGCAGCTCAAAAGTAAAGTGTGACTGAAGTTTTTAAGAGCACAAGTCACAGGGCTGTGGCACCTGAGACATTAAGAATATGGCTAGCCCCATGTGAAATTTCAAAATTAAATATACATTTTTTTTTTTCCATTTTTGAAAAAACAAATTTCAGTGTAGGATTCTGCTGGAAAATCTTGTAGGTAGTAATCTAAATCATTGACCACATTATAAAATAAGAGAGGGATGGAAGATAGTGAAAGATAATAAAAAAAAGTGCAATAACAAAGTGTCTACCTCACATTTAGTCTGCTTTTATGTTGGTAGGGTCAATGGACCCATGAACCCATGAACTATGTACGATATTAAAATCCAGAGTAAATATTGGAATACTGCTATGACACTTCATCCAACATTTTCTTTTTGAATCTAATATATACACATATTTTATTATTATTATTATTTTTAATTATTATTATTTGCTACCTTCATTTTTAATATGTTTTTAAAAGTTCAGCACTGCCTTACCAAGGCTGTCTTATCTTTTCAACTTTAATGGTTGAATCTGGCATCTCCAGGCAACAGTGTAATAAAGTAAATCAGCCTTCAAAGGTTTATTGATCCTGCAGGGATCTTTATTGTATATAATGTCCAAGGCTAGTGTGATCTTAAAGGGGTTGTAAACCCAATCATAACGCTATCCCACTGCGCCCCCTAGTTTTGCTATAGAAGTTGCCCGAAAACCGTAATTATGGATGCAAGAAAATTCACCATTGAGCATTCTACGGACCAAAAATCTCATTAGAAGTGCAAGACAAGTGACCAATGAGAATGCTGGTTCCCAGAACTATGACAGGCATCTTGCTGTTATCTTACATATAGAGATAATTATGTCATTTTTTTTCTTCATTATATGACACTGGAATCAGACATGGGGATAAAGGACAGACTTGTTCAGTGCTGGGAAACTGTGCTTAATGCTTCCAGCTCCAATTGCAGGAACAAAGAACATGGAGCCAGATTTACACAGATCAGTTGATATTCTCATTGGAGGATTTCTTGCATTTTAAGGCAGCCGCTGGCCCTAGAGATTTTGGGGGAAAGTTTTGGAAAATTTTTATTGTGCAATATTGCTTAAAGAATATAACCCTATTGTTGATGGACTACAGCTCCCAGCATGCCTCAACATTCATTATATGTTAAAATGTTCTGGGATTTGTAGTCCAGCAACATCTGAGTAAAGTTTGGTTGAGCAGTGCCGCATGGTTTAGTACCTCTTCAAGACCTACAGTAAGTATAGATATTGGTATATAGTTTACATATGTGAGTGTATATATCAGTCTGCATTAAAAAATGGGTATATATGTGCATTGGGGTTTATTTGGTGGGACTGAACTTGATGAACTTTTGTCTTTTTTTTTTTTTCAACCCAAATTTACTATGCATACCTAGGATTCTTGAGTCCTGGAATTTTTGTTTTTTATTAGAAAGAAGGCTCATGAGAACCAGGAAATGCTCTCTTCTACAGTAAAGTAAAACATTTTTTCCCCCCGATTTTCACATTTGCTAGGCATAATTTAACACTTTTGATTTTGATGACAGTATCCCTTTAAATTAAACGTTAGTAGGAGCAACAAGATTAAATTGCTTGAATCTTAAATTATTTATTTTTCCATTATTGTTTAATAATTGTTTCCAATACTGGAATGATTGCAGGTGCTTCTATTTTTCTTGTTATTACAAACTTGTAATTACAAGTGTTATATGCAGTATAAATAGGTAACAATTGTGCTCTTTATTGTCCAGTTTTCAGCACTTCTCTAATTGTTTTGGCAAGAAAATTGTGAAGAAATAGTCACAGGCTATAGACAAATTTAGGAATATATATATTTTATATATTTAAATAAAATAAGTTTTGGTATAGAACAACATCTAGATATTAGTCTGAAATATACTATTAATGTGAATTATATAGATATAATAGTTAAGCACAACAAAATCGCACTCTCAGGGCTTATGTAAAGCAAAAAAAGTGGTGTTTATTCAACAGTTAGGCTCAAAACTTAAGCCATCTTCAGGACATATATATATAGATGTGTGTGCGTGTATGTGTGTGTATATATATATATATATATATATAGATTATATAATATAATCTCCTGATAATACATAAATTAAGCAACTTTCAAATATATTGGTAACAGAAAACATTTCCAAATGCCTGTCAAGTATTGAGAAGCTATATGAAAAATGTTTTGTAAACAGTTTAAAAATATATATTATATATTTATATATAACATATTTTTTTTGTAAATATAGGTGCAGATTTCTAGGCCATTTTATTGCAACATAATATATTCCTTTTACTGCTTGTGCTCTTAGTGTTGTAAAATACATCTTTAATCTGTGTTTCGAATATAAGTAGGACTAGAATTTTCTAATCCTGATAGTTTTTGTTGGAAATACAGTGCTGTTTATAATCAGAAATACCTTATAAGAAAAATGCTAAATTACACAGGAGTTTAACATTTAAAACTGTCACCTAAGTAAAAACTTAATTCAGTAGTTTAATGTGATCTAAGGTCGGCCAGCATCCAATAAAGCATCCATGAAGCAAACTACTGATCAGAAATAATCAGATTTTATCTGGGGTCTTTTCAAACGTGTTAGCAAATATTATTTGAGGTTTTTATCACCAGTGTACAGTGTTTTTGAGTTGAATTATGTCTTTGGTTGTAATATCATGGAGTCCAGTAAAAAGTATTATTCATTTGCTTCTCTTTAAAATCGCAATGGCAAAACTAACAATGTAAGGGTTAACAATTACATTGGTACTCCCTGAATTGTCTAACCAGAAATGATACCATATGCAAAGTATAAATATTAAAAATATATTGGTTATACTGACAAAAAAGTCTTACTTCAGGTGACATTTAATTGTGCTTATAAAAGTTATTTTACTGATTCAGCATATCAGAACTTAAATATTAAGTCATTTTAAAAAATTTAAATGTCCAATAAGAAAAAAGGAAAATGTTTTTTTTCATTTACTAAAGCTATTTTTAGAGGGCATTTAATGAAAATGAGTTTTAAAAGTATTATTTATTAATACACTTGGGCTTCAAAGATCTGTACGTAACATTTTAGAGGGTTTAAACTGCTGTAAAATTCTGTAAAATAAAAAATCTACTTATTTATATGGAATTACATAGAGTATATGATTTAACAGAAAACTGCTTTGCATATTCCAGGTTCATAAGTCCCTGTTAATTATAATTTGATAAACATGAAAAACTTTTATTAACATACAGATGAATCAAGAAAAAAATATATAGATATATATCTACACTACTTAAATAATAATTTTCAGTTCATGAACATTTTTTACACCCTATTTATGTGGGGTATTTTCATAGTGCTGTAGGCAATACAATTTTCATGCTAAATACAATTATGAACAAAGTTAGGCAATTTGCTAAAATCTTTTTAAGTTTAAACCAATTTTAATCTTTGCTGTGTGCTACAATTTTTTCTAAAAACTAAATTGGTTTGCTGTTATGAAATGTTTTACACTTACATTTTAAGAGTACAGTTTAGAAAGGCTTTGTATATTTAAGCAACCAAAATATTCTCCAAGACACTTGTTTAAACTTGAATGTAAAACCGTAAAGTTTTGGTATTTAACTAACATCAATTTAGGTGGCCTACAATTTAGGGTCACTGATTTGTTTGCAGAAAATTTAATATTTTTATCAAATGAAAAACAATTTCCTTCCTTCCTGCTCTGCAAATGACAAACTACATTAACTATGACACTGTTCCGTTATTCAATTTTTTTTATATTTTTATTATTAAAAACAATTCTTTGTAATATTTCGGATTGATGATAATGACAAATCAGAAGGAAAAAAAATCTGCTAACCATCCTAGTATGTCAGTGTATGTGTGTGTGTGTTTTTTATTAAGAGCAATCACATTTAACAACAACGAAAAAAAAAACCCACACAAGTTCTATAAATCTTATTTTAGCAGTCAGTAGAATAATATGAAGGTCTACTTCTATTATTAAATATACGGCTAATCTTACCAAATGGGCCAGATATCATTTATAATTGAATTACAATAAGGATGATTATGCTGTAAATTTTCCAGTGATGGTGTTCTGTTTATTTCTACAATTTTTTTTGTTACAATCATGCTGTAAATATACACAAAATATGAGGCCAATCTTTAAAATAATTTTGACTTTCTACAAGCAAATATATGATATAAATCACATAAAACTTATATCTATAATCTGATTTAGAAATTCAATAAAAATAAAACACACACATGCTCATGATGTTTAGATCTTTACAGGAGGATTTAATATAGATTTTTATTTTTAACCACTGTAAAATACACTAATCACTTAAGATTTTACAAGCTCTCATTTGTATAAGATCTTTTCCAAATTGTTATGCCCCCCATTAACTTACATTGTGTTAATTTGAGCTCAATGCTTGTTAATTTCCTGGAGGATTTGGTAGGGTGTTAGAGCTTAGCAGTGCTTCTGAGCTTTAACATCTCTGGAACAGACTATCAACTATATACAGACCATCAACTTTTCAAAGTAGTCAAACACATTCTGATGCATTGTTGTAAACTGACAGTCATCAAATCAGTGAATGCTTTGATAAATGTGCCAGTTTATTAGAACATTTTTTCTGACTGTCAACAAATGTGATGAAACTGGAAGATAATCAACAATTCCTAAGTTTGAATTTGAATAAACCTGTCCTTTTGTCTCATAGAAAGAAAACAGGGTCAATTATTTATAAATAAATTTTACTTTAGAGCAGGTGATCTGCATTCCTCATTAAGTATAAGGCTAGAGACACAACAATAAGCTCTTTTCATAAACATGATAGAACTGCAAAGAATGTTTCTCTTTTATTTCAACCACACAATGAGTGGGCCTTAATATGCAAATTATTTGAAATAGTCTAGATGACATAGTTTTTTTAAATTAAGCGATTAACATGTTTTCTGCCTTTCTGAATCAAACCTTCACTCCTAGGAAGCAAGAGTTAATAAATTCCATAATCTTGTGTAAATAAAGTATTTTAACACTGATGTTATATACAAGTGGATACAATGAAAAACATTAATTATCATAATACTGCACATTTAATTTTGGACTAGTCACAGTCCTGATTTAATTCTACGGCTGCTAAGATGCTTATGAAGCTTAAATAAAAATGCCCTTATTTAGCTAAAATGATCCAGATCCCAAGTCAGATATAATTTAGGTATCTCATCCCGCCCCCTTCAGACAAAATAGGATATTACCAGTGGAGTTTTTGTTTGTCTTCCAGCGGATGGCTCTGGCATAAGAAAATCTTTCTGTGCTTTTATTTTTAATTTTCAAAGCTATGTGCCAGCAGTGTACTATCACATTCAACAGTTAACTACCCTACTAGGTTTGGTAGCAAAGTAACAGGAGGTTGACTGTTGAAATAATGCATTGCCATGTAGATGTTAAGGTTAAAAATAAAAACCCAAAAGTTCTTTTTAAACCAGAATGTCAGAAGACAAAGAAACACTCCACTGAATTAATATTCTATTATATAGACATACAAAAATATATAGAGAGAAATTCAGCAAACAGTCATTCCAAGTTACCATCTGTGGTTTATATATATATATATATATTATATATATAATTATATATATATATATATATAATTATATCAGTTCATTCTGTACCTGCACTCTAATGTTTAAAAAAATACAAAAGCAGAGTGCACAATCAAGTCAAAAATAGTGTCAAAAACTGATATCAGGACCAGCACTCCATATAAAATCCATTTCTTTATTTAACACATTTGTACAAATGTTTGATGTTTTGGTCCTGATGTCATGATTAGGAGAAGGGTTCTATTGAAAAAGGTCCTAATAAGGACCGTAACATCAGACATTTGTACAATGTGTTATTAAAAAAATGGATTTTATAGGGAGTGCTGGTACTAATATTTTTTAAGATATATGTGTGTAATATATATATATATGTATATATAAAATATATAATGTGTGCAAATTGGTATAATATAGGACATTGTGAGGGAACATGTAAAAACAGAAATAAACATGCAAAACAGAAATAATATTAAAACGAATTTACGAATATAAGCTCATAAAAATAAGACAAGTTGTTTTTAGAGAAAATCAATATGGCAACCATACCATTGCCCAGTATTCTTTTATAGAAAACTAATCATCACTCTTGTGCTATTTCCAAGCAATCACAGACCGCATTAACTAAAATGTAAAGTTGCACTAGGAGATACTGCACATTGCATCACTGCTTATTTACTAGAAGTAGATTATTTTATTCAATAATTGATAAACAGTATCAAATTAAACATGGATTTATAACTAGAAAGCTGAACAGTATGCTAAAAGCACAAATCAACACAATTGCAGCAAAAGTCATAATAATGTACATCTACACAGAAATATTTTTTTTTCTAAGGACGCAAAAGACCCTTTGTTGTATAGAAAAAGTGTATTTCTGTGTTTACGTGGAAAAAAACATAGGCCTCCTCTCCAAATATTTTTGAGCTTTTGTTCACCACTGACTGCTTGAAAATGAGCTGTATGACCTCCAGCCTTGTTAGTCTCCTCTGACCTTCTAATTTGATAATCTTGCATATAAATCTGCTTTAGCAGTCACATGTCAATGAGGGCCTGTATCACAAATGTTTCAATGTAAGGACCACTAATAAGTAGAAAATGCACTTCATTTTGTTAAGTAGTTAAAACTCCAGCAAATAAACTATACATGCATAATGTACTCCTTTGCTTTCTATACTTTCCAAATTAAAACAAAATAAATAAAATGTGTCCAGATTGTAACAGGCTAGCTGTAAAACTACAACTCCCCCCATCACCAGACTTAGACTGGACACTACCACTTCTGTGAGTGGCTGTAGTAGAACATGCTGTTTAGCTCCATCCAAAGAAATGCAGCTCTTATGGAATATTGGCAGTGCTTACATTCTAGCTGTGCACATGGGTCCTTCCTTGAATTATTTGTAAGAGCCCTGCCCCCACTGCACACAGCATGAATGTATTGATTTGGATTCGTAACAAACAGTGGCTCCATTCAATTGAAAAGCGAGGCAGTGTATTATGAGCTTTCCTTCAGGCTTCAAATATCTAAGATAACCACTGAGTGATAGAAGAAGAAAGTAATAAGAATATATATACAAAGACAACACACCCGCATCAATGTAAGCCGCAGAAATAGAAAGGGAAGGTCGTACAACAGGAAGCAAGCAAAAGAAGCAACAAACAGAAGCTACGTCTGGACAAGCACAAATGAATTACTTACTGCCCAGGGGACAAATGATCTGAGCTCTACCATCTCACAGAGAGAGGACAGGGGTGCACCTGCACTGTGCGCATGCGGACACAGGGGTGGGGATGAGCCCGGGTGGCAGCGCCCCCTACACCCTCACAGAATGGACAGGACAAACACAGAGCTCTCTATTGGTTTTCTTAATAAAGAGCGCGGCTTCTACCCCACAAGTGGAGGGGGGAGGGAGCTATGAACCATTGAGAGGATCCTACGGAAAAACAACAACAGCTGAAGGAGAGGGACAGCCACACTCCAGGGAATAGAATGGCTGTACTATGAGCAAAGGAGCAGCCTCGGCAAATGCTGATAATGGGCAGAGGGTTTAGAAACCCTGAACAGAACTAGTTTAGGCAGGATCAATAGGCAAAAGGGGGCCTAAAAAATAGACATAACTTGCAGGACAGGGACAGCTACCAGCGAAAGGAGTTGGGAAAATGGTGTGGAGTACCTTGGTGGGCTTAAGGGTTTTAGAGATGCTACCTGAACAAAGAAACCCTACTAACCAGCAGCTAATAATCACTGCCGAACAAAGGAAGCAGTCGGAGCACAAGTGGGGCACTATGGGATGCCAGCCAGGATGATCAACAAGCCAGAGATGCTATTTATTATTAAATCTTTATAAAGCCCAGAACATTGCTTTACATATATTGTTCAGCATTCACATCAGTCCCTGTCCCTATAATATTCACACACGCTGGGGCCAATTTTAATAGGAGTCAGCTAACCCATCTGTATGTCTTAGTCATGTGAGAGGAAACTTACACAGAGAAAGGGAGAACATACCACTGAACACAAGACCCCAACACTGCAAGGCAGAATAACTAACCACTAAGCCATTGGCAAGATTCTTCCCTCAGTAACCTTCCAAAAGTTAATGCACCCCTGCACTCCATCACATTCCTGCTCTCCCACAAGCTAGGCTGTAGCTTTATCAGTTCAATCTTTAGTTCTCCTAAAACAAGGCAGGC
Organism: Xenopus tropicalis; assembly: GCF_000004195.4. Lineage (NCBI taxonomy): Eukaryota > Metazoa > Chordata > Amphibia > Anura > Pipidae > Xenopus > Xenopus tropicalis. The sequence continues at coordinate 80,068,881 of NC_030681.2, read as the reverse complement.
CTTCTAGTTCCTCTCTGTCCCACTCCCAGTCCCCATTTCATTGGGAAGCACTGCGTAATGGTGAAATCATACCTGATATGAGGTGCCTGTACAGCTCTAAGTCAGTAAATCACTGGAGTACCAAACAAAAAGTAGGAGATGGAAGATACCACTCCAAAAGTACCCTACATGGTCATCCGTAAGGCATGCCAGTTCTCCAAAGAACACCAGAAAGCCCCTGGCGAGAAAAGGCAAAATAATATAAGCCAGGAGAGACATAAAGGAGGCAGGACTATGGAAAGAGGGTCCAGCAGACTTGGAGATGTGCTGCAGCCCTCTAATGGGATCAGATGCAAAAAAAACAAGATAAACTAGCAGTTACAGCTTTTTACAGGTACTTCAGGATCAGTCTGCTAGGGTGGTTATTTTAGGGACAGTGGTGTGCTGACCATTGGCTCCAAATATTGAAATCAGAGGGCTTTGGCAGGACCATGATACTGTTAGACCTGTTACCTTTATGGAAATATCAGTTGGCTAACCAGCCAGTTACATTCTGAACAGATAGCTTAAGTCTGGTGTTTGTAAATAAAAAGTTAGCCTCAATATGAGCTCTAGTTATCACAATATTAAGAGATAGTCCTTAAATATATGTAGCATCCTGTTTATGGCAAGGTATGTTCCTGCAGTAATAAACATGCTACAATGCATTGTCTAGACCTAATTAAGAAAGCTCATGCAATAAGGTTTTTACTGTCCTTCATACCCTGGATAGCTAATTTTTCATTCAGATCCCCAACCAGTGGCTCATGAGCAATATGTTGCTTACTCCCAGTGGCCTCAAAGTAGATGCTCATTTTAAAATATCTGGCCTGGAGTTAGAGCCTACAAGTAGAGCCTCCTGCAGGTTAGCAGCAGATCGTCCTGATCGCTGCTCTGTATATCCAAAATGCTGCCAAAATATGGATCACGTGAAGGACAAACAAAGAGGAACATCACAACTTCTATCAGAACTCCTATGTGTTTTGTGCAAAATCGCTTTTTCAAGGAGAATTGGCTGATCAATTCTTGAAAAAATGTGTATGCGGAAATGTAATTTTATTATTCCAGAGGGTAATATATGCTGCTAAGTGTGTTTTTATCTTGGTCAGGGTAAAAAAGGATTTTATTTTTATTTATAGGTGAAGATACCTGTTCTTTAGGCATCTTCACCTTTATCAAGGATCCTAATGTGGACCGAAACGTTGGTCACAAGTGATATGTGAAATAAAGACATTTTGTTGTTTTTATACTTGAGAATGCTGGTTCTTACCAAACATATGCATTTTTTTGAAAGTGCACCTTGATAGAACATTTGGAGAAAAGTGTGGGCACTATGTATATATATAAACATAGTCGTGGAGGGCACTCACCATAAAAGTTATTTCTTGAGCGCCATGTAAAAAATGTGGAACATAAAGAAAAAATGAAACCAGCACAAAAAAATAGTAAAAAAAAAAATAGTCAAAGTCTGTTTATTTGTGCAAAATCAACGTTTCGGTCACATACTAGGACAATGTGGTCACAATTTGTGTACCTATCAGTTTCCTTGTTGGTCCTTCTTCAGCTGTGATTGATATCCTTAAGTGTTGGTTGTCCTTCAGCTGGGACTGATTTCCTGCAGGACAGAGGTAAAGAGTGTAGTACGTTACTTACCAGTTTCCAATCAGAAAAATGTGTAATTTACCTGCTAAGGAGGCTTCTGTCTGAGCCCCTTTTTGTCAATAAATTGCTTTCTGCAAAAGAACCTATGCTACTTGATTAATAGTCTGTAATTGGAACAAATCCTGGATCTCTTCCTACCTCTCTAACCGTTCTCCTACGCTAACAAAATCTCATCTCCAGTTCCTCTTAATGTGGGGGTACCCCAAGGCTCTGTACTTGGGCCGTTGTTGTTCTCCCTTTACACGCTGTCTTTGGAAGATCTTATCCATTCATTTGGCTTCAAATACCATCTGTATGCTGATGATACCCAAATTTACTTTTCGACCCCTTCATTAACAGTTGAAACTGAGACTCAAATCTCTAACTGCCTCCTGGCTATCTCCAATTGGATGAACCAACGCCACCTCAAACTCAACCTAACAAAAACTGAACTAATGATCTTTCCGCCTAAACCTGGTCCTACTCCCCCCTTTTCTATCTCTATTGAAGGCACCCTCATCAACCCTGTCAATTCCATGCGTTGTTTGGTGGTGATCTTTGACTCCAGTCTCTCCTTCTCTGACCATACTAACACCACTGTCAAAACCTGTCACTTTTTCTTACGCAATATTGCCAAAATCCGGCCCTTTCTTTCTACTGTAACAGTTAGGCTGCTCATGCATGCCCTCATCCTATCCCGACTTGACTACTGTAACCTGCTGCTAACCGGCCTCCCTAATTCCCATCTTTCCCCCCTACAGTCTATATAAAACACCGCTGCCAGAATTCTCCTCCTCTCATCCAGGAGAGTTCAGGCCCTTCCCCTGCTAAAGGCCTTATCATGGCTTCCTGTTAAACAAAGAATAGTTTACAAACTCCTTCTCTTAACCTTCAAAGCCCTCCATTCCTCTGCTCCTCACTACATCTCTTCCCTGGTGTCTCCGTACGTTCCTGGCCGACTCCTTCGTTCCTCGCAGAGCAACCATTTGGTTGCACCCCCCACTACTACTGCTGTTTCCCGCCTTAAACCTTTCTGCCTTGCTGCCCCTTACATTTGGAATTCCCTCCCTGATGTCCTCCGGAGAGAATCCTCCCTCAGTCTTTTTAAAACTAAACTTAAAGACTACCTTATGGAGCACTCGCCCAGCACCTGATCTGGAAACTGGCACTTATACTGTAATGTCACCCACTGTGACCTATAGCACTTATATTTGCCTATTTGTGTCTGTTAGTTACCCCTCCCATATAGATTGTAAGCTCTACGGGGCAGGGACCTCCTTCATCTTGTGTTTCTGACTCTTATTGCAACTGCACTTTGTATTTATTGTATTTATTGTTGTACTTTGTATTTATCCATTATCTTTAACCCCCCTGTCTGCATTAATGAATTCTACTGTACAGCGCTGCGTACATAAGTAGCGCTTTATAAATAAAGATATACATACATACATACATGCAAAAAGCAACTTCTGTATAAACTCCGCTATTCCTCTGCAGTCCTTCTCAGGCCAGAGACACTTGCTTCTGCAGCTTATTTACTTACTCTGGGAAAATTGCCCTTGGGCAGTAACCCATGGCAACCCATGTTTGATTTTATTGTTTTCCAACAACTGGATAAACAAACCTACTGATTGGTAGTTAGTGCCCAGGTGCAAAAATGCCCAGTGCTGGTATATGAGGCCGGTAATAAATTATATACCATTTTACACTCAAACAATCTGTAACTAACCTACTTTTGCAGCTCCAGTTGCCCTCTGCAGTAGTTCTCAGTCCAGAATGTCTCCTGCAATTGATTGTAACTCAACTAGTATTATAGGCACTTTTATATGAATCTGTACATTTTTACACAGCATGTCCATCTTGCATACTTTCCCAGCAGCTGTGGCTGGAACATTTCCATTCACAGGTTGGAGGACATCAATTTCAGCTTTCTCTGCTTGGGCTTGGAAAGTGCATGTATCATTATTTAAAATTTTCCTCTGCTCTGATGATGCGTATGGTCATGTGGTAATAACTAACCCTCAACTACCTGCCCCCTCGTCACATACATCCTTTGGGAATGCAGGCATCTCAGTTGCCATGGAGACACACATAGAAATCTGAACAGTTATCCACTTGACTAAGTTAGTGTGCAAATAACATTTAACACCAGCCATGATTTACAATGATGTAGTTCTAGAGCTCAAATGTTGGTCGTCATGTTCGCAACTGTGTTCCCATCAAAGGAGAGGACACTATAAAATGCTGGTTCTGCTTACAGAAAACAATGGCATTTCAGAATGGGCATAGGAGAATTATCATATAGTGATCTGGCCCTGGCTCCTTCTGACCAGCTTTAACTGATGGTTTTCCAGACCGATCCTAGCACAAGCTGGCAGAGTATGGCACACACAGGCAGCATAGTGTAGGCAGAGTATGGCACACACAGGCAGCATAGGGCAGGGAAAGTATGGCACACACAGACAGGGTAGGGCAGGCAGAGTATGGCATATGCAGGCAGCATAGGGCAGGCAGAGTATGGCACACCCAGGCAGCACAGGACAGGCATAGTATGGCACACACAAGAAGGGTAAGGCATGCATAGTATGGCACACATAGGCAAGGTGGGGCAGGCAGAGTATGGTACACAGAGGAAGTGCTCTGTCTGCCCTATGCTGCCTATGTGTGCCATACTCTGCCTGCCCTATGCTGTCTGTGTGTGCCATAAATACAGGGGATTACAGCCTGAATCTAAGGTGTGAACATGCAGGTCACATTCAAAAGTAAACAGTTATGTCCCATATGGCTGCCCCTCAAGTCACTGATTGGTTACTGAATGGAGCTGCAAAGGAGGAAGTAGTGTTCTGGATATTACATTAGGCATTTATTCACTCCAGCCTTTATAGATTACAATTTTGGCTAACTAAATATACTGAAAACACTTTTTGCACAGCCTGTCTATCAAGTTTCATTTTTACACTGAATTGTATAACAAATTTAGTGTGAGGTGCCTCCAGATTCTGTACTTCCCTCTGTCTCCACACACCAAAGGATCTTGCTTCTCTGCTTCAAATATTTTTATGATTCCCTCTTAAGAAAAGCCATTTACTCAGAAGATAGCAAAGACAGGTACCTATAATCCTCAGTGAACATTTTACAGGAGGCTATTTGAATAATGCCCAAAAAAAAGAACTAATTAAATGCCGCTTAGTCATGCAGCCATGTTAACTTGATTCAAGCAGCTGTTTTATAATAAGCTTTATTTAAAACAGGCATTGTTCTGTACTGTCCACTAAAATGATTGCCTTTATCTTACAGAGATAGAAAGAGGTTTCCAATCATTTGTACAGTAATCAAAGTATAATGTCCACACAGCCCCTTTACCTTGTTTCATGGAACATTTTTACATGGTCCAGTTAAAAAAAGAGCCCCAACATTTTTACATTTTGAATTAAATACAGTAAATAATTGCAAATCACATGTAATTCCCCAAAAATAAATTGCTAAAAAATATGTTTTTTAAAATCTGTTCATCACAGATTGCAGGAATCTCGACACTGGAATGGCAGTGAATGTCATCTACTTGGACTTGGAATACTGGCCTGGAACATATATGTACTTGCCTAGAGAACTGGCTGAAGGATAGACTGCAAAGAATGGTGGTAAATGGAATATTTTCTAATTGGGCCAGTGGAGTACCGCAGGGGGTCTGTCCTTGATCCTTTACTTTTTATCTTGTTTATCAATGACCTGGAAGTGGGCATAGAAAGTACTATTTCTAATACTGTTGTGCAAAACTACAAATTCTGTGCAGTATGCTGTCACTTTGCAAAACTATATGTTTCATGCGCTATGCTGTCACTTTGCAGAGCGACAAAATTGGAAAACTGGGCAGCAACATGGAAAATGAGGTTCAATGTTGAAAATTGCAAAGTTATGCACTTTGGCAGAAATCATATAAATGTTATACATATAAAGTTATACACTAAATGGTAGTGTTTTGGGGGGATCATTAACTGATAAGGATCTGGGGGGTTTTGTAGATAACAAGTTGTCTAATTCCAGGCAGTGTCATTCTGTGGCTACTAACACAAATGTAAGACCTGAAGAGTCTTCAGTTGGTAAGAAGATGTCGGCGAGGTATGTGGCTACGCTAGGCCTCCCTATAGGCATCCCCTCTTCTGAAAAGCACAACCAGAGCCGGGCAGAAGTGGTCCCTGTATATTCCCCTTAGTGCTCTTGCACTTTTGTAAATTACTCCTTATTAGTTAGAAGTAACACTTTTTTGCCATATCTGGCAAGTTTTTTTCTTATCTTTGTAATAGAACAGCATCAAAAACTAATTTGTGCTCCAAGACAGACAGCACACTTTGGAATATATGAAATATAATTCCCTTGAAACTGCAGGCCCCATTTTAAGATCCCTACATTGTATAGATTTTTTTTTTATTAAAAAGGGAATACAAATCCTATAAGCTATATTTAACAACTTAAATTAGTGTGACAATTCCAGTCTTGTGTCATTAAGTTCAATTCCAGTCATCTTTGGACACAAAAATATAACACAGCGTTAAACACAGTAGACGGGTTAAAAGCAATGTCATCAAGATCATCACTGTAGAGAGAACTATGGGAATCATTATTTGACCTGTAATATAACAAAGCTCACAAACAAGTAGTGAGAAGAAAGATTATACAGGTTGGTGTATTAATAAAAGAAGATGGGGCAGTCATACATTGTTTAAATCATCACTCACAAAACCCTATGCTCAATATGCATAGTTTTTCTGCTGCTTCTAGAGAATACATAGAATATGTAGTTTAAATGAAAAAAAAAAAATTTTGAATACTGTTAGCAAAACATATACTGTATTTGGCAATGTACTGTATTTGTATTTACATGTAGCAGGTGCTGTCATATTTCTGGTTTTGGGTGAGGTACGTATTACAGGTATCGGACCCCTTATCCGGAAACCCGTTATCCAGAAAGCTCCGAATTACGGAAAGCCCGTCTCCCATAGACTCCATTTTAATCATATAATTCAGAATTTTAAAACTGATTTCCTTTTTCTATGTGGAAATAAAACAGTACCTTGTAATTGATCCCAACTAAGATATATATAATCCTTATTGGATGCAAAACAATCCTATTGGGTTTAATTAATGTTTTATTGATTTTTTAGTAGACTTAAGGTATTGAGATCCAAATTACGGAAAGACCCCTTATCCGGAATACCCTTGGTCCCGAGCATTCTGGATAATGGGTCCTATACCTGTATAGCTATACAACCACAATTCTGTTTGTGTTTATATATATATATTTATATATATATATATATGTACTGTATATATATATCACACTGACACATTTATCTGACACTGGCACTGACAGATTTGTATGCAGAAGTTGTTTTTTTCAGTCCCTGCCCAAGTGAAGCTTACAATCTAAGGTCCTTTTTATATTCACATACACACACAACTGTCACATTTAATCAGAAAGCAATTAACCTGCCTGTATGGGGAGAACATCCAAATGGCCAGTGGCCTGAAGTCTATAGAGGATATGTCAATTAGGGCAAACATAACAGACTCCATTATTTTCAGGTATATATGTATTTGATTTAATGGAGGGAATATTGTATTATACCAAATTACCTTTTATTTGAGCTGAAATAAAATAGATGATAATTCATCCATTTTTCCACTTTCTAAAACATGTATGTAGTGCAGGAAAAGCTTACAATATTTCTGCATTTATGTATTTCATACATTTATAAATATTTTTATACTGAAGATTATAAATGAGAAAGTGCTAATAAGGTGCATTGACACAAAATCCTCATGTTTAGTGAGTGTTGGCTCGTCTCCATTATAATGTTGTTCTGTGTAAGCACAGGCTCCCCTTGAGAGGCTGGATCAGTGAGCAAGCGCTAATATGGAACAATAGTAGTTGAAGCAGGCAATCAATGACTGAAGAACAAAAGGCGCTAAAGGACATAGAAGGGCTTTCTTGTGCTACGATGCTTGTTCAGAGATGCCATGCTTTATTGAAGCGAATTTCATTAAACTAATATTAAATTGGTATAGAATTCTATTTTTTTGTTCCCATTATTTTACCAGTGCTTTTAATCAAATGATTGCTCTCAGGAACAAAACCATACAAGCAAATAAACAACAGATATGCCACAATGTCAATAATTATGATATTGCCAGAGCATATGCAGAGTTACATAGCTACAAAATTATTACCTAGCTCCTTATTAATTCAGAATTTTTTTTTGCTTTAAAATTTGATAGATATAATAGATAAAAACCTTGATATTCATGGCCGAAGTATTAATGTCATTCATATTTCTGTGTTTTATGCTATCTCCTCTCCTAAGCTACATTATTTCATGCCGTAGCCAATCTATAAGCATCGACAGTTCAGTTCATCACAAGGCAAGAGGGGGCCTGTTTGTGTTGCTATGGTAACAGCCACATCTCTCCAACTTAACCCATTTCCTTTCATAGGCTCAGTGTAAAATTGCTCTGAATTTCCAGATCACTTCCATAGACATATTGTGAGCCACTACCAGCTCTACACAATAGCCCTTATTTATTAATCAGTGTTCCCTTTATAAAGGCCTTATGGTTTTGCACTTGAAGATATCCTGAAAAGTAGGCTGCTTAGTGATTCACATTATGGACATGCAGAGTTCGGTGTACAGTAATACAAGTCACAATTCTGACACAATCTCTCATTGATTTAAACATTACATTTATTGCTTGCCTAATTTTAAGTGACAAAAATACAATTAGGGTGTATTAAATTATGTCCTATAAAAAGATTAGGGTGGCCAGGTATGACCTATTAATTATTGGGTTCTTCCTGAAGCCAAAAATGGAATCTTGTTGGAAAATGCCATCTAATGCATGTCTGTATATGACACCCATGGTTTTTAAATGGCTGAAAGGGATACCTGTGCCAAATATTTGCATTTGACCATTTGCCTGCTGCAGATCATACATTATACAGGACTGGCTGTCGGGGACCTGACTACATTTTTGGTTGCTTTTTGATCTGTACTGTGGCAGTTGTTGTCTGGCAATGCAAGGTGCAGCAAGATCAGATAGCCCTGGCAGGTCTCAGCAGAGGGACATTCATATGTTAGATTTTCATAGTTTTTCATATTTCTTTTTACAGGGAGATGCTTGGTATGGGATCTATATTCCAGAAAGTTAACATCCAGTCTAGTGAACAGTCTTATTATTACAAAGAAAACAAATAAAGGTAATTGTTTATTTTACCAGCATACTTTGCATTGCCTTATATAAAAACTTTCTGTTATTACAGCTATGAGTATAATTTATGGGTTGTCCCTGTTGTTGCTTTACTTACTCTTTGCCATGTCCAGCTATTTTTAATGCCCATGCCTCCAACAATACCAGGCCACAATCTGAATGCTAGACACAGCCCATGCTGGTTTCTGCAAATAGATTGGTAGGGTCCAATTTTTTTGGGGAGAAAAGACAGACAATAATGGCATTGTATGCAAGAATAAAGAATTGGGTTTATATTGTCTGCAGCTGTCTGTTTTGGGGGGTCTGAGATAATTCATTTCTGAAGGTTTGGACAATGATATAATGATTTTGAATGAATCGTTTGCATTTACCCAGTGTTGAACTGGGGTACCTGGGGCCCACCACACACATAAATTCAGTCATCACCACAAACCCTGACAGCTTTTGTTTCCCCCCATCCGACACTATGTATGAGCAGGGGTGTCTCTGCAAAATTCAGGCCATGCTAAAGACTTTAGGCCCTTTGCAAAGGATCACTGCAGAGAATGGCTAATGAGCCTATTAACCCTAGACATGCCAGTAAGATCACTTCAGAAAATGGAAAATAACTATATTAACCACAGACATGCCAGTAAGACCACAAAAGAAAAAGTATAATTGAAAGCATTAGCTCACCCACACAGTTTACAACAATTGTTTTTTCTTCTTCAATGATGTTTGCTTCACTCTGTATCCTGCATAGCTGAATCTCCTGCAAAAAACATAAAATGGCCATACATTCTATGGTTAAATGCATGACCATCATGATTTTTTTTCAAAGAAATGAGACTGTAGGGTGGGCCACACGTACTCAACAGGACACAGCAGGACAGCGGCCGGTCAGTTGGCAGGACCTGTACAGCATCAGGCAGCGCCCCCAGTGGCATTAGTCAAGCCCTGAACAAGATGAATGTGGCTATTTCCTTAGATGTGACATCTTTTAGTAGACAGTATTTTTTTTGGAATGAGATATTAGAGCGTAGCTGCACAGTGGATGTCTAAATGCTGCATTTATCTGTTATCTGTTCCCATAACTGAGGAAAAAGATACAGCTCTTTCCTTAATTGTGGGAATTAGGATGCAGGTGGGAGTGACAAGAGACAAGCATCAGAGTAGTCACATTTAAAGTGCTAGGCAGTCTCAATGCAGTTAAATGCAGATGGCAAGCAGAAAATGGCATCAGTGTCAGTCAGTCAGTGATTTGTGGGCTCCTTCCCCATTCATGTGAAAACATATTATGGGGATGGTCAGCCCAATCCATTATTAAATCCATGACAATAAAACTCCACACAACACAAATGCTATATGTGTAGGGTTGCCTCCTTTTATGGAAAAAAATAACAGCCTTCCTTTATTTTTATCTCTCTTTATTATTAGTAACAGTGGCATCAAGCACCCTTTTTACCTGTCAGGTGGCAACCTTACATGTGTGGCACCGTTATGCTTTGCTTCCTACATCCAGCCCTTCATGTTAAGTTTTCACAATAGTAGCACCTCTATTATACCTTAGTGTACTTTATATATCGCTGCATATTTTTTCAAGCAATAAAATACAACCATCAGTCAGACATAGATGTCAATACAGCATCATACTTCAAGATGATGTATAGCATACGTGTCTTACAGAGATACCGACACCAAAAATTAAACATTTTTTTAAATTTTATATAACACTGGCTGCATGCTATTTATAATTTTGCCTTAAAGATAGTTGCCCATTGCTTTTACATGACCTATCTGACCCTATGTTCCTTTATGAAAGGGCTGCCATATGTGTGCAGCAGGAGTCCATTAACATTAGAAGCTATAAATGACAGGCTGAGAAGGGACACTCAGGTAGCATAACAGTCAGGTTTTGGAATTTCAAGTAACAATTACTTACAAAAGCAGCCCTATCAGAGACAAATAATGCACATGACCTATAGGTAACATTTCATGTACATTAATATGTTGAAAAGTAGTTTTTTGGTGTCTGTATCACTTTAATGTATGGATGGGGATGGGTAGTGTTAGTATAGGAAGTTGCAATAAGGGAAAAAGAACAAGTGGTACTATAGCTTTATGTTCTAATCTAAACAATCCAATGTCTGTTCTACAGATTTGCAATAGGTGTTCCACGGTGACCATAGTTCTTTGTGTTTATTAACCTAATCCATTCATAAAGCTGTTAAATATAAAAGGTTCTGTATTGAGTTTATTTTGTCTACTGTACCATTCATCTTCATTGTATTTGACAACCAATGTTTTGCCCAATTGATTCTTGCCACTGCTAAAATGTCCGCCAAGAGATTATTTAATGGCTTATTTAATTCTGTTGTAGGTAGAGCAAATAGGGATCTTTATAGGTTTGTTAACAATGCAGTGTATTATCTGGAAGATATCTTTCCAATATTAAACTGCTACTGGGCATCTCCAGTTTTTAAAAAAAAATTCCAGCACTTATTTATTTTTATTCCAGCAAGTTGAGGGGGTAGAAGTATCAAATTTGTTCCCATTCGTTTCCTTTCTGGGGTAATATACCATCTGGTCATTACTTTAAATGCTGCTTCTTTAATAGCTGTATTTCCTGGGCTGGTGCAGATTTATTTAAACAGAACTAGGCAATGGGACTTTCATTGCACTGGGTCATGCCTTGAAAGGGGGAGAGGGGAAGAAAGGAAGAGGACTGCTAAAGTGCAGAAAGACTTTTAATTGCAGGTAAAAAGATATTTAATTAAAAAGTTGTTAGAAACTGTATGAACTAAATTAGCTTTTTTCCTTATTTATATTAATCAGGAGCTGACAATTATTATTACAATGAGAGCTCTTCCCTACGGATCATGTTTGTGAAAGCAATGTGGCACCATGGAACAGTGCAACAACCACTTTGGTGTCAGCCAAACCTCCCTAAAGGTCATTTGTAGTCATATAAGTGTTTTCCTCCTATACTAGCAGATTTCTCTGGAAGTTTCCTTGGTTTTTAAGATCTTTCCTTGGCTTCCTCTGCTTTTGAGACATTAATTAACTTCATTTTTAGATCTCACTGAGTTGCTTAGAGGAGCTCATGGTTGTTGCATAACAGCCTAACATTTGGAGATTTGATAAAACTTTACTTTTCCTAACAGGGGGGCATCCACTAAAGGTCCAAATATGCACTGGGGATCAGGTACCTTGCAAAAATGGTGTTGTTTCTATTAATAAAACACATATTTTACTTTTACTTTTTACCTATTTTGCATAGGACATATTCCTTTTTCTTATGTGAGTATGTCATGCATTGTTTATTTTGTAAGGGAATCTTTGTGAGTGTATCTGCATTGGTTTCATTATGGAACATTTATTATTTAGTATTTTGACTAAATTAAACATTTTGAAGACTATTGTTATTGTTTGTTTCAGCAAAAATCTCTTTTCTGCAACCTTTGAAAGACATCCTCTCTTAAAATATATGTATGGACAATATATTTTTCCTTGCATTCTTAACAGAAGTGAAGCTCCCTAAGGTATCATTAACTATTATTCTTCCCCCAAGAACTGATTAATTTTGACTGTTAGAAAGGCTTCCTAATGTGAGAGAATACAAAAGTCTAGTGATTTTTTTTTCTTTTGAAAATATGCTGAGATGAGGTGTCAGACCATGTATTTCACTGCATTTTAGTTAGAGAGCTTTTCTTGATGTAATGTTCACAATGGAGAAGATGCAATAAAGAACAAAAGAGAATACATTGAAATGCTTACTTACAATGGTAAGCGATGGCAAAATGTAAACAAATAATATTCGTTTAAAATATATGTAATTACACTAAGCCTTGAATGGAATAATTTTGCTTTATTTAAATAAGGAGGACTCCCTATCTTTGGGTGAGTGTGGGGGGAGGGGGTGAAACATAAACCCTCTACCAACTTTAATGGGGGTAATATATATACAGTGGTGAGAAAAACTATTTGCCCCCTTCCTGATTTCTTATTCTTTTGCATGTTTGTCACACTTAAATGTTTCTGCTCATCAAAAACCGTTAACTATTAGTCAAAGATAACATAATTGAACACAAAATGCAGTTTTTAAATGAAGGTTTACGTTATTAAGGGAGAAAAAAAACTCCAAATCTACATGGCCCTGTGTGAAAAAGTGATTGCCCCCCTTGTTAAAAAATAACTTAACTGTGGTTTATCACTCCTGAGTTCAATTTCTGTAGTCACCCCCAGGCCTGATTACTGCCACACCTGTTTCGATCAAGAAATCACTTAAATAGGAGCTACCTGACACAGAGAAGTAGACCAAAAGCACCTCAAAAGCTAGACATCATGCCAAGATCCAAAGAAATTCAGGAACAAATGAGAACAAAAGTAATTGAGATCTATCAGTTTGGTAAAGGTTATAAAGCCATTTCTAAAGCTTTGGGACTCCAGCGAACCAGTGAGAGCCATTATCCACAAATGGCAAAAACATGGAACAGTGGTGAACCTTCCCAGGAGTGGCCGGCTAACCAAAATTACCACAAGAGCGCAGAGACAACTCATCCGAGAGGCCACAAAAGACCCCAGGACAACATCTAAAGAACTGCAGGCCTCACTTGCCTCAATTAAGGTCAGTGTTCACGACTCCACCATAAGAAAGAGACTGGGCAAAAATGGCCTGCATGGCAGATTTCCAAGGCGCAAACCACTTTTAAGCAAAAAGAACATTATGGCTCGTCTCAATTTTGCTAAAAAACATCTCAATGATTGCCAAGACTTTTGAGAAAATACCTTGTGGACCGACGAGGCAAAAGTTGAACTTTTTGGAAGGTGCGTGTCCCGTTACATCTGGCGTAAAAGTAACACAGCATTTCAGAAAAAGAACATCATACCAACAGTAAAATATGGTGGTGGTAGTGTGATGGTCTGGGGTTGTTTTGCTGCTTCAGGACCTGGAAGGCTTGCTGTGATAGATGGAACCATGAATTCTACTGTCTACCAAAAAATCCTGAAGGAGAATGTCCGGCCATCTGTTCGTCAACTAAAGCTGAAGCGATCTTGGGTGCTGCAGCAGGACAATGACCCAAAACACACCAGCAAATCCACCTCTGAATGGCTGAAGAAAAACAAAATGAAGACTTTGGAGTGGCCTAGTCAAAGTCCTGACCTGAATCCTATTGAGATGTTGTGGCATGACCTTAAAAAGGCGGTTCATGCTAGAAAACCCTCAAATAAAGCTGAATTATAACAATTCTGCAAAGATGAGTGAGCCAAAATTCCTCCAGAGCGCTGTAAAAGACTCGTTGCAAGTTATCGCAAACGCTTGATTGCAGTTATTGCTGCTAAGGGTGGGTGGCCCAACCAGTTATTAGGTTCAGGGGGCAATTACTTTTTCACACAGGGCCATGTAGGTTTGGATTTTTTTCTCCCTAAATAATAAAAACCCTCATTTAAAAACTGCATTTTGTGTTTACTTGTGTTATCTTTGACTAATAGTTAAATGTGTTTGATGATCAGAAACATTTTGTGTGACAAACATGCAAAAGAATAAGAAATCAGGAAGGGGGCAAATAGTTTTTCACACCACTGTATATATGTATATATAAATACTTAATTCATAATTATTATTCCCAGGGCTAGCACTCTCTTCACGATACAGTGTTTTTATTTTTTACATTATACAGAATTCCAATATTTGGGGGGAAAAAATGAATTGATGAGACCCCGGATATTTCTGGTGACACCTACATTTTCATTTAACAATTTCCAAATCCCAGGAGGTGAAGAAAAGCCTACATGGCCATGATAACTGGTTAATGGATTCAACTAAATTGCCAACCAAGAACTAAAGGAACGAGGTACTTTATGTTGTTTATATATACCTGCTAATGTTTTTTTACACAAAACCAAAGAGCTAAGTAATGTAAAATGAAAAACATTCCACAGGCGTATAGTTAGTTCAGATAACATGAGTCATGCCGTTACATTTTAATTAGAAACTGAAGTACTGCTTCTGGGGGATCCAAAACAGTGTTAGTTGGTCCTCTATTTAGGGTGATATTCGAAGGGGGGGGAGGGGGGGAATTTATCGACATTCTTATTTTAGTGGTTTTAGAGTTTTTTTGAAGCAACAAATAAACTTATTTTCACGAAAACCATGAATATCTAGTCATTTATTAAAAGATACAAATTGAAAAAAGCACAAATTAATTAAAATGTGTAACAAAAATGAAAAGAACACCATTCTGAAGGCAAAATAAGATGATGTTTTGGATGGACATTTTCCAGGATATTCTGGAAAGAGTGACTGATACAACATGTTCCACATATGTAACCTTGTGGGTCCTTGTGGGTCATAGAGAAGCACACCTAAAAAGATGTATCGTTACCAAACCTAGAGACTTACATAGTTAAAGGAGAATGAAAGGTTAAATCACTAAGGGGTGCCAAATGTTAGGCACCCCCCAGTGACTGATATCGCTTACCCGAAACCCCCGGCCGGTGCTCCTGTTAGGAGAAAACTGCACTGGCCCAGGGTAAATGCAGGGCATTCCATTTCCATCCTTGTCCTTTGGCAGGAATCACAGGACACATGCATGCGCAGTTGACTGAAAAATCCACACTGAGGAACACACTTGCTCACGTACACCCCAGCTGGTGCAGTTTTCTCCTGACAGGAGCTCCGGCCGGGGGTTTCAGGTAAGCGATTACAATCACTGGGGGGGGGGGGGGGTGCCTAACATTTTGGCAGTGATTGTAATTTTCCTTCTCTTTCAAGTTTGGTTGAAAAAAGACCAATGTGCATCAAGTTCAGCCCTTCCACATGAACCCCAGTGCACACACACACACACACATTCTCATATATATATATATATATATATATATATATATATATATATATATATACCAATATCTATACTAACTAGATATTAGTATCACATTAGCCTTGCATATTATGCTTGTTCAAGAAACCATTCCCTCTTAAAGGCATCAGTTTACACCAAAAATTTGTATGGGCAAAGTCATTGGACACCAAATGAAGCAGTGTCCCTTCCCTAAAACATGCCATTGTTCTTTGCATGGGTAGTATACAGTACCTACAGAATAGAGTTTGCAGAAGACATAATTTTTCTTTTTTTTTTTTTTTTTTAAATGTTACTTTAATTTATTTGTCTCTCTCTAATATATAATAACTGTTTGTGTTTGCACTGCCAACATTTATGTTGCTATTGAAATAATTTTATAAAGTACAATATTTATATTGTGAAACAGATAACCAAACCTTTTCTTAATCTGAAAATCACTTACAGCCCAGCTTTTACTTAAAATCTGGTAAAGGTTAAGCAACCGCAAATGCATTTCTGTCTTCTTGTTAAGTGCAGCCTGAGTAGATCAATCAAAAGCATCATGTTGCTATGGCACTGGTACAAGGCCCAGAATCAGTGCTAATATCAATAGCTCACAAATGTTTATCCATTTTTCCATTTAGTCATTTTTGTGTCTAAACCAAAAGTCACATCTTTATGTCATCTTTAAATGATAAATAATTTATTTGTATTGTATTACTAACATAAGTAAATTTGACTATTATCAAATAGGGATTAATACTGCATGACACCAAAAAGCGTTTTGAGAAAGAAGAGAGCACTACTGGAGAAGATCTGCTTCTTTTTTTTATTTGAATGTCTTTCATAAGTGATGACCAGCAGTTTGTATTAACTACTTTATTTTTGTGTCATTTTAAGCAGAAATTCATAATTATGTTTATATATTTTTGTATTTCTTAAGTCTGATACATATTGTTGCTTAATATAAATTTACACAAATATTCACACAAATCTAACTTTTAGCTGCAGTTCTGACTTGAGCCAGTAGGATGTAGCTCATCTATTTAATGTATTAGAATATTATTATTAACATTTATTTATAAAGCGCCAGCATATTCCGCAGCGCTGTAGAATAAGAATACCACCTTATAATGTCATATAGCACATGCACAGACAGGTATAGTATGCTAGAGCTTGGGCTAAACCAAACCAAAATGCCATTCTACTTTGAGTTAACTGGATCTGAGTTACATCTGAACCCTGATATGCACAAAGCCAAAACATGTAAACCACAATTTTGGAAAAGCCTGTATGAGAAAAAACATCTAGCCCTATCTGGTCAGCCCATTACGTATTCCATTTCTGTGAGCAAGTGTTTTCCCCCCAATATTTAAGTAGTGAAATAAATAGCATAACAGCTAAAAGAGGTCAATTTGTACAAAACTGTAAATATCAAATGTGTTTACACTGCCCCTTTATCATAGTCTGTATCACTCTCTCGTAAGCCTTAGGAGAGATGTAAGTCAGTTATATCTTTTCATACATGATAATTTATTGGCCCAGAACATGTAATAGGTTGGACAGCCCTGGTATAAGCAATAGAGTTATCACATAAGTTATTACTGCACAAGGTAAAATTAAACTAAACCAATTTCCCATGGTCTGCATGGCAAGTAAAAGATTCAGATCTACAGGTAATAACATCTTACCATATTGCAGTAACCGTTCTGCAAATTCACCTTTCTGTGTTTTTCATTGCTGTGCTTTGTTATTATTCTTATTTGCAATCACAAACTGAAGTCTTGTAGAAATTCTATTTTGATGCAGGTAAATTTAAATATCAGTATTTTCCACTGTAGTGTAAATGTCTATGATTTGCAGAGTTCTGGAACAGCAATACATAGCTGTGTTTTATTTTACTTTGTATAACTACAGTTAAGATTTTACATACATTATTATAAACAATCTGTACAGGAAATGATAACACAATTTGATGCTTTTAAACCTATCTCACTCACTGTATGGTGTAATCCTTGCAAAGCTGAATATATATACAGTATAAGGCTTTTTCATTTGATACAAAACTAGAAGGAGGTTATGTTAAACATCCCAGAATGGCAGTTATTACCTGTTTAACCAAATAATTCCTTGTGTAACTTACTGTCTAATACATTGGGTATATTTTATATTTCCTTAAACCTGTTATCCAGAAAGTTCTGAATTACGAGGAGGCCATCTCCCATAGACTCCATTTTAATCAAATATGCAAATTACACATTTATGATTATTATTATATGTGACAGCTGCCATACTACATAACATTCTGTACAGTACAGTAGTTCTATAAATGGTCATCATAATGCCCCTTTAACCCTTCTACTGCCAGACAGTTTTTGAACATTTTGCACTGTTTCACTTTAGGGGCCTTTCAGTTTACCCAGGAAAACAATATATCATTTTTTCAGGACAACCTAAGCTTTTAAAATATGGTAGAATTTTTGTGTAATTCCAATTTTGTAACAAAATATAGGCTACTAAATGTCTTTAAAATGAAAAAAATATATTTTCCATAATATAAACACATACACCAGAAACAAAAATTATTTTATGCATGAAAATACAACTGATTTGGAAAGTCCCATGTCTCCTGAACGTGCCAATACCAAATATATATAGTTTTATGGAGATTTCTCACTTGTACAGGTCAAAAACTCCCAGCAGTACACTACCAAATTTCCAAAGCACTGCTCCAGAAAGCTGCATACTTTAGATTTCAAGGCCAAAAATTCCACTAACAGAAAGTTTATCCCAGAAAATACATTTTAAGAAAGAACAGATTCTGGGGAATGGAATCCAGAATAAGTATAACTGTCTGTCTACTCCAAACTATCAAGTTGCAATGCTTTCCTAAAGTTATTGGTTTTTATCAAAATTTGGGAGATTTTTTAAAAATCGCTTCAAAGCTTCCAGTCTATAGTATCTTATCTACTAAAGGTCATAAAGTAACCAGATAAAACACCCTAAATATGAACACCAGGGGTCCACTGAACAGTTTAATGCCCAATGCAAAGCTTTCTTAAAGGACAAGGAAAATCAAAATCTATTTATTAAGCACACTTTTACTGTACTACTATTGCTGTGTAAAAATGCTATACTCCTGGCTTGCCTAATGAAAGATTTACAGAGATACACATACTAGAACCTACATACTTGTTTCAGTGAACGGCGCCGCCATCTTGTCCAGCGTGTCTGTATGGGCTATTGCTGAAAAGCACAAGCCAGCCCCCCCTTCGATCCCCACACCTGCTCACAAACCCCTCCCTTCATATGTTTGCCTGACACTTGCATTTGCAATGCTCCCCCTTCTGCCACAAACCCCTGTTCCCCGCACTTGCCCAGTCTGCATGTCACAGAGTTCTGCATGTCACCTCCGCCACCCACCCCCCGCTCACAGCTACTCGCTCCACACATCTGCCGCCTGTCGGGTGTGCTTGTCACAGAGTTCCTGCATGTCACCTCCGCCACCAACCCCCCCCCCTGCGCTCACCGCTATTCGCTCCCCACATCTGCCGCCTGTCGGGTGTGCTTGTCACAGAGTTCTGCATATCACCTCCGCCAACCCCCGCTCACCGCTACTCGCTCCCCACATCTGCTGCCTGTCGGGTGTGCTTGTCACATAGTTCTGCATGTCACCTCCAACGCCCCCCTGCTCACCGCTACTTGCTTCTCTCTCTCCTGTCGGCTGTGTTGCCATGGCAACCAGACGCTCCTGCTGAGTGCGCATGTGCCAGCTATGGATCTGGTCATAGTCTCAGTGCAGGAGCGATGCATTATGGGAATCTTCTCTACCCAGCTCAGTGTTTTTTTTCCTGTTTGGCTTCTGATCTTCTGAACAGCTGAAATATGGGGAGACTTAAGGGCACTATTGAGACAACAGAAGGTATGCCTGCAGCTTGAGATTAGCTCTTTATTAGCCTTTCCTTCTCCTTTAAAGTTGGCAATTTTGATAACATTTCCAAAAATCCACTCAAAGCTTCCAGTTTCCAGCATCTTATCTCCCACGTATCATTAGATACCAAGATAAAACACCCTGAATTTGAACGCTAGGGGTCCACTGAACAGTTTGATGCCCAATATGTATAGGTTTACCTAAGTATGTGACATGTAGGGGCCCCAATGTGAACATACCCCATATGATCTATCATTTCTGTCTTTTTAACTTCTGCAAAATCAACACATCTACATCATTATATGTGGGATAATGCTAGTAAAAAGTACATTCACCCCAGAAAGTCATATATTTTTGGAAAGTACACACAGTATGTCTTTCTACTCCAAAGTACCAAGCCTCAAAGCTTTCCTAAGTTTGACGATTTTTATGGCATTTCCAAAAATCACCTTAAAACTTCCACTATGCAGCATCTTATTTTCCACAGGTCATTAGGTACCAAGATAAAACACCCTAAATATGAACCCCAGATGTCTACTGAACAGTTTGATGCCCACTGTACATAGGTTTATCAAAGCACATGGCACTTAGAGACCCGCCAAATATACCTTGTGCACACTAATTTCATGGCTTATCTTTACCTAATTCATAAACACATGGCAGTTTTATGAGGGGTAGAAGCTGCAGAAATGTAGGGTGACCCAAAAACCCTATATTTTTGCAAAGTACACATTCTGACAAATCCAACATGGGTAAAGAGTCCTTTCTACACCAAAGTACCAATCTGCAAAGCTTTCCTAAAGTTATTGGTTTTTATGACATTTAAGAAAATCGCATAAAAATGTTGCAGTTTGCTGCATTTATCTCACACATACAATGGCAAATCACCCCAAATAGGAACACCAGAGGTCTACTGAACAGTTTGATGCCCAATATGCATAGATATACCAAAGTCTATGGTGTGTACTGAACCCAAAATGAAAATAGCGCATATGGATTTAACTCTGCTTTTGCACACAGTGCCATAACACCCCCTAACTATACAGAGACCCCCAGATAACCATATATTTTTGGAAAGTACACATTCTGACAAATCTAACATGGGTAAAAAGTACTAATCTGCATTGCTTTCCTAAAGTTAGTGGTTTTTATGACATTTCAGAAAATTGCATAAAAATATTGTTTGCCGCATTTATCTCACACAATTTCTTGCGTACAAAGGCAAATCACCCCAAATAGGAACACCTAAGGTCTACTGAACAGTTTGATGCCCAATATGCATAGATATACCAAAGCCTGTGGTGTGTACAGAACCCAAAATTAAAATAGCGCATATGGATTTCTCGCCTGCCAACTCAGCTTTTGCAAACAGAGCCCCCTGACAGCGTATTATGTGCCGTAACCCCCCCTAACTATATAGAGACACCCAGATAACAATATATTCTTGGAAAGTACACATTCTGATGAATTCAAAATAGGTAAAGTTATTTTTGTACACCAAAGTTACACATGCCAAAGCTATGCTAAAATCAGATCAGGAATGCTAATACAGGGATAAAACCACAAAAATTGTGCAAATCAATGAAACAACAAAATAAGTCAAATGACAGCATAAGTAGTGGTCAGAATATCTGATCCATAGTCACGCTGTCAAAATAAACAGTTTTTAGGGGAAAAAAGTAAAATTAAAATTTTTTTTTTTAAAGTTTTTGTGAGTTTGTGTATACATGTGCACATGTAAAAGTTGTGTGACAGTGTGTATATAAGTGTGCAAAGTGGAAAAAAAAACCCTGTGCTAAATGGTGTGTTGTATGTGTGTGTCAATGTATGTAAATGTATGCAAAAAGTGTGTGTAAAAGTGTGTATAAATGAAAATAAAATCGCACTTACCTGTCCTGAAGATCAGATCGCTTACCTTCTCCTCCATGCTGTAGTCCTCGGGAGGAAGTAGGTGGGAGGCGGCGCTGGAGGGGGGAAGGAGGAAGCAGTACAAGCAGCAGACTCAATGTGATCACGTCTGCTGCTTGTAGGACGGTCCTGTGACAATTGCATTGCAGGACTGACCCCCCAACCCCCCCGGCTCGTTGCTGAAGGGGTTGGGGGCACATCTGTCAGATTCTCTGTCAGAGAGAATCGCATAGGTACCAATAATGTAGGTACTACGTTGTTGGCACTTAAATGCTTTTTTTAAAACTACGTAGTACGTTGTTGCCAGGGAAAGGGTTAAACATGCAATACCAGCAGTAGACAATATTGGATTTATTAGACAATATTAGGACAATACTCTGCATCCCACTTGGATGACTTATATTTTCTAGGGGATTCCAAGAATTGCATGATATTTTGTTAGCTTATTGCATTACGAGAGTACTCATTCTGTTCTTAAATATAGGTAGCTGGGGTGATTGGACATTCTGTGCCTTCTAACCTGGCCTTCTCCTTTCTCCAGCTGTTCTGCAGTCTATCTGCCTACTTTCAGATTTATTTGCTTTACAGCCATTACAGCTGTCTTGCTACAGTTCTCCGCTCTATTCAGTTATATGAAATGAATGAAGAACAGGAGATGATGTCTTAGGTGCCAGGAAGCCTGAGAAAGGCAACAAGGTTGTCTTATTACTTCCAAATTTCTTTCTTTTGCAAAACATGCAAAGGGTATGCATATATATTGTATTGGGAAAATATGCCACCAACCATAAAAGTACCATCTTGACAGCCAGTACAGCTATGGGATCCCTTAGTTGGAAACCTGTTATCCAGTTCTGAATTATGGAAAGGCCATCTCCCATAGACTCCATTATAGACTCCTCTTTCTCTGTAATAACAAAACAATACCTTGTACCTGATCCCAACTAAGAAATAATTAATCCTTATTGGAGGCTAAACAACCCTATTGGGATTATTTCATTTCAATGATTTTTAGCAGACTTGAGTTAAAAAGATCCAAATTATGGAAAGATACCTTATCTGGAAAACCCCAGGTCTTGAACATTCTGGATAACAGGTCTTATACCTGTACAGAATATATTTCTCAGATGCCTTTTGACCTGTTCTGCTTTGTAGTATGTTCTGCCTGGGTTTCCTACCACTCCAAAAACATACAGGCAAGTTAACTGGCTACTGATAAATTTATCAATGATGTTTGTGAATAGGGTTGCCACCTGTCCAGTTTTGACCTGGACAGCCCATTTTTTCAAGGGTGTGTCTGATACAAAACATTCTTCCCAGATTTCAACATTCTGAAAACTGAGCAAAAACACTCAGAATTGCGTCTGGTGGATGTAATAACCCCACCCCTGATGTCATCACATGAGCAGAAAACATCATCATGTTATAACGTTGCTTGATGATGTAATTGGCTTGCATGATGATGTCAGTGATGCACAGCACTGATGTCATCACTCAGGACCCTTTGTCCAGGTTTAAAACCCGGCAAAGATGGCAACCCAATGTGTGAATGTTATAGGGACCTTAGATTATAAGCTTTGTGAAGACCTTTGTGAAGGCTATGTACACAGTAAGGTGCAACTCCCCCTGGCACCAAAATGAATTCCGGGGAACAAAATGCTTCATTATTGGTAAAAACATTTAATCTGAGTGCACTTTGTACACTGCATCTGCAGTAAGTAAATTACCCTATTAATTTTGGTCCTATGCAAAAAAGTTTAAGTTCACCTTGACAATACATTTTGAAGGATAGTTTACAAATACAAAGTACAAACTAAAATGACTACAAAAGCTAGGGTGCAAAAGCTAGAAATACAGGTACTTATTATTATTCTATGTGTGGACAGTTATATGTTACTATTATTATTTTATGTGTGATACAGTTATGCAGTTACTGCATTTACATTTTTAATTATTTAACCTTTTGTAGTGCCGTTCTACATCTTAGAATTTAATTTACAGACTGAACAATAAGAGAGATTATTGTTATTATTTTAATACAGGTATGGGATCCCTTATCTGGAAACCTGTTATCCAGAAAGCTCCGAATTGCGGATGGTCTCCCATAGACTCCATTTAATCAAATAATTTGTGTATACATGTGCACATGTAAAAGTTGTGTGACAGTGTGTATATGAGTGTATATAAGTGTATATAAGTGTGCAAAGTGGGAAAAAAAAACCCTGTGCTAAATGGTGTGTTGTATGTGTGTGTCAATGTATGTAAATGTATGTAAAAAGTGTGTGTAAAAGTGTGTATAAATGAAAATAAAATCGCACTTACCCGTACAAAGCTCCGAATTGCGGATGGTCTCCCATAGACTCCATTTTAATCAAATAATTCCGAATTTTAAAATTGATTTCCTTTTTCTCTGTAGTAATAAAATAGTAACTTGTAATTGATCCCAACTATGATATAATTAAACCTTATTGGATGCAAAAATATCCTATTGGATGTACTTAATGTTTTATTGACTTTTTAGTAGACTTAAGGTATGAAGATCCAAATAACAGAAAAGAACCCTTATCTGGAATACCCTTGGTCCTGAGGATTCTGGATAATGGTTCCTATACCTGTAATAGTATGGGGACAGCATGGTGGTTCAGTGAGTAACATCCCTATCCTGAATTGCTGTGGCCCTGAGCTTAGTTTCTGCTTTGGCACTATCTGCAAGCAGTTTGTGTGTTCTCCCTGTGTGTCTGTGTGGCTTTTCTCTGGTTACTATGGTTATCTCCCACACTCTGAATATATATATATATATATATATATATATATATGTTAATTGGCTTCTCATAAAAACTGGCCCTACTTTGTCATCGCTATATAAATAACAGACATATTATTATGTGCTGTCAAGTTGGTTTGACATCTGGCAACATTCCTCATTGTTCTCTTTTCATATCACTTTCATTCTCACTCATCTTCTGCTTTCATTTTTCACTTTCTCGCTTTCATTTTCTGACTTTCTCATTCACTTCATTAAATGAAACTTTCAGACTCACTTTCACTTTCTATTATATCTATCTCTTGGTAAAGTACTTTGCATTACCATTTTTTCAAAACCATATAAAATATAGGATAACACAGCACAGTTTGGTATTTTTAAAAGAGAAGTCCGTGGTAACGACTCAAGTCATACTGTAGAGAACAGTCTCAGCATTGCAAAAACAGATATAAAATCCAAAGGAGATTCTATCTATACATCATGCTGATATAATACTAGTAATTAGTACTAGTATTATTACTAGTAATAATAAACAGACTTAAACAAGAATAAATCAGTATGTAAGCAAAAGTATGTAAGTATAGTATGGTTCTGTGCAATTGTAAGTAGATGAACTTTCCCAGGACAGTGTGTGGCTCCCTTACTCGAGGTGGAGAATATATGCCAGTTACTAAATCTTATGCTTTGCATGGGCACAAGGTTAGTTAATAAAGCCTTATGGTATTGTTAATGTGCCTACATAGGCAACTGCACTTCTATTCTGCAGCACCAGCGCAAGTCTGTGGCCATGTTTTCTAGAGGATAAAATACTTTTTCGTGTTCATACATGGTTAGCACATAGGAGTTTTTGTGAGTACCAGCCCAATTGTGTTTATAATGGTGGTCTGCTCCCCTAAGCTGAACGTTCAGGCAGTAGTACCCAAACACTCAATGTCTATATACTGGTGAGCTTTTACTCAAACTGTACTTGCAGTTTTCTTATACTGTGATTGTCTGTGTAGGTAGTGGGGGCACTGACCATAGCTTCCTCATTGTGAATATGGTCCAGGTCAGATTTCCAAGGCACTTTGCCCAAGGAAGACTTATGCACCACTTGTTGGTATCACCTACTTGGCAATGCAGTAAAAGTTTAACGCTTATCGCATGCGTTTTTGAGTTAAAATTGATGCACAAAAAAACGCGTGATTCGCTAAAGTACTATCGCATGCGTTAAGTCGCATATCGCGTGCGTTAAATAGCGTGCAACGGAATGCGTTAATTTTACCACATTGCATTAATTAGCGCACAGAAATAATACTAACGCATGATTCACAAACACTTAGTCGCGCTTAATATCGCATTAGTCTGTGCGAAAATTAACACTTACTTGGGGTGGGCGGTAATTATAGAAAAGTACAGTTCATGAGCTTTTGGCAACACAATATGGACTTTGCAGTGGGATTTATTCAAGTCTGTGTTGGCCCTAGAGTGATGTAGCCTCCAGTTTGCAGGGAAATGGTCATTTTCAAAAAAAGTAGTTTTACGAACATAATGGTGTGTATGGCTAATATGGCGTGCGCGTGATAAGTAGTGCACGTGTGTTAATTAGCGCGTGCGACAAGTAGCGCGCTGCGTTAATTAGCGCATGTTGCGTAAATACCGCACGAATACATCGCGACTTAAATAACGCAAACAGCATCGCGTCTAAATTAACGCAAGTATCCTTTTAGTGAATCGTGCGTTAAGATGCGAAAAATTAGACGCAATAAAATTTTCAACGCATGCTATAAATAGCGCTCGTTTTAACGCACCTTAGTGAATCAGCCTTATAGGTTAGAATTTTCCTGCTTCCCAAGCTACTGCCCCTTGCTTAGAAAGGGGCAGGATTGTGGGCTCAATAGTAACAGAAGGGGTCTGTGAATGCATACATTAGTATACATTATTCAGAACCCCAAACCTTTTGCATGGACAGCTAAATCTGATCAAGGTGTATATATTCCAAGCTAGTGTGATGAGTTAAAAGTGCCAGCTATCAAGACTTCAAGCTCATTTTTCAGGCTTATTATAACAAAGCGGAGGCTATAAGAGCTGGAAAGCCAGCATTATAAAGCTTCTCAGTTAGCCAATAAAGGTATTATCTTTATATCGATTGTTCCCTTATCTCTCTAGGGCGTACAAGTTTTATCGAGACAATGATACACAAAAGAATGTAAGTCCTCTAGCACACTCTAGAGGTGTATATTAAAATTACAAAAGTACAAATTTATATTTTTTTAGTTTCTCTTCCAGTGAAGACAAAATAATGGAAATACTACATGGAAAATGACAGATGTAAGATGTGATGGGGGAAATATAGAGTGTTATAAAGCTATTAAAACCATTGACAACGTTACTCTGAGGGTAATACAAGGTAACAGCAAAACCATTTTTGACAGAACAGAGATAATGTCCTTTGTTACATAGAATACGTTTTAAGTAAATCATTTTAGAGGTTGATTGTTGTTATGAATGATTTTATGTATTCTTTTGTGAATATGTAGTCATGAATCTATAGATAACCTGCACTGGAAGATGTTTTATTTTGGACAGGTGAGACAGGTGCAGGATGGTCTGTCAATAATTAAAGCGGACCAGTCACCCAGACATAAAAAGCTGTATAATAAAATTCCTTTTCAAATTAAACCTGAAACCCAAATTCATTTTTATATTAACACATCCAAACCCATTATAAAAGCATTTAAAAATCCCAGCTGTCAATCATATATTGCTTGCCCCTGCCTTAGGCATAGAGGTGGGGCAGAGAGTTACTTTCACTTTCAATTCTTCTTAGATGTTGCTGCACTCCTCACATTGCCCCTCCCTCCTCACCATGTAATTGTGTAACCAGTGCATGGACATAGGTATCAGGTCCCCCCATACTGGCACAGAAACAAGATTTTGGCAGGATGCAATGCCTGCTTTGATAACAGTGTCCACAAAATGGCCCCTGCCTACTTGCTGCAATTGAGAATTCCAAGTACAGTTTATTTTGCTTGACAAACACAATAGAAAACAATTTGGAATTATTTCTCAAGGTGACAGGTCCCCTTTAAGCTCGGAGCTGACATATTTACCAGATGTGGGTCTGTGTGACGCCTCACTGATGATTAAACTAGCAACAAAAGCAATGGCACTCAGAGCTGCAAACGGGACAAGCCCTTTAAAAAATCTTTATTACGGAAGTGCAACGTTTCGGGGCAAAGTGACACCTTCATCAAGCATGGGGTCACTTTGCCCTGAAACGTCTCCGGTTCGCTCACTGATGATTAAGCCATGTTTGCTAATTTAATCTTTTTTATTTAACCCATAGGCATTACTGTGCGCAACTGTCACCCAAGTCACTCTTTGTCTTAAAAACCCAGAGGTCCAGAACAACAGCAGAAAGATGGTGACCATTAAGAGACTCCAGCTCTGCCCCACTACCATTTTGGACCAAATAGCAGCCTTCCAACTGTGCTAGCAGCCTTCCACCATATTCTGCCTGTCTGCTGGTATGTTATCTGCTGGTTATGTGGGGCATATAATTGTGTGGAACGCAGGCTTTGAGGTGATATTCAGAAATTTCATACGTTGTAAAAACCACTAAGTTTAGTGTAGCTTTGTAGTTTGTTAGATTGGAGTAGAAATAAATGCATACCCATGCAGAATGAAAATATGTTTGCACATTCATATGCACTTTCTTCTTTGGGATTGCAATACACGTTGGCAACAAGAGCTACTACCACCAGTCGAGTTGAGAAACTCAATTGGTTACTTAAGAGCCAAAATGTCAATGTTTAATTCAGAATATTGGCTCTACTATTGCAGAGAATGCTATTGTGCTCTCTACTCTAGCAATGGGTCCCATTTTTTTGGGCTATTATTGTTTTGGGTGATACTGAAAGTTTGACTCTTTTGCAGGAATGTGGCTTTGCGAGTGGGCTTGTCTTTGTTTAGTGAATATGTCTAATTGTTTAACACTATTATTTATTTGAACAAGCTGATTACTTTGTGTTCTTTTAGTGTAGGCCTTTTTGTATTACACAGGGTTGGCCGAGGATTTATTGTAAAGCACATTGGGTAGGCAAGTGAATGTAGCTGCTGGTATACAGTGGTGTGAAAAACTATTTGCCCCCTTCCTGATTTCTTATTCTTTTGCATGTTTGTCACACAAAATGTTTCTGATCATCAAACACATTTAACTATTAGTCAAAGATAACACAAGTAAACACAAAATGCAGTTTTTAAATGAGGGTTTTTATTATTTAGGGAGAAAAAAAATCCAAACCTACATGGCCCTGTGTGAAAAAGTAATTGCCCCCTGAACCTAATAACTGGTTGGGCCACCCTTAGCAGCAATAACTGCAATCAAGCGTTTGCGATAACTTGCAACAAGTCTTTTACAGCGCTCTGGAGGAATTTTGGCCCACTCATCTTTGCAGAATTGTTGTAATTCAGCTTTATTTGAGGGTTTTTTAGCATGAACCGCCTTTTTAAGGTCATGCCACAACATCTCAATAGGATTCAGGTCAGGACTTTGACTAGGCCACTCCAAAGTCTTCATTTTGTTTTTCTTCAGCCATTCAGAGGTGGATTTGCTGGTGTGTTTTGGGTCATTGTCCTGCTGCAGCACCCAAGATCGCTTCAGCTTGAGTTGACGAACAGATGGCCGGACATTCTCCTTCAGGATTTTTTGGTAGACAGTAGAATTCATGGTTCCATTTATCACAGCAAGCCTTCCAGGTCCTGAAGCAGCAAAACAACCCCAGACCATCACACTACCACCACCATATTTTACTGTTGGTATGATGTTCTTTTTCTGAAATGCTGTGTTACTTTTCTCGTCGGTCCACAAGGTATTTTCCCAAAAGTCTTGGCAATCACTGAGATGTTTTATAGCAAAATTGAGACGAGCCTTAATGTTCTTTTTGCTTAAAAGTGGTTTGCGCCTTGGAAATCTGCCATGCAGGCCGTTTTTGCCCAGTCTCTTTCTTATGGTGGAGTCGTGAACACTGACCTTAATTGAGGCAAGTGAGGCCTGCAGTTCTTTAGATGTTGTCCTGGGGTCTTTTGTGGCCTCTCGGATGAGTTGTCTCTGCGCTCTTGGGGTAATTTTGGTCGGCCGGCCACTCCTGGGAAGGTTCACCACTGTTCCATGTTTTTGCCATTTGTGGATAATGGCTCTCACTGTGGTTCGCTGGAATCCCAAAGCTTTAGAAATGGCTTTATAACCTTTACCAGACTGATAGATCTCAATTACTTTTGTTCTCATTTGTTCCTGAATTTCTTTGGATCTTGGCATGATGTCTAGCTTTTGAGGTGCTTTTGGGCTACTTCTCTGTGTCAGGTAGCTCCTATTTAAGTGATTTCTTGATTGAAACAGGTGTGGCAGTAATCAGGCCTGGGGGTGACTACAGAAATTGAACTCAGGTGTGATAAACCACAGTTAAGTTATTTTTTAACAAGGGGGGCAATCACTTTTTCACACAGGGCCATGTAGATTTGGAGTTTTTTTTCTCCCTTAATAACGTAAACCTTCATTTAAAAACTGCATTTTGTGTTCAATTATGTTATCTTTGACTAATAGTTAATGGTTTTTGATGAGCAGAAACATTTAAGTGTGACAAACATGCAAAAGAATAAGAAATCAGGAAGGGGGCAAATAGTTTTTCACACCACTGTATATACTGCCATTTGTTACTAGATGCTACAAAACTACATTCTTACCTGTAGACTTGTGGGCCCTGGGTTCAGGAAAATCCTCATTTTTTAAAGCGATTCTGATTTGCTAGGTGAATGTGGCTGCTTTTGTGTTTATCATCATCATTTTGTTTGTACAAGCTGAAATGTGATTATGTTGTGTGCATGCGTCTCTTTAAAGCCTGTTTCTGGTAGTTGTTGATAGATGAAAGATTATCTTTTGAGAATGCATTTTTTCACTGTGGATTTGGTTGGGTTCATTGACAGGTTGGTCCTTAGTTACTGGAAAAACCTCATTTTTTAAGATGATATTGTCTTGGTAGATTCATATGGCTTCAGATCTGGACTGGCAACTGGTGGATTCTAGCAAATGCAATTGAGGCTGCTGCCTTTAGGGGGAGTGCGCTGTTGGGGCCTCTGTGTACTCGAAATGCCAGGGCTTAATCTGAGTCCCAGTCTGGACCTGTATTGCTTCCTGTGTAAAGAAGGTACTGGTATTGGTAGATAGCAACTGTTTGGTAAATTTGTGTGAGTGTGTTTCTATGTCCGTTTGTATGTATTTATCCTAAATGATAAAGGGATTGAATGTAATAGGTATTATGTTACTGCCAATGACTTGCCTAGCTGGGAACTGAATTTTTCTGTGATTGTTTGAAATGTACTTTGAAAACCAGCTACTTTGAACAGGATTTCTACCTATAGGTCCAAGGTACCTGTATGGGTTGCCTCCTGTCCGGTTTTGAGCCGGACAGCCCGCTTTTCCGGAAAAGCTGTCCGAGTCAAAACCTCTTCACTGAGATTGATGCTGTGTCATAGCCCCTCCCAGTGACATTACTACCCCACCCCTTTCTGTGCCCCATGATGTCACTGACCCGCCTCTTCCCCGCCGCTGTGAGGTCACCGCACACCCCCTGTCTGACGAAAAAAGCTGGACATAATTTTTACAGAATTTACATAATTCAACCCTGATTTCATGCCAATACATGACATTATACACATCTTTATGATTTGTACAGGGTCACAAGAGTTGTTTAAGTTCATCTTAATTGTAATGTCCACAATGCATTTAACTTTACAATGACAATAGGTATCAACATCAGGCCCAGACTGGCTGTAGATCTGTAGATTCTGGCAAAGGCCACAGGGGGTGCTGTAAGTCACTATTTGTTGGGATTCCCGTTTTCACCACTTTTGGCCCACCTTAAAAACCTAAAAAAGTTAATCTGAAACACTGGCCTATGTTACAAAAATAGTTCTGCACTAATTAAAACAAAGGGACCACTAATAACTGAGAGATTTTACTACATATACCTCAGAGCAGTAAGGGTGGGGGGATAAGCTCCATATCTAAGGTTTTAAAATTAAATTCTTTATATAGCTTCATACAGCTTAGTTAGGGTCAAGTTCAATGTATTTTATTAATACAGAAAAGAAAATCACATTTTTAAAAAATAGATTTGTTTAAAATGTTCTGTAAATGGATAAAAGGTTTCTGTGTAAGAGATCCCACACCTGTGCTCATTTAAATATTTACTTTTCTTCCATCAAATATTTTTGTGTTTGTGCATTCATATATGTCATTGACTGGCATGTACCAGTATGTAGCATGTACCAGTATGTAGCATGTACCAGTCAATGTAGCATGTACCAGTATGTAGCATGTACCAGTCAATGTAGCATGTACCAGTCAATGTAGCATGTACCAGTATGTAGCATGTACCAGTATGTAGCATGTACCAGTCAATGTAGCATGTACCAGTATGTAGCATGTACCAGTCAATGTAGCATGTACCAGTATGTAGCATGTACCAGTATGTAGCATGTACCAGTCAATGTAGCATGTACCAGTATGTAGCATGTACCAGTCAATGTAGCATGTACCAGTCAATGTAGCATGTACCAGTATGTAGCATGTACCAGTCAATGTAGCATGTACCAGTCAATGTAGCATGTACCAGTATGTAGCATGTACCATTATGTAGCATGTACCAGTCAATGTAGCATGTACCAGTATGTAGCATGTACCAGTATGTAGCATGTACCAGTCAATGTAGCATGTACCAGTCAATGTAGCATGTACCAGTCAATGTAGCATGTACCAGTATGTAGCATGTACCAGTCAATGTAGCATGTACCAGTATGTAGCATGTACCAGTCAATGTAGCATGTACCAGTATGTAGCATGTACCAGTCAATGTAGCATGTACCAGTATGTAGCATGTACCAGTCAATGTAGCATGTACCAGTATGTAGCATGTACCAGTATGTAGCATGTACCAGTCAATGTAGCATGTACCAGTATGTAGCATGTACCAGTATGTAGCATGTACCAGTCAATGTAGCATGTACCAGTCAATGTAGCATGTACCAGTCAATGTAGCATGTACCAGTATGTAGCATGTACCAGTATGTAGCATGTACCAGTCAATGTAGCATGTACCAGTCAATGTAGCATGTACCAGTCAATGTAGCATGTACCAGTCAATGTAGCATGTACCAGTCAATGTAGCATGTACCAGTCAATGTAGCATGTACCAGTCAATGTAGCATGTACCAGTATGTAGCATGTACCAGTCAATGTAGCATGTACCAGTCAATGTAGCATGTACCAGTATGTAGCATGTACCAGTATGTAGCATGTACCAGTCAATGTAGCATGTACCAGTCAATGTAGCATGTACCAGTCAAT
Source organism: Xenopus tropicalis (assembly GCF_000004195.4). Lineage (NCBI taxonomy): Eukaryota > Metazoa > Chordata > Amphibia > Anura > Pipidae > Xenopus > Xenopus tropicalis. Next base: position 80,036,152 of record NC_030681.2, on the reverse strand, counting down.
GTAGCATGTACCAGTATGTAGCATGTACCAGTATGTAGCATGTACCAGTCAATGTAGCATGTACCAGTATGTAGCATGTACCAGTCAATGTAGCATGTACCAGTATGTAGCATGTACCGGTATGTAGCATGTACCAGTCAATGTAGCATGTACCAGTCAATGTAGCATGTACCAGTATGTAGCATGTACCGGTATGTAGCATGTACCAGTCAATGTAGCATGTACCAGTCAATGTAGCATGTACCAGTCAATGTAGCATGTACCGGTATGTAGCATGTACCGGTATGTAGCATGTACCAGTATGTAGCATGTACCAGTATGTAGCATGTACCAGTCAATGTAGCATGTACCAGTATGTAGCATGTACCAGTCAATGTAGCATGTACCAGTATGTAGCATGTACCAGTCAATGTAGCATGTACCAGTATGTAGCATGTACCAGTATGTAGCATGTACCAGTCAATGTAGCATGTACCAGTATGTAGCATGTACCAGTATGTAGCATGTACCAGTCAATGTAGCATGTACCAGTCAATGTAGCATGTACCAGTCAATGTAGCATGTACCAGTATGTAGCATGTACCAGTATGTAGCATGTACCAGTCAATGTAGCATGTACCAGTCAATGTAGCATGTACCAGTATGTAGCATGTACCAGTCAATGTAGCATGTACCAGTATGTAGCATGTACCAGTATGTAGCATGTACCAGTCAATGTAGCATGTACCAGTATGTAGCATGTACCAGTCAATGTAGCATGTACCAGTCAATGTAGCATGTACCAGTATGTAGCATGTACCAGTCAATGTAGCATGTACCAGTCAATGTAGCATGTACCAGTATGTAGCATGTACCAGTATGTAGCATGTACCAGTCAATGTAGCATGTACCAGTATGTAGCATGTACCAGTATGTAGCATGTACCAGTCAATGTAGCATGTACCAGTCAATGTAGCATGTACCAGTCAATGTAGCATGTACCAGTATGTAGCATGTACCAGTCAATGTAGCATGTACCAGTATGTAGCATGTACCAGTCAATGTAGCATGTACCAGTATGTAGCATGTACCAGTCAATGTAGCATGTACCAGTATGTAGCATGTACCAGTCAATGTAGCATGTACCAGTATGTAGCATGTACCAGTATGTAGCATGTACCAGTCAATGTAGCATGTACCAGTATGTAGCATGTACCAGTATGTAGCATGTACCAGTCAATGTAGCATGTACCAGTCAATGTAGCATGTACCAGTCAATGTAGCATGTACCAGTCAATGTAGCATGTACCAGTCAATGTAGCATGTACCAGTCAATGTAGCATGTACCAGTCAATGTAGCATGTACCAGTATGTAGCATGTACCAGTATGTAGCATGTACCAGTCAATGTAGCATGTACCAGTATGTAGCATGTACCAGTCAATGTAGCATGTACCAGTATGTAGCATGTACCGGTATGTAGCATGTACCAGTCAATGTAGCATGTACCAGTCAATGTAGCATGTACCAGTATGTAGCATGTACCGGTATGTAGCATGTACCAGTCAATGTAGCATGTACCAGTCAATGTAGCATGTACCAGTATGTAGCATGTACCAGTCAATGTAGCATGTACCAGTATGTAGCATGTACCAGTCAATGTAGCATGTACCAGTATGTAGCATGTACCAGTCAATGTAGCATGTACCAGTATGTAGCATGTACCAGTCAATGTAGCATGTACCAGTATGTAGCATGTACCAGTATGTAGCATGTACCAGTCAATGTAGCATGTACCAGTATGTAGCATGTACCAGTATGTAGCATGTACCAGTCAATGTAGCATGTACCAGTCAATGTAGCATGTACCAGTCAATGTAGCATGTACCAGTCAATGTAGCATGTACCAGTCAATGTAGCATGTACCAGTATGTAGCATGTACCAGTATGTAGCATGTACCAGTCAATGTAGCATGTACCAGTATGTAGCATGTACCAGTCAATGTAGCATGTACCAGTATGTAGCATGTACCGGTATGTAGCATGTACCAGTCAATGTAGCATGTACCAGTCAATGTAGCATGTACCAGTATGTAGCATGTACCGGTATGTAGCATGTACCAGTCAATGTAGCATGTACCAGTCAATGTAGCATGTACCAGTCAATGTAGCATGTACCGGTATGTAGCATGTACCGGTATGTAGCATGTACCAGTATGTAGCATGTACCAGTATGTAGCATGTACCAGTCAATGTAGCATGTACCAGTATGTAGCATGTACCAGTCAATGTAGCATGTACCAGTATGTAGCATGTACCAGTCAATGTAGCATGTACCAGTATGTAGCATGTACCAGTATGTAGCATGTACCAGTCAATGTAGCATGTACCAGTATGTAGCATGTACCAGTATGTAGCATGTACCAGTCAATGTAGCATGTACCAGTCAATGTAGCATGTACCAGTCAATGTAGCATGTACCAGTATGTAGCATGTACCAGTATGTAGCATGTACCAGTCAATGTAGCATGTACCAGTCAATGTAGCATGTACCAGTCAATGTAGCATGTACCAGTATGTAGCATGTACCAGTATGTAGCATGTACCAGTCAATGTAGCATGTACCAGTCAATGTAGCATGTACCAGTATGTAGCATGTACCAGTCAATGTAGCATGTACCAGTATGTAGCATGCTACCGGTATGTAGCATGTACCAGTCAATGTAGCATGTACCAGTCAATGTAGCATGTACCAGTCAATGTAGCATGTACCGGTATGTAGCATGTACCAGTCAATGTAGCATGTACCAGTCAATGTAGCATGTACCAGTCAATGTAGCATGTACCGGTATGTAGCATGTACCGGTATGTAGCATGTACCAGTATGTAGCATGTACCAGTATGTAGCATGTACCAGTATGTAGCATGTACCAGTATGTAGCATGTACCAGTCAATGTAGCATGTACCAGTATGTAGCATGTACCAGTATGTAGCATGTACCAGTCAATGTAGCATGTACCAGTATGTAGCATGTACCAGTCAATGTAGCATGTACCAGTCAATGTAGCATGTACCAGTATGTAGCATGTACCAGTCAATGTAGCATGTACCAGTCAATGTAGCATGTACCAGTATGTAGCATGTACCAGTATGTAGCATGTACCAGTCAATGTAGCATGTACCAGTATGTAGCATGTACCAGTATGTAGCATGTACCAGTCAATGTAGCATGTACCAGTCAATGTAGCATGTACCAGTCAATGTAGCATGTACCAGTATGTAGCATGTACCAGTCAATGTAGCATGTACCAGTATGTAGCATGTACCAGTCAATGTAGCATGTACCAGTATGTAGCATGTACCAGTCAATGTAGCATGTACCAGTATGTAGCATGTACCAGTCAATGTAGCATGTACCAGTATGTAGCATGTACCAGTATGTAGCATGTACCAGTCAATGTAGCATGTACCAGTATGTAGCATGTACCAGTATGTAGCATGTACCAGTCAATGTAGCATGTACCAGTCAATGTAGCATGTACCAGTCAATGTAGCATGTACCAGTATGTAGCATGTACCAGTATGTAGCATGTACCAGTCAATGTAGCATGTACCAGTCAATGTAGCATGTACCAGTCAATGTAGCATGTACCAGTCAATGTAGCATGTACCAGTCAATGTAGCATGTACCAGTATGTAGCATGTACCAGTATGTAGCATGTACCAGTCAATGTAGCATGTACCAGTATGTAGCATGTACCAGTCAATGTAGCATGTACCAGTATGTAGCATGTACCGGTATGTAGCATGTACCAGTCAATGTAGCATGTACCAGTCAATGTAGCATGTACCAGTATGTAGCATGTACCGGTATGTAGCATGTACCAGTCAATGTAGCATGTACCAGTCAATGTAGCATGTACCAGTCAATGTAGCATGTACCGGTATGTAGCATGTACCGGTATGTAGCATGTACCAGTATGTAGCATGTACCAGTATGTAGCATGTACCAGTCAATGTAGCATGTACCAGTATGTAGCATGTACCAGTCAATGTAGCATGTACCAGTATGTAGCATGTACCAGTCAATGTAGCATGTACCAGTATGTAGCATGTACCAGTATGTAGCATGTACCAGTCAATGTAGCATGTACCAGTATGTAGCATGTACCAGTATGTAGCATGTACCAGTCAATGTAGCATGTACCAGTCAATGTAGCATGTACCAGTCAATGTAGCATGTACCAGTATGTAGCATGTACCAGTATGTAGCATGTACCAGTCAATGTAGCATGTACCAGTCAATGTAGCATGTACCAGTCAATGTAGCATGTACCAGTCAATGTAGCATGTACCAGTATGTAGCATGTACCAGTATGTAGCATGTACCAGTATGTAGCATGTACCAGTCAATGTAGCATGTACCAGTATGTAGCATGTACCGGTATGTAGCATGTACCAGTCAATGTAGCATGTACCAGTCAATGTAGCATGTACCAGTCAATGTAGCATGTACCGGTATGTAGCATGTACCAGTCAATGTAGCATGTACCAGTCAATGTAGCATGTACCAGTCAATGTAGCATGTACCGGTATGTAGCATGTACCGGTATGTAGCATGTACCAGTATGTAGCATGTACCAGTATGTAGCATGTACCAGTATGTAGCATGTACCAGTCAATGTAGCATGTACCAGTATGTAGCATGTACCAGTCAATGTAGCATGTACCAGTATGTAGCATGTACCAGTATGTAGCATGTACCAGTATGTAGCATGTACCAGTCAATGTAGCATGTATCAGTCAATGTAGCAGAACTCCAGTTCTGATTTTGCTTTCTGTGGCATTTTTAAGGTTAACTACTCCCCGGGTCCATGTTAATTGAAACATATATGCAATCCTACCAAATCTATTTACTGGGCCAAAGCAGCACATAAACACCCAGAAATGCACAGAGGCCTGCAGACATGAGGAAGCTAAAATCCCATTTATAGTGTATTTATCATGTAGATACAGCAGTAGCCACTAGAGGGCAGTCCTTCTTTAGAAAACATTTCATTGCTAATGTTATTATAAGTATAAGCCATGGGTACTTAAAAGGACAGTTGACATTCAATTTAACTTTCATAATGATGTATACAGTAATATTTTGACACTGTTTGCAGATAACATTTATTTTTAATTTTTCTGGGATTTTTGATCTGTATCTTTTCAGCCTTGGATTTAAAATGATGGTTGTTGTGTTCTGTGACCCTGGTGAATAGAAAACAGATTATTCTTGGTGCTAGATTTTCATTGGTATTAATAATTTTACTATATTCAAACCCTCTCACATTCATCTTGCAGTCTGCTATTCAATCCAATGGCTGGTTCCCCAATTTATTTTAGAATCACTCCTCTCCTTGAACTCTATATTGTACCAGTCTAGCCATAGAAACACTTATTGAAAGTGGATTTATAGGTTATGTGGGACAATAGCAGCCAGATAATAATTTCAATTCAAAACTTTATTTAAATGGAGAACTCCACACAAACACAACTTAAAGGAACAGTAACACCAAAAAATAAAAGAGCTTTAAAGTAATAAAAATATAATGCACTGTTAAAACTGGTGTGTTTGCTACAGTAACACTACTATAGTTCATATAATAAGCTGCTGTGTAGCCCCGGGGGCAGCCATTCAAGCTGGAAAAAAGGAGAAAAGGCACAGGTTACATAGCAGATAACAGATAAGTTCTGTAGAATACAATAGTGTTTTATCTGTTATCTGCTATGTGCCTGTGCCTTTTCTCCTTCGAATGGCTGCCCCCATACTACACAGCAGCTTATTTATATAAATTATAGTAGACTTTCTGAAGTAAACACACAACTTTTACCAGTGCAGGGCAGCAGCACATTATATTTTAGTTACTTTTATACACTTTCATTTTTTGGTGTTACTGTTCCTTTAAGCTTTTTTGAAATCAAAACATAATTTTAAGCAAGTTTGCTATATATATCAGTTAAAAAACATGCAGCCTTTTCATCATTTTTAATGTAATGTGATGGTTTGAAAGAGTTACCTAAGCCTGGCCCCTGGTCAGTGATACTGACACTAAAAAACTACTCCTTAAAATATGAATGTACATAAAAAGTTCCCTATAGGTCATGTTGATAGTTTTTTGCTGATAGGGCTGCTTTTGTAAGTAATTGTTACTTGAAGTTCCTAAACCTGACTGTTTTGCCAACCTGACTGTCCCTTCTCAGCCTGTCAGTTATAGCTTCTAATGCTAACGGCCTAATGCTGCACAAATATGGCAGCCCCCTCATACAGAAACATGGGGGATCAGATAGGGAATGTAAAAGCATTGGTATTTATTCATAATTTTTGAAGAAATAGATTACAGTGATAGGTATATGAGGAGTTTCTGTGTTGTGTGGGGCTCTTTAACAAATTTTTGTAGATTTGCCAACACACACTGTTCCACAAACTTTTTTAAGCACATACACGCAAAATATTTACATACATATGCACTTTTTCATATCATGTTTTTTGTCGATTGTAACTAGTGAGTGCTAATCATTTTTACTTATTTCTATCCTCTACTGCTTATTTGCTCATTAGTTTACCTCCTGCCCCCTTCATCACACTGTCCAGATTTGTGTCCTCTTCAGAAATTCCACCTCTTTTCTGTAAAGTTGTGAAGACACACTGAAATAACTGCTTAGCTAAAGCTGGCCATACACCTTACAATTACGATCTTTCCTGTGACCATTGGGCACAGGAAAGATTGTTCCCAACCTCCACTGACGTTCAGGGCTGAAACATCAGATATGGAGGTAGAAACAATAGGGATTATACACCTATCTGACGAATCAGCCCTAAATGCATGCGTTTGCTCGAACGTCTTCAATGGCCCCAGATCAAGATCTTTTGTCCCACCCAATCGACAAGATGACCGATATCCAAAGCTTTTGGGATATTGGTCACCTCATCGATCCACCATACATGCACCAAATATCGTACAATAGTACCTGTGCGGTAATTAGAGAAAAGAACAGTTCATGAGCTTTTGGCAACACAATATGGACTTTGCAGTGTTATTTATTCAGTCTGTGTTGGCCCTAGAGTGATGCAGCCTCCAGTTTGCAGGGAAATGGTCATTTTCTTAGAAGTAGTTTTACGAAAGTAATGGCGTTCATGGCTAATATGGCGTGCGACTATTTGGTGGTGACTATTTGTGCGCAATGCGTTGATTAGCGCGCGTTCCGTCAAATACCGCATGAAAATAGTCTTTGCGACTTAACACAAACAGCATCGCGTCTAAATGAACGCAAGTATACTTTTTAGTGAATCGTGCATTAAGACGCGAAAAATTAGACACAATAAAAATTTTAACGCATGCTATAAATAGCGCTCGAAATATCGACCTTTAGTGAATCAACCCTAATGTGTGTAAGTTCAAAAAATATATGACTTGCGGGGACCAATTTACGCTTAAAGGCCCTTACCATTTGCAAAACAGTGCTGTATTTTGGTCCCGTGTCAACCTATGCAGCAGACCTAAGTGCGCACACAGCTTGCGGAAGTGACGTCACACTTACGATGTGCTACAATGAGACTGATAGCTCTCACCCTCCAGCTTCACTGCCACATTTACAAATTGTAAGCTCTATTGGGCAGGGCCCTCTTCACCTCTTGTATTGGTTGCTCTGTATGTAATTATGTCCATTGTATAAAACCACTTATTGTACAGCACTGTGGAATATATCAGCACTTTATAAATACATGTTAATAATAATAATGATAAACAGCAATCAACTGGGGAGATTTTTTATTTTTCATACAAAAAATATAATCTATTATACAGGCTTCCAAGGGCTGCGCCTCTAAAGTTGCTGTCCTACCCATGGGCCCTCAGGTGATTTTCTTGCTGTATCCTAGTACCTTTACATGCATGAGGTACATATTGGGTCTTTATATCACACATAATTAAGTTATCACTTGCATAGTGTCAGGGGTGGACCAAGCCGACCAGGCCCCCTAGGCAACCTGGTTGGCCACCTCGCCCCTGATTCTTACCCCCCCTCGCGTGTGCTTTGGGTGCGATGCGATGGGTCATTGCCCCCACCGCTAATGACAAGCGACTGGGGCAATGACAAAGGAGCGTGGGCTAGGGGTAGGCAGGAGAGACTACTGCCTTGTGCCCCCCAATCGTTCGCCCTAGGCAGCTGCCTCTTCTGTCTACCCCTAGTTCCAGCCCTGCATATTGTGCACCAAACTATTCATTTATGGTGCTTTATCTAAGTAGCCAAGGACTTGGGAGATACAATGTTGTAATGTGGAAGCCTTGAGTTGATTTTAATAAATAAAAAAAAAACAAACACTTGAATAGCAAATTTACAGTTAGGTAAATTGAAGTAGAAAGACAAATGTACCAATTTCAAATTCACAAGAATGTAACAGAATAACTGGTTTTGGTTTTTGGTTAAGCTTATCCTAAAAGGCTTTTCAGGTCAGTGTTGTAACTAGTGTGTGCTAGCCCCCCCGCAGAGAATTCTTTGGAGCAGCCTGGCACACAGAAATCTCAACCAGGTAGGCCCAGATTTGTGGTGAGGCCACAATGGCCCAGGCCTAGGGCAGCACAATTTTTCGCAGCAACAAAATTTGGTCCCATATGGAGCAATGGGGACCTCTCGGGGGAGGGGGGGATTGGTGGCACTCGGATTAGAAATCTGGCGCTGCAACCAGGCTCCCGTTCGGTCTCTGTCTACCACCCACTGCCGACTTTTGCCTGTGTCTTCTGTCCCCACTCACAAGAAGAGCCGCTGTTTCATGTGTAGTTCATTAAAAATTCTGGCATCTTTTACCTATAGAAGTCAGGAATTTCCATGAAACTATACATATTTGGTATTGGTGTGTATGTGAGATATGGGGCATTCCAAATCAGTGATAATGTAATGCATATAATTACGCATTTCTGATATTTCTTTATACTATTAATATTTTTTATTGTTTCAGCTAATGCTGAAATGGTTAACACACAGGGTTACACCCAAAATAACACCCGAAAAAGAAAGTCGGTTTAAATTTTATATTACTTCATCATTGTGTATAACCCCTTAGTCTGGAAATAGCTCAGTCTCATGCCCAACCCTGATGCAATGTGAAACCTTAGGCACAGATAGAACAAACCATCTCGCTTCTGGCAACCACCAGCTGCCACCTTACTTCTTGCAGGGCAGGCCTAAAAGAGAGTGTTAATGCATAGGGGAGAGTGTTTCATGTTATCAATAAAGCTAAGCAACATGATATGAAATATCAGATAGAGAAATATTTCAGGAGGCAGCATAAAAAGGGCCCCCTTTATATTTTGAAATGTTATAGTAAATTAAAGACATTGCTTATCAAGTGTAGAATTCAAATTACATTTGAAAAATCTAATTATGCAGTAGCAAACAAGCTATCAAGTGCTTATTATCTACATTATTTTCTCTCTAGGCTGCTGCTATTTATGTGTGTTTTGAGAAATTGCTCTGTGTCTTTCTAGTGTGAGGGAAACTCAGTGCTGTTTCTGATGTTATTGTACAAGGTGAATTTGTGCTTATAATTTCCCCGCAGTATAACACCAGGGAATATTCCTGGCCCAGGCTGCACATTTTCATAACTCTGATTTTACCATTGAGTTGTTCTTTTCATTTTGCTGCACGGCATCCCGGATATCTCCCTGATGAGCCGGAGCACAGGTTACGTAGGCTTTGTACTCTCCGGCTGGTTAGGGAGCACTCATTTACACTTCTTTTCTGCGCACAGTGAAGTCAGCTGTTGTGTGGCTATGTTTGCCTTCTATAAATAGTCACCGAAAGCAATTCCACTGGGCCAGCAGCCAAGTTGTGAGTCGTTTCCAGTTCTACTGGGGAAGGAAATATTCCAAACATTCAAGTCATTCTGTGCAGTGAAGGAGATACATTTCTAGGGTATTTCTAATGTAATTCAGAAGGCTGTTTACTATATTGGCTGAGCACAGGCTACTGCCCCTGTCATCTCCATTCCACTTTCCATCATAAAGCATGGTACAAAGTAAGCAAATCTCAAATCCTTTAACTGGACTAATTCACTCTACTGTATTTCCAGGGAATGGCTAAGGTCATTATCTTGCTTTATTGCATTCCAGTTGATATGTGAAGGACAGTATAGTTATGTTTTCAAATGATTGACAACTTTTGGTACAAAATTGTGGAAACTTTTAATGTTAAATGTCTGACCCTCTCTCTATTGTGTTCTTATAACAAGTCCACAGGGTGACAGGTAGTAATTTACTAATCATAACAGCAATTTTCCTCAGTTCAATAACCCACAGCAACCAGTCAAATATTGGATCCATTATTAGACTTGCCCTAGACGTATTGTTTGTACTGGGAATACTGTACTGTATGCGGTAGGATGCAAAGTCGCACCTATGTTCTTTAATTTACTATAAAATAAATGAGATTATTATATCTCAACTTGTTTTTCAAGTAGCGGTTTTCCTCTCCCTTAAGCTCTCTTTTCTACTGAGGTTACTGCTTTCATTCCCCATTGGCCCATCTCTCATCACCATTCTTTGTTTCATCCACTAATTGAGACAGGAAAATATCAACATTTAGGGGCCAATTCAATAAAGGTCGATAAAATGAGCTTTATTTATAGCATGCGTTAAAAATGTTATCGCTTCTTATTTTTTGTGACTTAACACTCAATTCACTAAAAGGACAGGCATCATAATTTTTGCGATTTTGTTCTGAAAATGACCTTTTCCCTTAAAACTGGAGGCTGCATCACTCTAGGGCCAACACAGACTTGAATAAATCACACTGCAAAGTCCATATTGTGTTGCCAAAAGTTCATGAACTTTATTTTTCTATAATTACCACCTGCCCCAAGTAGGTGTTAATATTCGCACAGACTAATGCGATATATAGCGTGTTTAACGCTTCATATGTGTTTGTGAATCATGCGTTAGTATTATTTCTATGCGTGAATTACCGCATTGCGATAGTGTGTTTTTTTTCACATGCGGGACTTAATTATTGCATGCTTTTTATGGCAAAAAAGCATGCGATAAGCGTTATTGACCTTTAGTGAATTTTGGTAGTATGTACCAATGGGTAACCCTAAATTGCCATTTCAAGTACTTAGGACCACCCCCTGGGATTCATAGGATTCACAGTGCCAGTTAATGGACACAGTTCTGCCTTTTACTCCCACAATTCTTCCTGTTACAGTTAATACAAGTTTGGCAAGATTCTTTAATAGGCTACTTAATATATCTGGGGTTATAATTTTCCTTTAAAGTACTATTATAGGACAGCAATAAAGAGTGAGAAATTAGGTAGTTTATGTAATGTCTTGTAGCCATTAGCAGTTGGTGCTCCTTTATCTGCTGAGAGCATTGCTGCTTGCCAGATTGCTGGTCACAGACCTGCACACATTTAACCAATGAAAAACTGGCTTTATAGCAACAAGTCTGATCCACTTAAACTTAGGGAATTCTGAATTTGATCCTCTTGTATTTTACCCAGGTGCAAATTGACTGGGCCAATTTGCACCCAGGCAGTTACCAATCGCAACCAATCAGATTATTGCTTTCAGTGTTCAACCTGCAGCTGATTGGAAAAGTCTAACCACTGATTGGCTGCTATGGGTTACTGCCCAGGTGCATATTTGCCCAGTCTATATAAATGAGCCCCACTGTGTCTTTTATCCCATATTGAGGTACCCACGCCATTTAAGCTCATGGTCTTGCACCCAGAAACTGAAAATATTTGCATGAGTAGCTATAATTCATGATCTATTAAATCATTTCTGAGCTGTTTTACTTTCACCTGAACATCATTCATTTAATATCACAGAAAAACATCATAAACAAATCATTTTACAGATCGGTAACTACTTCTGTCAGTTCAGAATTGTGTTCTTTTCCTATGGTTAGGGGCTCACAGAAAATATAAGTTGTCCAAATGGAAACAATATAATAAATGTGGTAGATATACTAAAAGTATTGCTACTCTGCATTATGCACTTTTAATACAAAAATAAACATGGTATCAATTTGCTAAAATCATAGCCCATCTGTGGTATGGATCCTTCTCTGCTGTTAATGTTAAAGACAGGGGTCGGGAACCTTTTTGGCTGAGAGAGCCATAAACAACATATATTTTAAAATGTAATTCTGTGAGAGCCATACAATATGTTTGGCTGCGGATGCTGTGGGGCAAGGTAGGGTGGGTGCCAAGGATGCCAGATGCGATGTGGAGGAGGGCGTGGCCTGCGCTCAGCAAATAGAAGACATGTTCTAAGGCTTAGAACACGTCTTCTATTCGCCGAGCGCAGGCCATGCCCCCGTTTTTTTTTTTAATGAAAGATTTGGCAGCGAGCCAGATGCAGCCATCAAAAGAGCCACATCTGGCTCGTGAGCCATAGGTTCCCTACCCCTGTTAAAGAGAGCAGGGAGAATGGCAGGGTGGCAAGTTCTGTGGCAGTGAGGCTGCCTGAGGTGCACCCAGATCCCTTTGGGTCTGGGTGGGCATTTCTGAAACTTATAGTCCCTCTACTTTCTAGAGCAGTGTTCCCTAACCAGTAGCTCGTGAGCAACATTTTGCTCACAATTTCTGGCTTAAAGTCAAGTTTTGGTTGCATACTAGGTGTACTGGCAAACAGAGCCTTATGTACAGTAGGCTGACAGTCCACATATGGGCTACCAAATAGCCAATTACAGCACATTTTTGGTACCCCCAGGTGCTTTTTTATGCTTGTGTTGCTCTTCAACTCTTTTTATCTTTGATAGTGGCTTCTGGGTAAGAAAGGTTGGGGACCCCTCTTCTAGTGAATTGGTGCACCGCCCATCACTATTCAGCCTTCCTCTAATTTCCACTGCTATTTCATTGCCAGGCTCAGTGATTTACATGATTATAACTGTTCTAAGAACAAAGACAAGTAATACTTTAGGAAACATCAGACACCCCAAATGAAATAAGTTACAAAACACCAAGCCCCATGAATCAACTACCATAGTTTATATAAATAAATACAAAATAAAAACACTGCATTCATTATTACATGTGAAACTTTTTGGCTCCATCTAAATTACTGTCCCAAAATATCTATATGTGCTTTAAGGACAATATGATGGTCATTTAAGGCTTGTGATATATTTCAAAAGGTATCCCTGTGAAGAAAAACAAAAGGTGTAAAATAAATGAGGCTTTGGTGTACTATTTCTATTGTGCATACCAAAACAATATTGTATACTGCCTGGGAACACATTTTTTTAAGCATTTTTAAAATAAAAAGAAACTAAGGAGCTATTGTAGTGCTTTCTGAAATCAGCCATTGTTCTGTTGGATATAACCGTTTTGTGGACTCTGTGATTATAAAAATGTAGATTTCTGGTTAATATGCTGGCTTGAAGACCTCATCCTCTGCATCTTCCTCAATAGGTTTCATCTTTGCCGACGCTCTCATTGAGGGAGAATAACCTGCCAAAGTGAAAACAAATAGTATATTAGGACTAACATTGGCTCATTTACTGAGGCAGATTTGGCTGAAAAGTGCTCTTACATGGTGGCTTAGAGAATCACAATTTTAAAGGGATGAAAAGCCAAAAATTAAAAGCCATTACCAGGTTCTTTGAAGCCAATGCACTAATTTGAACTAATTAGCACTGCTCTGAGTTCTGGATGGGGTTGTTTATGCGTTTTTCTTACTAAGGCAACCCCACTTACTGCTTTCTTGTAGTTCAGAACTACTTTCCACTGCAAGATCACTTTTGTTTTTTTTAAATAAAAACCTATATAGATTTTTCTTTTAAAGTATACTTAATATATACATGTGTATTACCTGAAAATGGCCTTTTATTTTTTGACTTTAGAACCCTTTTATGCATTTATAATAAATGCCCTGTGCACTCATTTATCAGGGACCACCATCTGCCATATACGCACAGGCCAGTTATCTTAATCAGCATTAGAATGTACATATTAGAATAAATCACTATGTTGGCTTCAGCAAATGAACTCAGGTTGTTGTTGGGAAGCCTACTGTAGGTTACCAGATCATATGAAAAGAAGGTCACACCTCTAGATATCCCAGCTAGATTGGCTGCACATGTGGCTGCTACAATACCAGCACATCAATGTCCCTGGTTTTCAACTGATCTGGCGACCATAACCTACTGGCAATGGGAAGGCAGGCACTCAATAAGCAACTCCACACCAAAAGATCAATGTTGTAATTTATTAATAAAGTTCAACTAATCTTATGAACCTGATTTAGAGCTGCTCACTGAATACCCTTCCCATTTTCTGGTTTGATCCACTCCCTTATTTGAAGGTTTACAGCAGGCACCTGGGCCCTGATTCTACAGTGACAAGTTACACTCGTGATATTCTCCTGTATTTTAACTACAGTTTAACCTACAGCCCACTGCTACTGCTGTGTCTGTGGATCATCCACCCAGAGGGTTGCTAAGGCTTCATTCTTTAGAGTCAGTCTATTATTGTAATTTTCAAAGGGCATTATCCAGACAGCTTTCCCAGCGGCAATCCTTATACCAGATACACACCTATCATTTGAATACTGTTTTGCTTAAATCAAATACAAGCCTGTCAAATCTCATATTCATAGGTGCACTGGTGATGCTTTGTGTCAAAAATAGCAAGCACTCACTCCCAACTGGAGAATTATTTAGACATCACAACACATTACTATTCCACTCTGACTTAACATGAAAAAAAAAAAAAAAGCTTAAGCACAAAATGTGGGTTTCATTCTATTTTCACACCATTCAACTATTTCCAAAATATAATCCATCATGAAAAACATCTTGAGAAACAAGATACCCACATTAGTTATTATTCCTTTCTTCTTTGTGATCAGCTCAGCTACCATCTATCTCCTCACATAACCCTTTTCCAAAAGGTAATTTCATGCTAGGCATTTATAGGCATTTAATTCCATGCAATGCATCCACAAAACACTTCAGACATAGCTTAAAGGAGAACTAAAGCATAACTAAAGAAGAAGGCTAGAAATGTTGTACATTATGTTTTGGGTCTCTGTACCAGCCATAGGCAACCACAACCCTTTAGCAGGGAAGATCTGTGCCTCCAAAATGCCCCAGTAGCTCCCCATCTTCTTTTCTGCATGTTCTGTGCTGCTGTCAGTTACCTGAGCTTAGGGGCCGACTCACAATATATTGTGTATATATAGAATATAACTGTCACGGTATAAGGCCGATTAGTATTTAATACAGATAATTACTACATGGCAGCTCAGAAACCAGTGCAATTAGTGTGAGAATTTAATAATCAGCCCTGTAACATCAGCTTACATTACAGACAAACCTCATTCCCAACAGCTGCTTAGAGCAAACTGAGCATGTGTGTCAGGTACTTTCCACATGACACCCTGTGACAAGTTTGAAGTACTAGATCATTGCTGCTATTAAGATGCATACAACTTTAGGCTTGTGCAGTAAGATCAGTATATAATTTTCAGGTATTAGTTCTCCTTTAAATGCCTATCTTACAAATAAAATTGATATTTACACTCACCCGTATCAATATGTATCGCAACTGCTGCACTGTCTTTATTGTATTCTTCTCTAGAAACAGACTTTGTAGTAAATCTATTAACTTAGTCACCTTAGGGGCAATGACACAGGGCATATTCTCACCCATGATAAATCATAGCTACGGAGTGGGGGGCACAAAACATCACTTGTTTTCCTCCCACTTGCAAAATGCAAATCGCAGGAGGGGAAACATATGCGGCGCAGCTACTTTTTAAACTAATGCAAAGTTTCCTTGAGAGGCAACTTCAAGTTACTTTGCAAAATAGCTGTCTTGTGTATGTTTTCCCACTGGCAATTTACATTATTGTCTGTAAGAAAGCATTTAAAAGGGGTGGTTCAGCTTTATCTTTTACTATGTTATAGTAAAAGCAACTTTTCAATTTGTCACAGATGACTAATCTCCTAGTATCATTGCCCTAAAATGTACTTTTATTATAATGTGGAAAGTGGTTTATAAGACAGTTTACTGCCAGTAAAACTTTAATGTTCTGTTCTCAAGTTTGGTAGGCAGGGTCTCTCCTTTTCCTAGCTACAAGGCAGCAGTTCAAATATGATGACGTGGGCTTGAAGGTAAATGCAATTAATATAAAGAATGCCTCCAAATACATTGGCTAAAAAAGGAGAGGAGCTGCAGATTGCCTCAAAATATTAATGTTATCTGTGTTCCACCTATGATTAAGCACCCCTAGGTACGAAACACGTAAGGAGGCTTCTGTCTGTTTTTTATGGATTAAATAAATTCTGACTATTTTAGGAATACGACTAGCTGCTTCTTATGACTTTTTTGATACTTTGTTGATACCAGAAGTGCCTGCCTGCTGTTTTCTCTTTTTGTGTATTCCACCACTTCATCCCAACATGGACATTGCCTACAAGTAACCCCCTTACTCATGTGCTAGGAATTCAGGAACCTGCTACAACTCGAGTAACAATATTACCAGGGAGCAAAATACTTTTAACACCAAGCATGCACCTACACACACTTAACATTTTCCTTTTCTCAGGATCTCAGTTGGACTTACCACAGTATTACCTGCTGTTTTGCATGGTTAGACACCAACTTAAGTAGGAAGGGAGAGAGAAGGCACTGCAACAAACTGCAATAAACATCTTCTTGAAATACACCCCCTTTTCCCCAAATGGTTGCACCCTATACAGGTACCTCCAGTGCCTATCTCCAGTTCTGGCAATGCATAAGACTAAAAAGAAATGACATTTCATATAACTATATCCAGGGAAGAGTAAGCAATAAAAAGGTTTTAAATCAAGTAGCTGAAAAAGGGGCCTCTGACAGCATGATTTACTGCCTTGGTAAAGACTGATCCTTGCTTTTCACAAGATGAATGCTAAATTAATAACTGAGAGTTCACTAAGCTGTGACATCAATCATTGGGGTGCAAAACAACTCCCAGTAAAAAAATTCTTATGGAAAAGGAAAAACGTAAAAAAGGAAATGTTGTAAAGTAATTCAATAGTAAATAAAGAGAAATGTTTTCTACTGCGCTATAACTACTACTTATTGTAAAGGTTACACAAATATAATTTACGAACTCTGTCAAGTGCTATAAATGTTATTATTCATTTTAAGTAAAGTACAGGTATATTCTGTCTTTAATCCTATATGTTATGGACTTGATGATTTTATGTAAAACTGTTTTTTCCACTAGGACTTGCTACTAAAAACATGTAAACATTAATTGACCCCAACAAAATTGTTTTACCAACAACACATTTATTCTACCTATGTTAATATTACATACAGGTTATGTCTTACAGAGAAAATGCAAAACAAATATCTAGGGAACTATGGGAAATGGCATGCTGAATAATGGATGCTATACCTATATTCATGTGTAACCCTATTCTGGATAAAACAGGCCTTCCAAAACAGTAGAACATGAGTCACACTGGACTCTCTCCCCCAAATGGGCCCTAGCTAAGCGGAAGAGGGAAGTGAGGGTGCTGTGGAACTACATCTCTCTCTTGCTGTTGTGTAAAATTAAGGTAGAGGGTGCCAGAGGTTCTTGCAAATAAAAGTAACTAAAAGCTTTATTGTCAAAGGGCAACAGGGTTATACTCACAAATCCAACTGGGATTAAGAACGATCAGTCACAGCTAGAGACAGCAATGTGACACACAGAGCTACTTAGTAACAGCTACTTGTCACATCTACAAAATGCCAGAAAATAACTTGCCATAGACAATACTAAGAATTGCCCCTGCTAAAACATACATAGAGACAGTTATCAGTAAATTATTTTCTATTTTTGTAGCTGTGACAAGTAGCTCCATGTGTCTTTGCCATTAAGGTTCACCTTTAGGGATTCTAGTAAATGTGGTCAGGATCCTCTACAGCAGAAATGGATAAGGAAGTAGAGAGTAACCTGAACTGTCTTCAGTACTGTGGTCCCTTCATTTAGGCTAGCAGAGCCTAGGGAAGAGCTACCTCCAGGTATCAATCCTTGTTGGAGTACAAGCTGCTCTAGCATTATCTTATGTTCCTAGAATGTACTATAACCAAAGCTAATCCGGTAATCTGACTAAACCTTTTCACATTGTCCTGTGCCCTGACTTTCACTAGAAGGGATGTACCTCTAGGACAGAACTCTTTACTGGGCCTTGTTGATCCCAGGCTCCCATTGAAATATAATTTTTTAATACGGTCCCATTTTACCAGAAATAGCTGCATAAATCAATACATGTAGCAGGTGCTGTCATATTTCTGGTTTTGGGTGAGGTACGTATTACAGGTATCGGACCCCTTATCCGGAAACCTGTTATCCAGAAAGTTCCGAATTACGGAAAGCCTGTCTGCCATAGACTCCATTTTAATCAAATAAGTCAGAATTTTAAAATTGTTTTCCCTTTTCTCTGTAGTAATAAAACAGTACCTTGTTATTGATCCCAACTAAGATATAAGTAATACTTACTGGATGCAAAACAATCCTATTGGGTTTCATTAATGTTTTATTGATTTTTTAGTAGACTTAAGGTATGGAGATCCAAATTATGGAAAGACCCCTTATCCTGAATACCCTTGGTCCCGAGCATTCTGGATAACGGGTCCTATACCTGTATCTTTAGGGGGTTAAGGGCTTAACAGACATATAATGTATATGTGTATATCAAAGAACACCTAAAATTCTATTTGTATATATTGCTAGTAAACACTCCCATTATAGAGTAAAATTTCACAAACTCTGCAAAAGCATCCTGTTTTAGGATTTAGAAATGAAAGCCACTCACATGCTGGGCCAAACTGGACTGGGAGTTTAACAAATAGATTTTAGTCTAGGGTTCAACGATCATATTAAACTGCAGGCCTACGTGGATCTAAAACTGTCGGGAGTCCTCCAGACACAGGTCAGTAAGCTACCGAGCTGGCAGCTTTTATCCACCCATGTATGGCCAGAGCTAGGGTCTACCAAAAGAGACTAAGCATGATCCAAATGGGCAGAGTCAAAAGACTGCATCCATTATACATACAGAAGAATCATAAAGGAAACAAACACATTGTCACAATGTATAATATTGTACTTATACTAAAAAATGTTTGCACCATGTTCTTCCTCATAGTCTGTAATTGCTAAACTCTGTGCTGCTGCTCTTTTGTCTTGTTAACAACTAAAAACTAGAACACTACATAATTATACAAAGGTGGTTATGTAAACTCCAATGGCAACCCTGTAGGCATCTTTGGTAATTTTGGCCCATCATTTTAATTCTAATAATTTACATACTAGACTATAGATTTCTTTAGAGGGCACCAGCGGTACAGGTATGGAACCCATTATCCAGAATGCTTGGTACCTGGGGTTTTCCGGATAAGGGATCTTTCCCAAATTGGATCTCCATACCTTAAGTCTACTAAAAGATTATTCAAACATTAAATATAAACCCAATAGGCTTGTCTTGCCTCCAATAAGGATTAATTATATATCTAAATATATCTATATAGTTGGGATCAAGTACAGGTACTGTTTTATTATTACAGAGAAAAAGGAAATCATTTTTAAAAATTATAATTATTTGCTTATAATGGAGTCTATGGGAGACGGGCTTCCCATAATTCAGAACTTTCTGGAAATCAGGTTTCCAGATGACTGATCCCATACCTGTACGGGGAACAATTTTAATTTAATAGGTACACTTTAATCCCAAATCTGTTTACAAATAAATTTTATACACTTAAGATAGGCATACACTAAGATCAGCTCACTATATGAAGTTGCCAAATGAGTGGATCTTTATTATATTTTAACACCAACACGTGCAGATGTGGTCGCATCAGACAGGTTTTTCTATACTGCTCAATTTTGGCCAGATATCTGCCAGTCTGATGGCGCCGAGCCAGCACTCCTGTTGGCTTGTGTCTGGCCACACTTTTAGAAACTATCTCCAATTTTTTTATCAAATACTTTTATTTCCGAAAAATGCTACATACATTAAAAAGAATAGGTAGTAATATTAGCATGCCTAGTTTATACCATAAAAGGAAATAGCATATTTTGCAATTTCAGCAATTGTAGGAGCCAAAACACTATGGGGCTTAATTATTATGCTGTCTAAAACTAAAATCGCTGAAAAAATGGTGTAAAAAGCTGTATAAAAGAAATGAAAAATATATCAATGTGTGTTTTATTTTACATCATCTCAACACCAGATTTGAACCATAATTTTAGGTGGATAAAAAAGTTATGCCTATTTTTAAGTGGCGATTCCTAGCATTGTCTGACGAATTTTGTCAAGTTTTTTACACCACATAATAAATCTCCCCCTATCTATTGCTCTTCCGTCATTTGATTGGCAATTGCCCGAAATCAATGGTAGCGCCTGTCTGTCAGCACTTTTTGTCGCCTGCCTACCAGCTATCAATTTTCTGCGAGACCCAATGCCCACATTCATGATGTGTGCCATTCACTTTGGGATTATTTTTATTTATTTTAACTGTAAATATACAAGAATTTAAAAAACAAAAGCTGAAAATAAATGAACTCTAAAATGACCAGTCAATACCTTCTCCATGATTCTTTGTTTTTAACAGAAGTTATCAACAGAAAACAGCATGCGACAAAGGACCCACTCCATATGCATTACAGAACTCTTGCTGGTTATTTCCTTAATGTAAAAGCAGAGGGTTAGTTTTTTAATCAAATAACAAGCAATTTACATTAATTAGTGCTGAGTTGACATTTTAACTTTATGGTTGTCATTTTACTTAGTTCCTGATAATTGTACACAACTGCTATTAGGTTAAATATCTCTCCAAGTTTTAATATTGTGAGTGCTTAAAGGATGTGGGCGAGTATAAATCTGACCTCCTTAACAGCCTGAGTATGTGTCCATATACAAACAAGACCGTGGCCCCTTTCATGCTTGAGGCAGGATCCTACTGCCCTGTGCATGGGCCTCAAATTTTTAGGGTCTTGACAGAAAATTACATTGACCCAGGACATTAATGAAGTCAGTGATGTTGCTTGGAATTTGACAAAAGATGTTGAATATGTATTTTTAAAATTACTGTATTTTTTTTTTTTTTTTTTTAAATTTTAAAAAAAACTTACTACACATAAGCTGCCTCACTGGCAAAAGCTGAAGGGCCTATGGCAGAGCAAAAGGTAGGGAGACAAAGAACCTTGGGCATAATGTACAATAAAAGAAACTAAAGCACAGAACCATATTCTCTTTAAAAAATAGGCACCCCAATTCTGTCCAGCAATGCCACTAGTCTGCCCAAAATTCCATCTAGCAAGCCCACCCTTTATCAAACCTGTCCTGCCAACACAGGGATAGTTGGGAAGAATATTATATGGTTATTATCTAGCAGAAAGACATTAGTTGTCCTTCAAGCACACCTCTGTTTGGTTCAATACAATGTCTGTGTTCTCAAAACACTGTAACAGGATATTTCCGAGCTGTGATTTATGATGCAATTGTGACCTAAGGTGATCTTCCTTACTGGCTGACTTATCTCATCTATTCTGCAGTTTATTATATGAGCACTTTACAGGTTAATGCAAAAATAAGGATATCAAAATTGCTCAAGGGGTTCATTTGGACACTTTATGGGCTGCATTTTTAGTAGCCCTAAAATAAATTGGCAGAATAGCCAAAGTAGCACCTCCAAAAATGTAAATGTAAATTTCCTAACAAGTGCTCCGAGCTGTCAGTGCAGCTCAGGCGATGAAACCTTGAAACACACACTGATGCTTTTCCAGGCCACTGTGAAGAAAGGTTTCTCACAGATTGAATTCACAGGTAATACAACTTTGTTAATTTCTCTTGTAAATGACAGAACCCAGAAACCTGGTTTGTTAATTTAGTTGTTTTTAATACAATCTGATTTCTGTTTCCAATGCATTGTAGAGTAGGCCCTCAGCATGAATCATGTCTTTATTAAAAATGCATTCTGCAAAGTTTTGTGGAAATCTGTGCAAGTACCAGCTCATGCCTGTAATTATTAACACTTGTAAAGTGGGTAGCTTTTCACTGTCTCTTGAAAATTACATACATCTTTAAAGGAAAACTATACCCCCAGAACATATACTTAAAGGAACAGTAACAGCAAAAAATTAAAGTGTATAAAAGTAATTACAGTATAATGTACTGTTGCCCTGCACTGGTACAACTGGTGTGTTTGCTTCAGAAACCCTTCTATAGTTTATATAAATACCCTGTTGTGTATCCACAGGGGCAGCCATTCAAAGGAGAAACACACAGGTTACTTAGCAGTTAACAGATAAAACACCATTGTATTCTACAGAGCGTATCTGTTATCTACTATGCGACCTGTGCCTTTTCTTCTTTTTTTCCAGTTTGAATGGCTGCCCCCATGGCTACACAGCAGGGTATTTAAATAAACTATAATAGTATTTCTGGAGCAAACACACAAGTAATATATTGCCCTTTAACATCTTTTCCCCTGAGCCCCCATTTTGTGATGGGCTGTGTGCTCCCTCAGAGATCACATGGCCATAAATAATGGAACTTTGACTGTAACAGGAAGAATTGTCCATTAACTGGCTGATGTGGCTTAGTATTTATGTGCCCTTGGTTTGTTTGTGTGCAGTTTGACTTGATTTCAGGGGGTGACCCTTAGTACTTAAAATGACAATCTTCTATTTAGGAGCACCCAATAGCATATACTACTAAATGTGTGTATATATATATATATATATATATAAAAAAAACACTGTTCGGGGGTATAATTTTCCTTTAATCTGGTCCATTCTAATTTTGGGACTTTAGCCCTGCTTCATACTAACACTGTAAATTTGTAATTATATAACACTTCTTATATAATGTGCACAAATATCTCAAACAACTTTATTAGACAGATACTTACGCTGTGATGAGGTAGTAGAAGTTCCTCTCAGAAAGGTTTGCAGGCCATCTTCATTATCACTTGTGCTAGCCAAACTGTTTCTCATCTCCATTACAGACAGCTGGGAGCAGAGACTAGGCTGCGTGTCTAGTTTTTTCTTCTGCAGATGTAGAACAAAGGAAAATTCATTACAGACATATATCTTTTAGGATGTTTCTCAGGGCCCATCCCCTCCTTTTAATTTGTGGAATGTATGATGACCCATTTATAACAGGTTAGAAAGACCAATTAATAAAAGTTAAGGCATTAATGTTAACATTAACATGAGACTTTAATACCTTTAGAAGCCCTCAAATCTTTCACAATGCACATTGTGTCTGTATTATAGTTCTGCCAGTATGTTGTAATTAGAGATGCCTCAAATCCAGGATTCTGTTCGGGATTCGGCCAAGATTCTGCCTTTTCAGCAGGATTCAGCCGAACCGAATCCTTAAAATCACCTGACTTTTTGTCACATAAAGACGGAAGTTGAACATTTTTCACTGCGCGCTGCATGCGGGGTTCGGTTTATCCCTTCTGGGGCCTAACTTGCACATGAAAATTAGGATTAGGATTCGGATTCTGTTCGGTATCTGGCCAAATCTTTCACAGAGAATTCAGGGTTCGGCAGAATTCTAAAAGATTCAGTGCATTCCTAGTTGTCAGCGGCTGAACAGTTTTCAGTGTATTTTCAACTGTTAAATCAGGCCATAGCAATCACAGGCCAATTGGGCCCTTCCTATTGTCCTTCAAATTGAGCAGAAGCATGGGCAGTATTACTGTGCTTACTAACTAGCTAATCAGAAAGGCTATCAAACCATAGGTTAAAGTGGGCAGCATTATAACCAGATATTTAAACACTTATAATTAACTCAAATTTAAATAAGTAATTTTAAATGTACACCCCAATGGGAAAATCTCCCGTACCAAGTAAAATAGCAGTGGTTCAGGTGTATATACCCCAGACCGGTCGCTTGTGCTGCAATAGATCAAGGTTGTACAAACTCTGACAAAATTAAGAAAAGGCTCACCAGGATCCCAGATTGGTCCGGGTGCTCGGGGCCCCGAACCCGTAGCCAAAGGGGAAATCCAAGGAAATCATGTGAAGAACACCAAGCGCTCCAGACCCAAAGGTTTTGTTGTAAAAACGATCCTTTATTGATTCATTAAAACGTTAGATGCCTAACGCGTTTCGTGCGCACTTAATCATAGACTATGATTAAGTGCGCACGCGCACGAAACGCGTTAGGCATCTAACGTTTTAATGAATCAATAAAGGATCGGTTTTACAACAAAACCTTTGGGTCTGGAGCGCTTGGTGTTCTTCACATGATTTCCTAGCATTATAACCAAAGAAGTCTAAATGGATTCTGTCAAAATATTTTATCATCATTATTGTAAATTTTGAAATGATTGGGAGATTGTTCTAATATGTTGATATCATATATGTAAATATGTGTTAAGAATAACTAGAACATTTTTGAGAGTTGCAAGTGCAAGTTGTTTGAGCTGTATTGTTTCAGTTAAAAAGGGCTTGTAACTAGGAGCCTGGTGTGTTTAGTCAGTGCCTGATAAAGACTGTGGTGCTGCCCCTTCTGCAGACCAAGTACTAACCACGTAGTGCTCTGTTCAAACAAAACCTATTTGTATTTAAGGGAAAACTGATGGGTATAAAGTGCACTTATAGATATCACTGCATGCCCCTATGCATTGCCCCCCAGCATAGTTACATAGGGTTGAAAAAAGACCAGAGTCCATCAAGTTCAACCCATCCAAGTAAACCCAGCACACACAACCCACACCTACCAATCTATACACTTACATACATAAACTATATATACAACCACTAATACTAACTGTAGATATTAGTATCACAATAGCCTTGGATATTCTGATTGTTCAAGAACTCATCCAGGCCCCTCTTAAAGGCATTAACAGAATCTGCCATTACCACATCTCTAGGAAGGGCATTCCACAACCTCACTGCCCTCTCCGTGAAAAACCACCTACGCTGCTTCAAATGGAAGTTCCGTTCCTCTAATCTAAAGGGGTGACCTCTAGTGCGTTGATTGTTTTTATGGGAAAAAAGAACATCCCCCATCTGCCTATAATCCCCTCTAATGTACTTGTACAGAGTAATCATGTCCCCTCGCAAGCACCTCTTTTCCAGAAAAAACAACCCCAACCTCGACAGTCTAACCTCATAGTTTAAATCTTCCATCCCCTTTACCAGTTTAGTTGCACGTCTCTGCACTCTCTCCAGCTCATTAATATCCTTCTTAAGGACTGGAGCCCAAAACTGCACTGCATACTCAAGGTGAGGCCTTACCAGGGACCTATAAAGGGGCAAAAATATGTTCTCATCCCTTGAGTCAATGCCCTTTTTTATACAAGACAGCACTTTATTTGCTTTAGTAGCCACAGAATGACACTGCCTGGAATTAGACAACTTGTTATCAACAAAAACCCCTAGATCCTTCTCCATTAAGGATACCCCCAACACACTACCATTCAGTAGATAGTTCGCGTTTATATTATTCCTACCAAAATGCATAACTTTGCACTTATCAACATTGAACCTCATTTTCCAGTTTGCTGCCCAGTTTTCCAATTTTGTCAAATCGCTCTGCAAAGCGGCAACATACTGCATGGAACTTATAGTTTTGCACAATTTTGTGTCATCAGCAAAAATAGAAACAGTACTCTCTATGCCCACCTCCAGGTCATTAATAAACAAGTTAAAAAGCAAAGGACCAAGGACTGACCCCTGCGGTACTCCACTAACCACACTGGTCCAATTAGAAAATGTTCCATTTACCACCACTCTTTGTAATCTATCCTTCAGCCAGTTCTCTATCCAATTAAAAATATGATGTTCTAGGCCAATATTCCTTAATTTGATCATTAACCTTCTGTGAGGTACTGTATCAATCGCTTTAGCAAAGTCCAAGTAGATGACATCAACTGCCGTTCCAGCATCGAGGTTCCTACTCACCTCCTCATAAAAGGCGACTAAATTAGTCTGGCAAGATCTGTTACACATAAAACCATGCTGGCACAAACTAACAGTATTGTGAACTGCAATGTATCCCTTATTACCCCTTCCAAAAGTTTTCCTACTACTGATGTCAGACTAACAGGCCTATAGTTTTCAGGCCGAGCATAAGCCAATGCAGATAATAAACTGCAGATACTATTAGATATGACTCTTACCTTTCCTAGTGTAGGATCATTGAGAGAGTAGAGTTTGGTTGTAATGTCTTTACCAATCAAATATTTAAAGATTTCATAAAGGAAAGGTTCAGATTCTAAAAAATATGTTAGCCTTTCTCGAGACCAGCATAAAAACACACAGTTGTCATCCGCAGTGATAGTAACCTAATAAAAAAAGATACAAATATAACAATCATTCAATGCTATCATTCAGAATATATTTCATTTGTTTATTTTATAATTAATTAGGTAAGAATCCACAAACGTGTAGCCCAAAATTGGAGTCAAAGTTTTTGTTTAGGTAAGAACATCATCACTCAATTGTGTCCCAATAACACGTTGTTATTACATGATGCCATATATTTGTAGCACTGATATTTTGCATGGGTGTGAGGATTCATTTCTGGATTTACACGCTTTGCAGAAGACATTGGGGCATCACAATAACCCATATACTTGCCCCATAGGGTAATAAATGGTTATATTTACTTACCATCCCCTGCTTAACAAAAAAAAAATCTCTGTTCATCAGTGAATATGTTTAAAAAAATGTACTAGTGAACCAATCTGTATTTGTTTGTAAGCCAAAGAAGAACACATTTATTTATGTCTTTTACCCATTACAGGTGATATTGGTATTGTGGGGTTGAGGGCATGGTAGGTAGGGAATAGGTAGTTGGTGAGAAGGAGGAAAAGAAAAAGGGGACCCATGTCCAATCTTTCACCAGATTATGATGTTCATTGGATCCCGGACAGAATTCACAGTACATACATGCACAAATAATAATTTTCTTCCCACACCTTCTCATAAAGAATGAAATACAGTACTGTATTGTATTGTTGCATTTTTCACATTTGCCCTTTGGTTTAAAAGAAGGGGGTGATATTTCATATGCATTTGTTAATGAAATCCGCATCTGCCACCCTCTTGTCTTCATTTGTCTGACTGATATCTTTATCAATAAAGTAATTCTTCCTGAGCAAGCTAACTGATTTATAATAAATGCTTTCAATAAATAACTTAGATTTGATTCTACCACTAACTGACAGAATAAAACAGATTCGCTGCCCAGAATGTTCATTCCAAGCTGATAAACAATGCTTAAAATGAACACATCCATTCTCATGAAAGATGTTACAGAAGTTGATAAATATTGCAGCCTTTAATCATGAATATTAGCTTAGAGGTGAAGCTGTCTCCATGAATTTTATTAAGTAGCCATAGTTGATATATTTAAAGATAAAACAGCTCATGTTTAGTTTAGTTGGCGGGTTTCGTTCCTTTGTCCTTAATTAGGGTATAGCTAAATAATGATGTATGTACAGTTGTTATTCAGGGTGTTTTAGCATAGGCATTGGCCATAAATAAATAGAAAAGCAATTAGAACTGTTCTAGGGCTATGGTAGATGTGGAGTTGGTGGAGTGCTACTTAAAATGCTGTCAATTCCAATGGGTCCTTTCCAGTTGCAGTCAAATGGCAGTGCCTTGATAAGAACTTGTCCAGCCATTGTCACCAGCACCCTGACAATCCATGGTTAAGGACTTTTTAGATTATGTGCCAGCAGAACCTAGCCAAAAGGTAAAGGCAACCAAGGCAAGTCCCCCTATCATCATCTGCCCCCCAAAACCACCTTAGCACTCTGCTTGGCAAATGGTGCCTCCCAAAAACCTGCCCCCAATTTGCCATTTGCTGATGCCTAGGGATAGAATTACAGTAGGCAGAACAGGTATGTACCTGGACACCTATTGCACCCACCCCAACGTTACACTTCAGTTCCAGCCCCAAACTGATTACGTTGTACAGGTCTATTAACTCTCTAACATTTTTTAATGGGCACAGGCCTTCCCCTGACAGCCCTGGTTATAAGGCAATTACAGTAGCTACTGCAGCACTGCAATGTGAAGATATGCCACATGCTGCTACTGAGTGATACAAATCTAGTGGCAACGACGGGGGTCCTCTAAGACCCTAGGCACATATATGGAATAACAGTAAACAAACCATTCTTTGCCATGTGTAATGCAATTTCCATGTAATGACTAAGATGTCCTTTCAGCTATAGGACTACCCTTAAGACAGTTTTCATTTCTGATAGCATTATGAACAAGCCCCTACAAGAAACAAATATCCAAAAGGTACCTTTTTTATTATAAATTCATAAAATACAGTCTGTTTGTGCCATGTTGCAGTAGAAAATGACAAACATATCTCGCAACTCAAAGAATTACCTGAAATGTCTCCCCACGGTTCATTTCTGTTGATCGAAATTCAGGAGAATCGATGTAAGCATTAGGAGAAATAGCGTGCAGAAAATGGCCTCGATAAGACACCTTCATTCTGAGGATTTGCATAAGATAACAGATACATTACTGTACAATGTGAGCACTAAACACTTGTTTGCTGCGTGTAGCCAATATCTGATACAAAATTATGATGCCATATGTATAAAATGTACAACCTTACTAATCACTGGGATAATGTACATTGTATTAGTAAGTTTATTCAAGAGTAGAGCAGCACAGCTGTATACACTGCTCCTCTGTAATCACTTTTACACCACTCCACAAAATATACCTCCCTCAATAAATGCAGATTCTACTCCTCTGCTTATGTTTAGTTAAAAGTATAAATTAGAGCTGTCATACAGTGCCTTTGCTAAAGTATTCACCCCCTTGGCAATTTTTATGTTTTGTTACATTCCAACCTGTAATTTAAATTCTTAATCTTATTTTATGCGATGGCTCTGCACAAAATCGTCTAAGTTGGTGAAGTGATATGAGAAAATTATATATAAAAAAAGGATTTAAAAAAATAAACTGAAAATTGGCATGTGCATATATATTCACCCCCTTTGCCATGAAGCCCCTAAAAAGTCCTGGCGCAACCAATTACCTTCAAAAGTCACACAATTAGTGAAATGAAGTCCACCTATGTGTCATATGATTTGTCAGTATAAACACATCCTTTCTGAAAGGCCCCAGACGCTTCAAAACCACTAAGCAAGAGGCATCACACCATGAAGACCAAGGAGCTCTCCAAAGAAGTCAGGGACAAAGTTCTTGAGGAGTGCAAGTCAGAGTTGGGTTATAAAAAAAATAACCAAATCTTTGAGGAACCTCCAGAGCACCATCAAATCCATCATCTTCAAATGGAAAGAACATGGTAACACAACAAACCTGCCAAGAGAGAGCTGTCTCACAGACCAGGCAAGGAGGGCATTAATCAGAGAGGCAGCACAAGGAGTTCCGGAGTTCCAAAGCAGAGACTGGACTATCTGTCCTTAGGACCATAATGAGCCGTACACTCAATAGAGCTGGACTTTATGGAAGAATGGCAAGAAAAAGCCATTACTTAATGTTAAAAATGAGAAGGCATGTTTTGAGTTTGCCAAAGGCATGTGGGCGACTCCCTCAATGTATGGAGGAAGGTGCTCTGGAGACTAAAATTTAACTTTTTGGCTACCAAGGAAGATGCTATGTCTGGCACAAACCCAACACATCCCATCACCCCAAGAACACCATCGCCACAGTGAAACATGGGAAACTGGTCCAAGTCAAGGGAAAGATGGATGGTGCTAAATATAGGGATATTCTTGAGCAAAACCTGTGTCAGTCTACCTGTGATTTGAGACTGGGATGGAGGTTCACCTTCCAGCAAGACAATGACCCGAAGCATAATGCTAAAGCAACACTTAACGGGAAATATTTAAATGTGTTGGAATGGCCTCAATCCATTTGAGAATCTGTGGTCAAACTTGAAGATTGCTGTTCACAATCGAAAACCATCCAACATGAAGGAGCTGGAGCAATTTTGCCTTGAGGAAAGAGCAAAAATCCCAGTGGCAACATGTGTTAAGCTCACAGAGACTTATACAAAGCGACTTGCAGCTGTAATTGCCGCAAAAGATGGCTCTAAAAAGTACTGACTTTAGGGGGGGTGAATATTTATGCACGCTGAAGTTTTCTGTTATTCTGTCCTATATGTGGTTTGCTTCACAATAAAAAATAATACATCTTCAACGTTGTAGGCATGTTCTGTAAATGAAATGGTGCAAACTCTCAAAACAGTCCATTTTAATTCCAGGTTGTAAGGCAACAAAACATGTAAAATGGTAATGGGGTGAATACTTTAGCAAAGCACTGTAGCTTGGATAATCCAAAACAGCTATCTTGACGATAATGTCAAAGGAGAATTTTCAAGAGGTAAGTAACATTTTTTTTTATTAGGTACAGTGAACCACATTGTAAATGAAATTTAAGTATAGTATCTACTATTTGAAAATCAGTTACAGGCATGGGATCCACTATCCAGAAACCCATTATCCAGAAAACTCCAAATTACAGGAAGGCCATTTCCCATAGACTCAATTTTAATTAAATATTTTTTTAAAGATTATTTTTTTTTCTCAGTAATAATAAAACACTACCTTGCATGTGATCCTAGCATTCTGGTTGTGTCCAATTACATGAAGAAAAGTAATGCACGGAACAATTTTTCCTGCAAGATTCAACAAACTATTTTTACAGAATTGAGAATCTTGACAATATTGGGTTTGGTTAAGAGATTTTATTCCTACCTGCTTGGGTCTGTTGGTAATAATACATGTAATGAAAGGTATTTTAGAGCAAAGTACAGAGGGAAATAAGAAGTACTAAGAAAGCTCTATATCAGGGGTAGGGAACCTATGGCTTGGGAGCCAGATGTGGCTCTTTTGATGGCTGTATCTGGCTCACTGCTAAATCTTTAATAAAAAATAACAGGGGCGCGGCCTGCGCTCAGTGGATAGAAGACGTGTTCTTAGCCTTAGAACAACTCTTCTATCTGCCGAGCGCAGGCCACGCCCTCCTCTGCATCGCATTCGGCATCCTTGGGACCCACCCTACCTTGCCCCGCAGCCAAACATATTGTATGGTTCTCACGGAATTACATTTTAAAATATGTGGTGTCTATGGCTCTCTCAGCCAAAAAGGTTCCTGACCCCTGCTATATATGTAAATGCAATTTCCATAGAGTCCGTTCTAAGCAAGTTATTTAATGCCTTCCTTTTCTGTAATAATAAGAAGGTGCCCAGTGCAGTGTAGTTCCCAGTGTAGTGCATTGCAGGATAAATTCATGTTGGTGGCAAAACAATCCTAGTTTTTTAATATTCATTGTTTTTCGTAAGCTCCAAATTATGGAAAGATTCTCTTATCCCCCCCCCCCCCCCAAGTGCCAATCATTACAAATATTAGATCCTATACCTAAAGCTAATAAGAGACATAATAGGCCAATTTCAACTTAGTAAAAAAAAATACTCTTCTAATTAAAATGTAAGGTTTCATCAGATTTTTTTTTTATAGAACTGCCCCTGGCCCAGCTTTTGAGCCCAAACAAACTTCTGCTATATTTTATAGTATGTGAAATGTACTGTATGTTATACATTGCAAACTTGGGCTCTCCTCTATATATAAATCTCCAACTGGGTAAAATGAAAGGCTTCTACTAGTTAATCCAGTGTAAAATAATTACATGACAAACACCTTGATAAGATCTTTGAAATGGATAATTTTTAGGACTGAGATGCATTGGTGTTAATTCTTGCATAATGGAGCTTTACAAATATTTTAGGCATGACATATTTTACATACCTTTATAAAATATTCCCCAAACAATTCATTTTTGGGGCTCATTTATCAACGCTGGGCAAATGTTCACATTGGCAGTAACCTACAGCAACCAATCAGTGATTGGCTTTTTTTAGCCAGTTGCAGGTAGAACTATGAATGCAAACATGTTTATATGTTGATAAATAACCCCAGGGTATGGTTAAGGGCTCTGGCACACAGGGAGATTAGTCGCCCGCGACAAGGGACTAGTCTCCCCAAAATGCCATCCCACCGGCGAAAATGTAAATCTATTTCGGGGAAATTGCGGCGCTGCGCATGCCATCCCACCGGCGATGTACATTTTCGATGGTGGGATGGCATTTTGGGGAAATTAGTCGCCCGCAACAAAACTCTGTTGTCCCGGGCAACTAATCTCCCCGAAATGCCATCCCACTGGCGAAAATGTAAATCGTAATGTAATCTCCCGTGTGCCAGAGCCCTAAGGAGCAATTCGTTCTAATCACACATACACACCTTGAAAATGTCCCACACTAAAGCTGATGCCAGAATACAATATCAAAACGATTGCATTAAAGGAAAAAAAGCTCTCTATAATAAATCTAACAGTAGAAAAATACAAATGTAGCAAGATAACAGAGGAAATGTAACAATGAAAAATAAAGTGGGGAAAATCAATAGTGTTTTCTTTTTCATTCTATACACGTCCCTCTGTGACAAGACTTCATCACAGCATGGGAGCTAGAATGAAAGCCCTCTACATGCACAATGATAAGATAAAGCAATCACTCATTGCTTCTGATAAAGCGGCACATAACTGCAAATAAAATTAGGCCAGGCATGGCATGTGTTCTATGGAATGAAGTGCAATTCTAAATCAATTTAAAAAGGTACAGTGTGAAATTTTTTTTTTAATTTGCCCTTCAAATAACAGCAATTTCTGACAATGAGGGTCTATTTTGACCACTTATTTTTCATTGCCCCCCATTTTGATGCTTTTTCAAAGCTGGTAGTTACATAGTTACTTTTATCTAAGCCATTGCTTTTACATTTTCTCTTTCAGAGCATTTGTAAGGTCACAGTCATGGAATTGTCACAGTCAATGGATCCCCAAGGAACGAGGCTTTCACCTGACTCCTCTGTGAATATTCTGACTTTGATGTAATATTATTCCTTTGTTTTGGGCAATCACCACTTGATCACCCTTGAAACCCAGGCACAGCATTCTTATACTAGTACATTAACTGTTAGTGGTTTGTTCCCTTTCTACGTTACACTGTTTAAGGACGAAGACACACGGGGCAATTAGTTGCCACGATTTGTAAAAAAAACTTGCATCCTGTATGTAAATGTTGTTGTGTGCCTAGATTTTACCCATTGGATCTGATGAATATTGTTGCTGATATTAGATGCACTGGTGTCCGTATATTCAATTTTTACTGTTATTCATCTGACCACAATTAGAATAATGTTTATTTTACATACAACAATAAAATAAATATGGATAAGGCGCCATATTTGCTACTCGTTGAGCTGTAAAATAAAGTGACACCATAATTTTTTGCTGGGTATACATGCAACACAAGTTGTTGTTACTACAGGGGTAAAATATGTCTATGTTTAGCAAATGCCAAAAAACTAGGAATTCTGTTACAAAGTCCAATTAAATGGTTATCTGTGAAAACTAAAACAATTAAGTCAAATCAAGTATTTTTTTCTTTTCTCTGGAAGGTTGTTGCAGGATAAATGGGGATGGTCTACTTTCTCCAGCCAATGCATTTCTCTGTATGTTAAGCTCTTCTTCAGGTGTTATGCCTGAGAGCACAAGCAACACTATAAAGGGTTTAATGTAAAGAAAGAGTATAACATTTTTATATCCAACAATAATTATAAAGAAACAGAGTTTGGACAATTTAGTAAAATTCCAATGGTGAGTCCTATGCCCTATGTAACAACTGAAATGATCTTAGGAGTAAAAAATTATTGAAAACTACACAGTATAGTTTATAAATAATGCCCAATAAAAACAGTACTTACATGCCCTTAAGTAATATACTTAAACGATCATCAACAGAGGTTTTATCTTCTATTGCGTATGTCTGGCCTTTTGCTAAGGTCTTTATTTCACAGAACTGCCCAGTAAGTCGATTGAATAGCTCTGGAGATACATGGAGTGGTTCAAACATTCTGTGATAGATACCCTTCAAATCCTTTTCAATTTTGATCTGTTAATAAAGCAAATATTGCATACTCACTAGAGAATATATTAGCAGGTAAAAACTTTATTGTATGAAGTTGACATACCAACATAACACTTTATTTTAAATGGTACATGTTAGGGCTCTGCCACACGGGGAGATTAGTCGCCCGCGACAAAACTCCCTGTTTGCGGGCGACTAATCTCCCCGGATTGCCATCCCACTGGCGATTTACATTTTCGCCGGTGGGATGGCATTTGGGGGAGATTAGTCGCCCGAGACACAGGAGATTTGTCACGGGCGACTCCAGAGCCCTTAATGTTTAGGTTTAAACACCGCTTGGTTATTTCCAGGATTCCTCCAAGAGTTTGAAAGATAAGAGGGGTAAATAATTAATGCCCTGGATGCAAGGGCAAACAGCACTAAAGAGCACTATCATAAACACAACACTCCTGCATGCAGGCAGTGTGTATTCATCAGGGAAGAGCAGGTTGCTGCAATTCAAAACCTGCACCTTCATGTGCTCAACGTGGGACAGGGTGCAACACCTTTGCGCCTTTTTTTTCCACTTTGAACCCTGCTCCAGAGATAGTAAAGGATACCTAAGTGCTCTAATTCTAAAACTGAATAAATTACAGTTTGTTAGCCCCAAAGTAAACACAAGCCAAAACACTTGAGAGTTGATTTACTAAGGCGGGTTAAAATGAGCGCTATTTATAGCATGCGTTCAACAATTTATTACGTCTTATTTTTCGCGTCTTAACGCACGATTCTCTAAAAGGATATTTGCGTTAATTTAGACGCAATGCTGTTTGCGTTATTTAAGTCGCGAAGACTATTTACATGCGGTATTTGACGCAGCGTGCTACTTGGCGCACACGCTAATTAATGCATGTGCGCTACTTATCGCGCGCACGCCATATTAGCCATACACACCATTACGTTCGTAAAACTTTTTTTTTTTTTTTAAATGACCATTTCCCTGCACACTGGAGGCTGCATCACTCTAGGGCCAACACATACTTGAACAAATCACACTGCATGTGAAATGCTTATAATAGCTGTCAATTAATAAGTTTGTTAAACTCCTTATTGAGAAGTTCATTCACAGAGTTTAAGTCACAAACGCTGGTTATAGCATCTCTCATTTCAATTATGAGCAGAACAACTGTCTCTTTGCTGCTTATAGCATAGTACTGCCACGACTGGTCCTTAACCTCACTCTCAATGAATTTGTGACTCTTTTTACACATGTACATATTGTATATAGTCCACCCACTAATGAATTGGGCGCTCTCCTATTACTCCATTTTCTATTTCTCCGGTGGTAATTTAACTAATAATACTGATTGGTGACATAATGAATTCCCTTATCATTGTGCATAAATTAAATAATTTGAAATTGGATAAATTTGCCAAACCGGAATGTTATCAACTGACTTTGAGTTGATTTTATGATTTTGATGCGGTATTTAATAAATCTATACATCAATTTTAGTATATCAATAAAGATTCAATTTTTAAATACTAAAAACACTAAATTTATATTTTTTTTGGTACTAGGCCCTGTGACAGATACCCATCACTGCTACCAGAAGCAACAGTCAAGTTGGATTTTAAGATTACATAAACACTGGTGTGGCATAGGCACAATATACTTGATGTTGTCAGTATCCATTTCAATTAGAATCCAGCTAGAGGCTATCTGCTTAGTCAGCTGAAAGTACTATACAATGTGGCCTGACAAGTTGATGGCCAGTTGGGGGTCACGCTGATCCTAGTTGTACAGTAACACCATGCACATGGTCCAACCTGGTTTTCTATTGTGGTCTTTTTTCATGCCAAGTCCGACTGGCCTAGTGGCTTGCTAAGGTGAACCACACCTGGACCAGCAACCATAAAGTCTGCATAGAAATAATTTGCTTGCATGTGACGCGCTGCATTTACTTTTTAAAAAATTTAAAACAGATCAATTTCCATTTTCCAAGCTTAATACACTACCTTAAATCAAAAAGTAGAGCAATTTTTATACATCACGTCCCATTGGGATATGGCAGTAATTTAATTTTGACGTGTGGGGAACAGAACAAGGACACTGAAGTAAAACTGCATGTTTCTTTTCCGATCCGAACATGCAAGATGAATTATTTATTTCACTGCCCCGGCACAAAACCTCAGTGTTAAATAAAACTCAAATACTGCCCTTGGTCCACCCTGTCTATACCCAAAATAATTACTCCACCGTTACTTTTATTCATAGCTATGTTTGGATTTTGTTTGACAATCAGTCATTTATTGATGAAGCAGCTATAAAATAATAAAGTCAAAGTTCATTGGTTGTGCATTATGCAAATACTCACTAAAATTGTTTTTTTAAATTATTTCAGACATAAAAATCTTGAGAGTGAGATCTCATCAAATAATTTCTTCCCAAAGGCAATAGAGCAAACAAATTACACAGCTGAACCCATGAATAGCAACGCCCTTCCCTTTTAATAAAAGCACATATCATTAGATGGCAGAAAACAGCCAAATGAACCATTTTCCTACACATATACAATGTGTATTTTATGATTTAGTTGCCCTTTAAAATTGCTAAAATTGCATTTGTTAATTCACTGGAGAAAATATTTTTAGCCATACCTTCCTGTCATAGCCTGCTATACATGGTAGTGAGGCCCTGCTGGAAATTGCATGTGATAAAGGAATTTCATTGCATGAAATTGCCAGTGATAAAGGAAAATTGCATTTTGCAGCAAGTACATGGATATTTGCTCTGCTTCAAGCAAGGTGCCAGTTCAGTAGAACTGAAACAGGTTCTAATTTCAGCTCTTCAAGCAGGTTACTTTGTAATTGCCATTCTCTAATTATATGTTGATATTCTTGTCTTGTTTGCATAATCCTTTGGGAAAATAACCAAGTCGATAAAATGCAAGTGTACCGTATGCTATGGTGGTTGGAAAAAATAAATAATCAAAACTTTCCACATTTTATCCTGCCCCTTTTGCTTAAGATTTTGAGGGGTTTGTCACCAAGCACCTATCAAAATTACAAATTGAGTCAGTATAAAGGTGGCCATACACGCTAAGACCCGCTCGCTTGGCGAGGTCGCCAAGCGAATGGATCTTCTCCCAATATCCCCACCTACGGGTGGGCGACATTGGACTAATTCGGTCGTTTGGCCCTGGGGCCAAATGATTGAATTAGATTGACCGGTATAGGCGTCCGTCAGTTCGGGGACCGCATCAACGATGCAACTAACTTTTAAACCTGCTCGATTGATATCTGCCCAATTGCAGGCCAGATTCGTCATTAGTGCCCAAATATGGGCAGATAAGTTGCCGGAACGATCTACGGGGCTGATATCGGCAGCTAGAAGCAATTAATAAAGACTGTTGTACACTTTCCTATGAAAAGTAAGATCTAACCCCCACTGTATCTATCAGACTTCCCAGTCTTTCGTGTAAATAGCAGCAAATTCACTATGGTGTTCATGTATAAGAGGTTAGTCTCAGGAAAGGTATAAAGCTGGCCATACACGCACCGATAATATTGTACGAAACCCCGTTTCGTACGATATTCGGTGCGTGTATGGCAAGTCGACTCACCGATCGCCCAGGTCAAAAGATTTTGGTCGGGCGCCATAGAAGGCGCCTGATCAAAATCTGCCTTCAGGGCTGAATCGGCAGAAGGAGGTAGAAATCCTATTGTTTCTACCTCCATATTCAGCCCTGAACGGTTAGTGGCCATTTGTAAGATCTTTCGTGCGACGAAAGATCGGAAATCACCACGTGTGTGGCCACCTTAAGGGTGGCTCTGATGGCCTTTCTGCATCTGGTTGTTGTACATGGGAGAGAATACAACAGTATCTGGCCTTCCCATTTACAAATACTATTTTCACTGAAATTTAAAACTTTAAACATCAAACTTATGTTGATTTTTTTAAACTATAATGGCTATAATTGTACACTACAAGTTATGATCAAGAAGACTGCATGACTTTTTAAACTATACAGTAGTGGGAATTGCCACTGAAAATAAACAAGAGCAAAGGTGGCCCATACAATATGTTGGAATAGAGGGTCTTCTGTCAAGCAATAAAGAACGAATCGGGTTATGTAATAAAAGGCACTCCAATTACCCAGGTTACATATATTATATATATATTATATTATATATATATATAATATAATATATGTAACAGGATATGATAATAAAATAAGTGTAAATGATGTATATGTGTATGTATATGTAAGTATATAGTCCTACTGACAGACAACGGAAATGTCTGAAACAAGTGCAGTAATACATTTTCACGGATACCATTTACTTTATCATAACAAAAGGTGTGAGTATTTCATGTAAGAAAAAAAAAATCTTCACCAAATGATGGGTGATTGAAAACATTACAAATGGCAATAACTAGAACAATGTCCTATTTCATGAAGAAAACGGAGACATGAAAACATTTTTCCTGCAAGATTCAACAAACTCATTTCACAGAACTGACAATATTGGGTTTGGTTTAGAGATTTTATTCCTACCTGCCTGGGTCTGCTGGTAATACATGTAATGTACCATTTCAGGAAAGGGTAGATATCTAATGATAATTATTTTTAGATTTGAGTTGGGGAAAGCTGACATTTAGGAACACTATCACAGTAGTAATTGTATATAAAAAAAGAGAATTTTTATGGATTATTGGTGGCGGAGATTTGGGGTTTTTAATAATACATGTAAATGAAAGGTATTTTAAAGCAAAGTACAGAGGTAAATGATAAAGATATATTATTGTATGTACATTTCAAAATTTCAAAGTTGCACACAGTGCTTATAAAGCTTGTAAAGGTGCCTTTATTCGGGCAACTAATATTCGGATGAAAATTCAAATACATACAATGTCTTAAAAACATAAGTGGGAAAAGAGGCCCAAGTGACATCATTTATTATGTAAACAAAGTGACATAAAACAAACAAACTAAACAGATGACAAATATGAATTGTTATTGGTTACTTGGTAGTCCTATGTGGACTGCTGGCCTGCAGGAGGCTCTGCTTGGAGTAAAACTGTGTCTCTGGGCTTCCATAGCTTGCCTCCAAGCCAGAAATGTAAAAATGAGCACCTACATTGAGGCCCCTGGGAGCAACATCCAAGGGGTTGGTGAGCAACATGTTGCTCATGAGCCACTGGTTGGGGATCACCGTACTACACTATTTTGCAAATCTATTATTTAAATTAACATAATACTCACTGGTCTTTTTTTATACACAAGGTATATAAAGTGCATAAAGTTCATACTAAGGAAGGTAGCATTCCATATCATTATGTCCAAAGCACATCGGAAGAGAATCGCCCAAATGATGAAAAAAATGCAACCTGTAAGGAAGAAAAGATAACACGATAGTATATGGCTCATTATTTACTTGCAGCAAGTACACACATACAGTTAGGAGAAATAATGGCCTTAGAAGAATGTTCTTCCAGAATAAGAAGCAGTGTATTGTTCTCATACCTTTGTAAGAACTATGTGTTCTTTGCTTCAAGGGAATTAAAATGAGGCTATTAATATGGAGGCAAAGCCATTTGGCATGTCTTGCTGAGGCAAACTGCACAAGGTAACAGAAAGACAAGAGCTCAATGTTGTAAATGACCCATTTTAATAAAAAAAAAAAATCCCTTGAGTTTCACTCAGCTTAAACAGCTTTTCACATAGCTATAGTTCTGTAAATTCTGCTGCTGTCTGCTAATTTTATTTTAGAAATGGTCAGTTTTGTTTAGAGTCTTGGGCTATTATTTTATTAAAAGCCTAAAGTTTACAATGAGATGTTTTAAGTTATTCTATATTCTAGTGACAAGACAAGCCTGTGAACATACCTTCTACTCTACTTCTTTTCTTCATACCACCTCAATTAATTGTTTGAATCTGCATTTTTATTAAATATTCCCAAGGGTAGACTGATCTACAATGAAATATCCAGTGGATCCCAGTCCTGTTGGGCTCTCCTTGCCTTTCTGCAGCTACTGATTTCACCACAAGGTAAGCCACTCTGCCATAGTAATAACAAACATCTCTGGTGCCTGTGGTGGGCATCAGTAACCTCCCTACACCAGAGAACTTTTTTTCAGTACTTGTCTGCTTATGCTTTTTACAATATGATGCAGTCAAGTCAGTTACAGAAACACTGTTGTTACTTACTAGGAAAGTGATAGTGGAGTCAGCACCACAAACTGCATCAAGCAAAGACGTGAGAAGCACACACATCAATGGCCCCACTCATTAAAACTAGTCAAGGAATCTTTGGATTCCAGTCTTACCGGGATAACCCGCCATCAACAGATAATGTGATATACATGCTGTAAGTACGGGGGGTTAAAGGTGGGTAGAAATATCTTTATACTGGAATATATATATATATATATATATAATAAATATGGAAGTCACAAAGGTATCTCTAATGTTTTTAAACTTGTGTATGAACTACCAAAGCAAAATGTTTGTTATTCATAAAGAAAACCATACCTTCATTACAACACTTTATCATTCTTTTCTTACATAAGAAAACGTTAGCATTGGGATGTAATGCCTTACCTAGACATAGCATGCCACGAAGAAGGATCATGTGAAGATTCAGAGTGCTTGGAATAACCAGTCCTGCAGCAAAGCACGTGTTTGCCAAATGGAAGACTAAGTGGTGTATTTCTCTCCAGTTTTCACATAATGTTTCATTTTCATTTAAACCAAATGTAACATTATTAATCTGAGAATTTAAATCCATTGGCAACGTTGTAATCAATATGCTTTCTGTAGCCATCTTTCTTAAATCTGGGAAAAATAATAAAAGTCAAACGTAAAATCAAACAAGTATATAATAAAATGGGTTGTACAGGTATGGGATCCATTATCTGGAAACCCATTATTCAGAAAGTTCCAAATTACAGGAAAGCCATGTACCATAGATTCTATTTTAATCATCATAACATAACATTTTTTTTCTTGTTCTCTGTAGTAATAAAACAGTACCTTGTACTCAATCTTACCTAAGATGTAATTAATCTTTATTGGAGGCAAAGCAATCCTATTGGGTTTAATTCATGTTTTTAATGAATTTTTAGTAGACTTATGTTATGACTTATGTTATGACTTAAGTTATGACTTAAGTTATGGAGATCCAAATTACATAAAGACCCCTTATCCAGAAAACCCCAGGTCCCAAACATTCTGGATAACAGGTCCCATACCTGTCAGTTTTGAGTTTAGTTTTAGCATTTTAAATGCCTTCAGTTTTTTACTAATGGATTCCTTTCTTTTACAATGCCACTACAGGTATGGGATCCGTTATTCAGACAGTTCAGAATAACAGAAAGGATCTCCCTTAGATGCCATTTTAATAAAATTATTCATAGTTTTTAAAATGACTTTCTTTTTTCTCAGTAATAATATAACAGTTGCTTGTACTTGATCACAACAATAATATAATCAATCCTTATTGGAGGCAAAACAATCCTATTAGGTTTATTTAAGGTTTAAATGATTTTTTAGTACTCTTCAAGTATAGAGATCCAAATTTCAGAAAAAGAAGGCTAAACATTTAACACAGTTTTAAGACTAATGAAGTCCTCACAGTAGCCTAACTTGGTTGTGCTGGGCCCCCCTGCAAAAAAAACTTCTGAGGGGGCTGAGTGTGAACAATCCCTCCACCCCCCATCCGACACCATGACACTATTTTAAAGATATAAGAGGGGCCAGGAAGGGGGGAATAAGGTACAGCAGCAATCGCAGGGTCTGCTGTATAGATAGTTAAAGGGCATGTCAACCCTAAAAATAATTTTTTGCGTAATAAAAGAAAACATAATTCTAAACAATATGATATCATTAAAAATTTGAACTCCTGGTTGTTGCTTTTTAAACAATGTTGCAACTGTGAGTCTCCTCCAGCAAGTCAGGTCTGTCAGTCTGCTGCCTTGTGTTACA
This sequence comes from Xenopus tropicalis, assembly GCF_000004195.4. Lineage (NCBI taxonomy): Eukaryota > Metazoa > Chordata > Amphibia > Anura > Pipidae > Xenopus > Xenopus tropicalis. The sequence continues at coordinate 79,994,228 of NC_030681.2, read as the reverse complement.
TTGTTTCAACAGTCTGAGCCACCAGGGCAGAGAATAGAAAAGGGCAGGCAAGCACTGCTTCTAATAGCAATTCTATATGGAAATAACTCAAAAATCATTACAAATTTGTAATATATGTATATTGCAAAGCTGCTTAGAATTCTGGTTTCTTTTATTAGGCAAAAAATTATATTTTGCGTTGCCTTGTCCTTTAAGCCAGAGTCCTCATGTTTAGGAAGCATAAAATAAAAGAACAACTAATTTAAAAGCACAATGTTGACAAACATACTAAATAGGAATATGTCATTACATTACTTTTTTCTATTCCTATGTAACTATTTAGAATGCATTGTTCACACTGCATTTACTATGCCCTAAAGTGAGGAAGCAAATATCTAAATCTAAAGTTTACTAAATATCAGCATCTGATTTTATTTTTGGTAAATAAAATGCTTTGTATTTACTACTGTTTCTGAAACTTTCTGCCTTAATTTACTTTAGTAGTTTTATTTCTAGAAAGTTTATTGACACCTAGCTTGAAGAGGAGACCTTCCTGTAAGAACTGGGGATTTGTGGTTGTCCTGGCCACTAGCCAGAGACTATTATCTTTTGGCAGGGGGACAAAAAAAGATAAGGACTAGCATTTTATGTGGTGTGGAATCATGGCAACCTTTCAGGATCTATTCTTTGCAGCAAGAAAAATGTGGAGACAAAGCACCTTGTGTACTAATGACCATACACTGTTATGAATACTGAATTATGATTCCATTCCAGAACAGAAGTTTGTTTCCATTAATCATTAAGATAAAGGGAAAGACACAGTATGTACAAACTTAACTGGCAGATGAAAATAATCATCATGTTTATCCACCATGATATTTACAGGAAAGATAAAGTACACATGCTAGTTTGAATTGCTGTATCTGATAATTAAAAAATCAAACTGGATATTTAAAGGGGCAGTAACAATGACATATAACTTTGTCAGATACATATCTGGAAATGTTTCCATTGTTGAAAAACAACAACATAACACAGTTTTGTTTTCTTTTGTTTGTTATACATTTTAACAGTTATGGCCAATGTTTTGGGGGCTGATTTTCCCTTCTGTGGTGATTTATAGTAAAATGATGTCTTACAAAAAATATTAATAGATCATTGTAGGTCCCTTGAGGTTTGCTTTCAGATGAAAAGCACCGAGTTGCAATTTCATATGCAGTTAGAGTAATGGCATATGGAAGGTTTTGTTGACTGTGATAAATCTTCCCAGTAGCTAGCATGCGCCGCACTTGGGCTTTCCAACGTACCCCAAAGAGTCCTTACAAGGAAACTTCAGGCAACTTTGCACGTGTATGTTAGCTGGTGGGAATGAAACAAGGGTGAAAAACAAAAGATGCTATGCCATCCACGGTAACCAAGATTTATTGCGCACCACAAAACATGCTGTTACCTTTGAAGTGGCTTCAAAGCCAAAAATAAAATAAGTAAACGTGCAACATTTTGTAATTTTTTACAATGTATAGAAAATACAAAATACTTGAAATATTTGAAGGCACATAAACCTTTTAATTTCTTTAATATTGTATGGATTTTAGAAGCTATGGATATAAAAATATTTCTTAATATAGTTTTTCTTCTCCTAGGTCTATATATCACACATTTTTAATCTAGTATTCAGCCCTGCATGAGTTCCTAGGAAATGGTGTGCCTCTAGCACTGTAATATCTAATTTATGTATTTGCCATAGCATACTTTCTTGTCTCCAAATTTTAAGATGGAAAGTTGTTGCTCTATCTAAAGTCTGAATAAATAAGTTCTAATTCATATGCAAGTTTCTCCAAGGGAACTGGCTTAGGTACAATTTCCCTGAGTCTGAGTACATTTTTGAGGTCGACAGACACTTTCAATTCTCCTTTTCGTATTAAATGGTTTCAAAATTATCATAAGCAATGTTCTTAGGACTCTAAAAGTGCAACAGTAACATTATTGATACTTTTTACAAAATTAAATATAAATAATTCAGTTCATTACCTCCTAAATAGTATTCCATGAGGCACTAACCAACAAACCAAAGAAGAAAATGAAAAGCAGCACTTTTCTGTTTCTCCCCAGTGTTGCTTCTACGAAGGCAGATCAGGCAGTTGCTTTTTCTGTGGTAAAGTTTTTTCGACCATAGGTTTGCAAGCCAAATTGCATTCCAATATTTATTCAGTCCTACCTTTGCTTTTAACAAGGTTACAGATATATCAAAACATAGTTGTGACAAAAACCCTGCTTTGTACTAGGAATACTTTAGTACATATCAAATGAGGATTCTGTTCAAATGTCACATTAAATTGATTTCAAACCAACCCCTCAACACAATAGCATAACTAGGAGGCAACTGCGGGGGAACCTGGGGGACAGAAAGGCCTGGGCTGCAAGGTCTGCTTCCTCTATAGTCGTAGAAACCCAGAATCGCGTCCCTCCATTCCCCAGCCACTCTACCACCTAAAAGCAAGCAGGTAGGGTCAGGTGGTGGGGAGCAGGGGACGGGAATGTTGCTGCGTTCGCCGGGCTCCTCTGCAGATTTTCGGAGGGGGAGCCCGGCATGGGGTAGTTAGGTCACTATAAAGGAAGCAGACCCCGCAGTCACAGGGGGAAAGGACTGGGGGGGGGCAGAGGGGCCTGGAAGAGCAGCAGTTGCTGGTGGGGAGCAGGGGATGCGAGGAGGACAGGTGGTCAGGTACGGTTTGCTGTTGCTGTGCTTGCCAGGCCCCTTCACATAATTTTTGGTGGAGGGACCCGGCACAGGGTATTACGCAACAGCCTCAACAAAAATATTAAAAGCCCCAAAGCGGCGTACCATATAGTTTGAAAACCTCTGGTCTAAAATGGTAAGGGGTGCTGTAAAGTGTGTCGAAACACTTAAGCAGTTTCTAAAAATTACCATAGAATGTTTCACTTTAGCATTTCCTGGTTCTGACCAGCAGAGGACAAGCTGATAAAATGTAGGGGCATGTTTACTAAGATAAATAAAATATCACTGGCTATGGTGATGTGGCCCATAGCAACCAATCAACAATAACATTTGAATGGTCACCTACAATTAGAAAACAAAAGCAAAAATCTGATTGGAAGCTACAGGCAACATCACTGGTGATACTTATCTCCAATCTTAGTAAACATGCCCCTATATTTTATCAGCTTCTCCTCTGCTTGTGAAACCAGGAAATGCTACTTTTTCTTGTTTAGAGCCAGAAATAAGAATAGATACTATTTGCCTATTGGTTTAATTAAATTTTCAGAACAAGCCTTAAAATGGGGGTGTATACTATTCTTTTAAAGGAGACATATTCTATAAAAAATTATGAATGTACCAGTGAATTATACTCCTCTAGATATAGAAAGATTGTGCTTTAAAAAGTTGTGTTTCTGACTGATTTATTGAGAAATTCCACCAAAACCCCACTAGTCCCGCCCATCTGTTCCACTTCCTGCTGGCTGAATTCTCTGGATGTGCAGGGGAGCCGGCGGCCCTCCGTATACTGCACTGTAGGATAGGAACCAATCAGCAGCTAGGCTGACCTGATAGGGAACTGAAGCCTGTCTGTGCTTGTGTGAGTGCAGGGCTGTGATTGGCTCTCCCCCTCCTACTGTGCTTCTGGCAGGGACCGTTAGGACACACCCACTCTTCATTTCACACACCGATAAGAGAAGCGAGAGGATCTATAGGGAGCTCCAATAAAGTGGCCATTTTTACAGAGGATTAATTTTTAGCACAAAGTGAAACCAGCACCTTATATTATTCATAATTGCCTACAAAAATAGGGTTTTTCCCATTTATCCAATATGTCTCCTTTAAGAGTCTGACAATTTGATACCGAATGGCTGAATACCTATGATGAACAGGATCTTGTTTTTTCCATCCAACCTTTTGGAGCCCCAAATCCCATCACATTGGCTGGTGGAAAAGAGAAAACATGAGTAAAGTAATAAAGGATGCAAATAACTTTGTTGTAAGGTACATAACATGTGCCACCATGCAGGCAAAAAGCCTGTAGATAATAAGTACTAGTAATAAGTACCAGTCTACAGAGAAGCCCTCGAATAATGAGCTGCTCGGAAGCTGTAGTTTAGGGAAAGTTTGTTTGGTCAAAGACAGATATTTATAAAGGCAGATGTTTACAATGGGAGAGGGGGAAGACAGTCAGTAAAAAAACTAATTTCATATTGGTGTGAAATAATAGGAAAAAAACCCTCAACAAAATATAGATTTTTTTACAAATTAAAAGTGTAGACAGAATGCATTTTCAAAAAAGTTGAAAGGTGTTCTTAGGTATATACTGTCCCTTTAACTGCGAACAAGGTTACAGATTGAGAACAATATTCCTTTAGAATAACACTGTGCTGATTTATGTCACACCTATAAAAATAACCGAATCCCAGTCCTCTTGTTCCTTTTTAAACAACAGTAATGACAATAACATTAACAGTAATAAACACTGGAACATTTCCATACTATTAATGTTTTGGAAAGCATGAGTCATCAAATTCTGTTTTCTCCAAGGCAGTTAATTGTTCTAATGTACGGCAACATTTCAAATGGCAAAAGCTAATTTATTAAAACAAGTTTGTGGAAACTGTAATACAAAGGATGCAAAGTCATGTATCTTATACTACTGTATATAATGCCTCCTAAATATCGACAACCTGTTGCCCTTCTGTGCTCAGCTGTGGCCCACATGCTAGGGGAGCCTTTGTCTGTTACCTGTGCCGATTTTACTGCCTGTACAAAAATATTTTTATACACATATTTAAATACATAGTAACACAGTAGATGAGGTTGAAAAAAGACATGTCTATTAAGTTTTTGTAAAGTGAGGGCAAACAGTGTTTTTTATTTGCAGGCTGAGAGAAGCAGATCCGCTCCCTTATGCGCCTCAGTAAAACTGCAATGACAAGTACAGCTTCCTCCTCAGTTGGGCTACACTAAACGGTGCAGAGCAGGGATCGGCCCAAAAATGTGAAAGAAGGCATTTTTAGGGCAATCCCCAATCAACTATGTATTTGCCTGTGTATGGGGGCCTCTGAAAGGGCTTTCCTACGGATACCTTCTGCATGTCTTAGCTCTTTTGGTCCCGTAACTGTCTCTGAAGTCTCCCGGCTTCACCACTTGCTCTCTAGACCCTATGCCTTCTTCTCTGCTTAAAGGAACAGTAACACCAAAAAATGAAAGTGTATAAAAGTAACTAAAATATAATGTGCTGCTTCCCTGCACTGGTAAAAGTTGTGTGTTTACTTCAGAAAGTCTACTATAATTGATATAAATAAGCTGCTGTGTAGCCATGGAGGCAGCCATTCAAAGGAGAAAAGGCACAGGCACAAAGCAGATAACAGATAAAACACCATTGTATTCTACAGAACTTATCTGTTATCTGCTATGTAACCTGTGCCTTTTCTCCTTTTTTCCAGCTTGAATGGCTGCCCCCGTGGCTACACAGCAGCTTATTATATAAATTATAGTAGTGTTACTGTAGCAAACACACCAGTTTTACCAGTGCAGGGCAGCAGTGCATTATATTTTTATTACTTTAAAGCTCTTTTATTTTTTGGTGTTACTGTTCCTTTAAACATTGTGCTGCTGAACTTACTCCAGCTCTTACTCACATCTTCAACTCTTCTCTGACTTCTGGAAGTTTCCACTCTTCGTTCAAACAGGCCTGTGTCAAGCCTATCCTTAAAAAGGCCACGCTGGACCCGTCCTGTCTCTCTAACTACCGCCCTGTCTCGCTTCTACCGCTCGACTCCAAAATCTCAGAGCGTATTGTTTTCTCCCGTATATTCTCATTGACGTCATGCAGGCAGGCCCGGATTTGTGAAAAGGCCACAAAGGCCCGTGCCCAGGGTGGCATGCTGCCCAGCTATATCAGAAGCACTGGACACAGCAGCTGCAAGAACTAACGCAGTATCGGGTGGGAGAAATGCACATGGGGAAGCAGGTAGCTTCTGGTTGCTAGATGGGTGTGTGGGCGGCTTGGTTGAGACCGGCCTAGGGGCACCAATTTTAGAAATCCGGCCCTGCATACAGGCAGCAAGTGATTACTTTCTAAAAGGCCTGATAACAATCGTAGTGTTTCCACAGGTAGTTTATAGAGAGCTCTCTTGCTTTGGCTGTAATTGAGCATGCATGGAGTAAAACCTTTTCCTTCATTTCCCATTCTGCTGAATGTGTTTAGTCTAAGGGCTAATGTTAGTACTTCTGCCTTTTGCTGTACTGCCCTTGTCATTCCTTCATTTTTTCATGTCCAGGATTCCCCTGTGACATCACATGTGACGATAAAAGGCAAACTTACACATGTATTCTATGTATTTACACATGTATCTATGTATTTTCTTTTATTTAAATAAATGCTGGAATCTGACACATCACCGTTGAGCATGCTCCATATATAGCAGGGAACTTTAACACGCTCTATGGCAGTAGATACAATTTTAATTATGGGAATATTCATTTCTTTCACTGTCAATAAGCCAATGGAATTTGTCTCTGATGTGCTATCACACAATGAACAGTAAATTATTTCACTGTTATATTATTACTGATATTTACTTTTGTGGTCATTATTTTTTGTTCAGAACACACTGTTGGGAACATGAGTGAGCACTAGTGTGAGAGGAATTGGAGACCTATACAAAAGAGCTGATGACAGTTTAATGAAACAAGATAATAGTAAGGGTCAGGTTTCTCAGCCCCCATGACATAACGGCTAGGAATCTCGCAGGAATGCACTGCTCCAAGTTGAAAGAAGAAGGCAATATTTTAATAGCGGTGGAGATTTTACCAGTTCTAACAGTAACCAACCTGTAGCCAACAGCAAACACATTGGTTGCAAACATTGTGCCCATTATTCTATTTACCACTTATGAAGGATATAAAATATCTGCTCCAGTTTTAGTTACTAAACAGTAACCAGTCAGCCATAACTTTCTGGGTTATAGATGTGATAATTCATGTTTTTGGCTTTATAAAGGGACTGATTCTCAAGCCTGCATTTTTCCGCAGGCTGAGAATTAGCCCCATGTGGTACTACCCTAAACAGCCAGATAGATACTTCTTTCAGCTGCAATGACATTTATTAATAACTTGTAATTGCTTAGAAGGACTTTCTTTAATTATCCAAAAATAGTTTTTTGGTGGAGATCCCTTTTAATGGTTGATATTAGTTGCAGGTTTCACTGATCGCTGTTATAACTGATGACTTTAGGCTGGCCATTCCTACAAGAATTACCCGTCAGGTAGGAATTGTCTTGGAAATCATTTAGGTTAAGGGTAAGAAAGAAAATAAATAAATAATTACAATAGTCAAAAAAGGTTAGCTTCACCTTTATAGAGGCTAGGGAAGCCTTCCAATGGAAATAATAACCAAATAAGGTTAAAATAAGGTTTGGATATAATTTAATGTAACTTGACTGGCAGATACACTGCTTATTAATATGATATAAGTTCCATTTTAGGGCAATCCTCAAAAGGAAATAGTAAAAGTAAATAAATGTAAAATTTCCCATAGTGGTACAGCCCATAGAGTACTCTTCTTAGCACTTTTGCAATTTACATTTTTTTTTCTATCTCCTTAAATGAACAGGAAAGAAAATGTAAAAAAAATGATTTAATAGCAAAAGGGCTGTTCCACTTTAAAAGTACAGCAGCTCTATGCAAGTTAAAGATATGGCCTTGGTGCTCCCCAACACTGTGCCATTTGATCTGATGTCTGCTAGCAACCTTCATATATGCCCAGATATGCACAGTGACCACATGCCAGAATAGGGGAACTGGGGCTATATCTTTAGTGGGGTTGGTCTATAGATGGAAAGCTATCGGACTGTGCTTTTAACAAACATTTCAAACATATGAGTTTATAGGGCTTTACTTGCCCTTAAAAAGGCAATATGCATATAAAACACTTTTGGGTGCAACACATAATAGACATAAAACCTTTTCATACAGTTCAATTCAATTCATCATTCTGTATTTTATACATCTAGGAATGTGGATATGCATATTGATTCATATTTCTACATTTCACTTTGCTTGATTTTAATGCAATTTCATTCACCTAAAATGGTAAATAATGTAATCTGCAGCCTACAGAAATATATACTGCAAAATATGTATGTAACAGGAAACAGCACAGTCTTCATTTATAATGCTGTAGTTTATATGAAAAACATAATATTCTACAAAGTAGAGAAACCTAACAATCCATTTCTTTTCATTTATGAGTATGAGTTTGATAAATACCCCATGAGAAAACGATGTAGAAAGAAAAACACATTCTAAGAATTATATTTAATTGTCTGATCTGTGATGTAACTGTGCTGTATCTGCATAAAACTCATCACTTAACTGGATGCTGCCGTTCATACATTTGTTTGGAAATAATTCATTCAGACACAATACATCTATATGAATTACAGCAAGGTAATTGCTTCTATTTATGGCAAACAATGGGTTCAACAGTTGTCCCAGCTCCTAGATATTAATCCTAGAGCACTGTACACATACATGTTACAGAATTCTGTCAGAGCTGTACAAGTTAAAATCACATGCTTGAAATACCAATAGATAGGATCAGTGTAAGGCTGAGCTGATTCATAGATGCCCACAGAAAAAATAGGAGTCTTGCATTTGATTAATGAAAAATGGACTTTAAAATGTTCAGTTCTCCAAACCATTTCCAAATTACACTTCATCTCTACACAATTTGCCTGGCTTCCCATACACCAGCAATGACTTAACTTGGACAATATTTTAGGCCTCCATCAACCAGGATGCATGACTGAATCTTACATTGCCCTCGCCCCCTGTACACTTACTCATCTCATGGCCATGATACACAATATAATGAACATTCTTTCTGAGTTCTAAGGCCCAGTTTAAGCTATCTGTGCAATGTTGATGAGGCTCAACAAATACATATGTGTTGTGTGCTATAAAGGGGAAGTTCACTTATAAACTCACTATCACATTCACATACATTGTCAAGAGCCAATTAACCTGCTTGTATTTTTTATTTATTTATTTTTTGGAGTGTGGGAGTAAAGTAAAAGGAGGAAACCCACACAGACATAGCCTAAAAACACAAACTCTATACACTGGCCAGAATGAAAACTACATCCCCAGCACTGCAAAGAAGCAGTGCTGATCATTGTCTCTCTAAGTTACTCAAAAAGGTCACCTACAGTTTTTTGAAATACAGGTATAGGACCCATTATCTTTCCGTAATTTGGATCTCTATACCTTAAAGTGGACCTGTCACCCAGACATGAAAAGCTGTATAATAAAAGTCCTTTTCAAATTAAACATGAAACCAAAATTCATTTTTACATTAACACAATCAAACCCATTATAAATGCATTTAAAAATCCCAGCAGTCAATCATATACTGCCTGCCCCGCCTCTATGCCTTAGGCATAGAGGCGGGGCAGACAAGTACTTAAACTTTCCATTCAGCACTCACATTCTCCCTACCTTCTCACCATCTAATTGTGTAGCTAGTGCATGGGCAAGGGCACCAGGTCCCCCATTCTGGCACGTACATAGGATTTTGGGGTGATACAAAACTTGCCTTATTAACAGTGCCCACAAAATGGCAGCTGCCTGCTGGCTATGATATATTCCCAAGACTGAAGGAAACAAGATTTATATAATTTATATAGTATGTGAAGTTAATTTTGCAAAACAAATACAATAAATTGGAATTATTTCTTAGGGTGACTGGTGTTAATACTGTAAGAATGGAAGCAGGTTGAATTTCCCCATTGAAAGTCAAAAGGTAAAATTGGATTTGCTGTTGGTGGCTCCACCCACTTTAAAAAAAACTTGAATGCGTAGTCACCCAGTGACTGACTGTGCAAAGTTTGAACTCTGGCATCAAACTAATAAAGCGCAATAGGTAAAATCTGATTGGCTGTTGGTGGCTCCGCCCACTTTTCAAAACTAAAACTGCGGTCCCCTAGTGACCAACATTGAAAAGTTGGGGACCCTGGTGTTAATACTGTGAGAATGGCAGCAGGTTGAATTTCCCCATTGAAAGTCAATAGATAAAATCGGATTGGCTGTTGGTGACTTTGCCCACCTTTTCAAACCTTGAACCGCAGTTACCTGGTGCCTAACTCTGCAAAGTTTGGGGACCCTGGCATTATTACTGTGAGAATGGTAGCAGGTTGAATTTCCGCCAAGTCAAAAGGTTAAATCTGATTGGCTGTTCACAGCTCTGCCCACTTTTGGGCATCCAACTATTATATTATCATTCAGGCTGACCCCATAACTATGTGATTCAAGTTTGGGGAGTGTAGCCTCAAAGCTGTAAGATTGGCAGCAGTTTCAATTTCCCCATTAAAGTCAATGGATGAAATTTGATTGGCTGTGGTTGGCCCCTCCCACTTTGGGGATCATCCAACAAATGTCACTGTTTCATTCGGGGTGATTATGTTATACAAGTTTGGGGGGTGTAGCTTCAAAGCTGTAAGTGTGGAAGCAGTTTTAAAATCTTCCCTGTCAATGGAAAAATTGGGGTGTACTTTCAATGTTATAATATATGTCAATTTTTAATTTCTGGTGTCAGTATCCTTTTAAGGCTACAAAAAAGTTTAAACATTAAAATAAACTGAACTAGAATGTTTTGCCACCAATGTGGATTCATGCAGCTTAGTTACCATCACGTACTTGGCTTTTTATTATTACAGAACAGAGAATTATTTATTACAGATGCTGAATAATTTGCTGAAAAGGGGACTTCAATGGAGATGGCCTTTGTGTGACTTAAGAGTTTTCTGGCTAAGAGATTCTATACCCCAGCAATTGTGGTAGAAGCAGAAAATAGCTAATAAAATTATCTATTCTTCTTAAACTCCCAGTATAGTGAACTTATTCCTGTCAGTGAGACCAAGGCTACAGTTAGGGGTTTAGAGGGGTTTGTACAGAGGTCATTATATCTCTTTATTACAGAGATAGGTAGCAAGGGTTAAGGTGCCCATACCCTCACCAAGCCCCCACCTATCGAATTATAACGATCAAATTATAACGACGGTCAGAGACCGCATCAATGAGCTGATGTGGTCCCCGATCCGACTAGATTATTTAACCTGCCCAATTGAGATCTGGCTGATTTCAGGCTAGATATCAGTCGGGCAGGCCCGTCGGTAGTGCCCATACACTGGCCGATTAGGTGCCGAATCGTTAGGGACCGATATCGGCAGCTAGAATCGGCCCGTGTATGGGGACCTTTAGAAACAAAACAATTTCCCATTAATGTTATATAATAGGAACATATGGAGAAAATATGGAATTTTTAGACTAAAATAACAGGCAGAATACATTTTCAAATCCAAGTACTGCATTGCACTTCTGTTAAACTAAGGTGTACCTTTTAGCAAGCTAATACCAACATTCTTCAGTTACCCAATACCAAAAAACAAAAAATCTGAAATATGTCTCAAAATCCTGTTTACAACATGGCCTTTGAAATAAAAGCTGAATCTACCAATAGTTGTTTCAAATGCATCATTTTACATTTGAGAGCTTAGTTAAAAAAACATAGCGTTATAGTCCCCAGTAAATAATCAAAGAATCGTTAGTGCATACACAATGCGCAATATTAACATCTTGAGGATTTCACATTTTTCTCACATGTATAAGGCATAGCTTACTCTCAGCTGCAGATTATGAGTGTATTTAAAGTCTCTAAAGTTCTGTGGCCTGAAGAAAAGCTCGACCTTGTGCCTCTAGGCTGTATCAGAGCTCCTCTGTCACTGTTAACATATCATTAAAGGAGAAGGAAAGGTGAAAACTAAGTACGCTTTATCACAGAAAAGCTGCTCTGTCCTCTATCAAAAGAAACAAAGGATTTCTGGTCTCCTTTTTTGTAAACATGTTCTTAGGGTATCTGACTTAAATATCTTCTCTCAGAAAAAACCTTCATTCCCGGGGGCCGGAGTCTAAGCAGCTAACTCCCCCCACCCTTAGGAATGTGTAATCTGAGCTATAATGGCTAAACTGCAAGCAGGAAGCTATACAGACCAAGCTTAAATGGCAGCTTAAACAGAAAGAGAAAGCTTTTCTTTACTCAGGTATAGTAATGCTTTCTGCAGAATAAATATAGTGTTCTAGGCGGCACTAATGTAGCAAATCTATTGGCAGTAAAATGCCAAAATGACTTTCCTTCTCCTTTAACCTTATAATTAACAGCAGGAAACCTAGTAGCCTTTAGTGCTGAGGGAATCTGTCCCGTATTGCTTCACTGAAAATTTGCGAAACTGCTGAAAAATTTGCGAAATGGTGAAAAAAAAATTCTCACTCAAAATGCACTAAAGTGAATGGCCAATTTTTTTTAAAAAACAATTTTCCCAGCACATTTTTGCCAAACTGTCATGGAAAAATTTGGCGAAATGCAGAAATTTGTCACAAATTCATGGCTGCGAAAAAAAAATCACTTGTTACTAGAAGCCTTATATTTTGTACGGTGGAAGTCTTTTCCTTCAATACATTTTTACTTTTGTGACTCTAATAATCTTATGTGGCACTGAACAAAAAGCTGCCATGCACATTGCCTCACAGATAAGTAGTGATTACAATGTTATTTTTGGTGCCTAAATGACAAGGTGATAAGTGGTACAAGGTCATAACGATCTATTGCTGAAATATATAAAGGCTTTCTTGCTCCATGCTCAACGTTTAACATTGCATCTAAAAGAAAATATTTGTCATTTGCAAGCTCCCTGCTTGAACATAGCTTACAAACTAAAGCAATGTCTACAGATGCTGAACTTCAAATAATTTCAAATTTTTTTGTAAAAATAGACAATTACCAAAAAAAAAACACCCACCAAACACCTATGGCACTTAAATAAAGCAGTGCTACTAAAACTACAACACATATCAAAATTAGCAGTGCCATAGCTACCAGGGGACAGGGCTACAAATGCACCAAGACCTGCCCCCAACTGGGCCTGGTGACAGTGTACAATATCAGGTTAGGGAATAGCGTGCATTTGGCAGATTTGTTGCAGATGGGGACCATGTCCAAACATTACACACAGGCCTGCAGTTGTAGAGTAGGCAGATATGCACACTTTCTGAAGAAATATAAATTAATTTATCAGTAACTTCCATATAACATCATCAGTAATGCACTTTGCACTGCCCATAAAGGTAGTTTTTAAGATGAAGACACAGAGATACTAGTAGCAGCTACTTTTTCATGGCTATTAAACTCCAGAAAATCCCCTGCCATGGACAATGCTGTGAATTGTCTCTGCTAAAACACACGTAGAGACAATTACCAGTAAATGATCAGCATTGTCTATTTTAGTAGCCACGACAAGTAGCTGCTAAATCAGGGTTCCCAACTTTTCTTACTCGTGAGCCACAGTCAAATGTAAAAAGACTTGGAGAGCAACACAAGCACCATAAAAGTTCATGGAGGTGCCAAATAATGGCTAAGATCGGCTATTAGGCTTTATTTGGTAGTAAATCTTGTTTTTAACTTGCCCCTAAGTCAGAAATCCAAAAATAATTGGGGGCACTGAGAGCAACATCCAAGGGGTTTGGGAGCAACATGTTGCCCCGAGCCACTGGTTGAGGATCACTGCACTAAATGATACACTGGAAGTCATTTGCAGCAGTAAAGGAAACCCACAGTAAATACTCAATGATTAGCTTTAATCACTTGTCTGGAGGTTGAGCAATGAATGCAAAGTAGGTGAAATTCTTATTTAAAACAGAAATAATTATAATACTAAGACAGATTGTTTAATGGCTTTTTTCCAGCTGCCAGGGCTGGATAATGCTGGATGCTTGAAGTTGGAGTAAAACATTCTTATAATCTACTTAATAAAAGTGTAGGTTATATAAAAATATCCCAAAATACTCATATATAAATTTTACAACCCCTTATAATATGTTTTCTATTTCCCAGAGATTGGGCTGATGCTATAGACTGGCATGCAGCTCCCCAGCTGGGCACCATAATATAGCCAGAAAGAGTTGCCTTGCAGAGAGGATAGGAATGATACAAAGCAATGCAGCCATGATCCATCCCTTCAGCTCCATGGCTCGTCCCAGCAGGCAGGTGTTTGTGCATGAAACTTTAGGGAAGCTGAGGGCTCCCATCTCATGAAACATTCATCACTTCCAGCATCCTCTCATGTTACTTCCAAGGCTGCAGCTTACCAGAATTGTTCTCTTGGACCCGCCCACTGGTTAAGCGGCGCTACTAGTTAGTATTACTCGTCACAGCATGTGTATGAATTAGTAACGTGGCCAAAGAACACCTGCCTGCCTACTAACATCACAGGGGGCTAGACAGGTCCAAACTGCCCTTTCTTACTAGTGCATGATGAATAGGCACCTGGCTATGGTTATTTCCCCCTATACGGTAATCCCACCACACCACTCCTCAGCTCAAGTTTAGAGCAAAAAGCAGTGAGATTCGTGCTCCTGCTCTCCCCCCTCACCTTGCCGCGCTGTGGCACTTACCTGGCGGTGCAGAGGCTGGAAAGTTAGTTGTCAGTGAGAGGGAGCAGCGGGGAAGTGGGTGAGTTGCCGGCCGGGCGGGGAAATGTGACTAAAATAGGCAAAGAAGGAGAAGAGGGGAGGCTGCAGCCCTGAGCCGAGCTCACTCCCCTTCCTATAGCAGCGCCTGCAGCTCTCTGGCTGCTTCAGAGACACACGGGGGGAGGGCGGGAGGAGAGACGGACAGGGACAGCGGGAGGGAGGGAAGCCGGGAGGAGCCGGGATAATGGAGTTAGATAAGTACAACCGCTTGGCCAAAATACAAGTCGCCAATTTCATACAAGACGTTACTAATTCCTTCACAGAGATTAGTAAACGTCCTGTGCACCTGTCAGTACATAATTGAAATGAAAGGCGGATCCTTGTAGATTGTAAGCTCTCTTGTAGATTGTAAGCTCTTCACCTCTTGTATCGGTTTCTGATTGCTTTATATGTTACTCTGTATGTCCAATGTATGTAACCCACTTTTTGTACAGCGCTGCGGGATATGTTGGCGCTTTATAAATAACTGTTAATGTAATGTAGCTGCTCTTCTGTATGAGAAATAAAAGCACAATATAGGAAGGCTTAAAGGAGAATTTATTATTCGTTGCCCAATCCAAAGGTCATATGTTTCCATAGAATTTTACAGCATCACTGTGCCTAAAATGCCTTTTCATCGCAAATACCTGATTTTGATTCCCTGCCCCTGGGTTTAAAGCCGACCATCTGCACAGAAGTACTGTAAGCAGATTATGATGTGCCCTTGCACAGATATTTTGGTATTTTACCCTATTCTTGTCGTCTTTTTACCTTATTCTGGCCTCTCACCCAACAGTTAACAGCACAGTCCCATGTAAATTGCACTTTAGTTATTGTTAGGTTCCCAGCACTGAAAAAAAACCATAAAATGTATTTGAATATGCCTCAAATCATTAAATTATAGATGGAAGCTGCCATTATGCACCTGAAAACCCCAGAATTCCTACTATCAAGTAAGGAGTGTTGGGCCAAAAGTTATGCCAAATGCAAGTACATATTATTCCCACTCTCACTCAGCCCGTTCTGACCCACCACAAAAGCCCTCCATCTGCTCAGAGTGAGAATGCCTCTAAAAAATCCATAAAATTCAGTTTCATCTTTTAATAAATATGCCCCACACTTTTCAATCTAACACAGTTATCTATAGCACAAAGCCCAACAGCTATGTCCCTGGATATAATGTGTAACCCCTATTTGGCTGTAAAAACAGGCAGCGCCAGATTGGGTTTAGAGCATGGGATACATAGGACTCTCTCCCTCAGATGGGCTTTCACTAAGTGGAAATATCCTGGGGTGTAGTGAAACTACAACTCACTGATGCTGTGTGCAAAGTAAAATGGAAAATAATGGATGCCAGAAGGTTCTTGCCGATGAAATAACAGTCAATAAATAACTCCAAAGTGCCCTCTTCTGCTTTAGACTTAGCGATGAGGTCTTATGAGGAAAAGAAGAAAAAAAAAAAAAAAAAAATATAGTGTAATACTGTTATTACTTCACAATGTGCACTCTCATGTGCTTTTTAACACCAGTGATGACTTTTACTTATATCACCCTTTTGTGCCCAGTTGTGATATCCCTTTCCGATTGCCAATCTACTTACAGACCCCCTTGGGTTTATATGGCATCCAATTGGTTCACTTGTAGCTCACGACTCTCTGCTTTCCCACCTCTTAATTTCAGGCAGTATTAGGAACCACTTCACATAGGTAAATTTCCAACTTTAGCAACTTTAGGTTAATTCCTCGACCTTTCCGCTTCCCTTCCCCTTCTGTGCACTTACTGCAGTGTCGTTTCTGGGTTCAGCAGTCCTGCCCTGTATAGTGCTTCTCCTCTGCGTCCTCTCTCACCGCTGACGCGTCAGCGGTGAGAGAGGACCTAAAGTTGCTAAACCTAAAGTTGCTAAAGTTGCTAAAGTTGGAAATTTACCTATGTGAAGTGGTTCCTAATACTGCCTGAAATTAAGAGGTGGGAAAGCAGAGAGTCGTGAGCTACAAGTGAACCAATTGGATGCCATATAAACCCAAGGGGGTCTGTAAGTAGATTGGCAATCGGAAAGGGATATCACAACTGGGCACAAAAGGGTGATATAAGTAAAAGTCATCACTGGTGTTAAAAAGCACATGAGAGTGCACATTGTGAAGTAATAACAGTATTACACTATATTTTTTTTTTTTTTTTTTCTTCTTTTCCTCATAAGACCTCATCGCTAAGTCTAAAGCAGAAGAGGGCACTTTGGAGTTATTTATTGAATTTTATTTGACCTGGGACACGAGGTATCTGAAGTGAGGAGCATACACTGAGAATTGCACTTATTTATATTTGTAAAAGATGAAATAACAGTAACTGGGTTTATTATCCAAGACAAATTAGTGCACAGGGTTAGATCATACTCACATTGAGGAATTAGTAGTAACACACTCTGAGGACAACAAAAGAGGATGCCCACCAGTTTATCCCACCTTTTTCGAAACTGGGCAGGGTAAAGACACCTGGTCAGCACGGCACCACTATGGAGGGCAGGGGTTTAAAGCCATAGGGGCATATTAACGCTATGGGTCCCTACAAATGCTTTTCCAACCACCCACTAAATATGACCAAGATAATGACACATTTCTCCTTGCAGAATTTCCTTGAAAAATCAGTTGCCCCATATTTATAAATATTGATATAAATGTGACTTGTTTAATGAATGAGGAATGTGAACTGGGTATTTGTATGTCTCTTTTCTTGTGCATTTTGCCTTTGTTTTGCCATGTTCTGTATTCCACATTCCACTTTCTCTATTTCTCCTCTTACTGCCACTTATTTCTAACATTTCAGTGTCATCATGCAGTGGCGAACTACACAGTGGTGGCCCTCATGTAAAAGAAATCTTCAGCTGAATCCAAATCCTAGAAAAAAAAGAGACTTTTAAATCTGCCTAAATCGGAAACCAGATCCTAAATATAGTGCATTTCCACTGATACAGATATATGTATTTCCACATGTGCCAAGCAAGCCTTTTTAGAAGAGGGTGTCAAGAGGAAAATGTTTAAGAGGAAAACTAGCAAAGGACTTGCTGACCCTGTGTAGGACACGCTCTCTTCAAATGTGACTACTTCTCACTAAAGCAGTGGCAAAATAAATTCATAACATTCTTACATACACTTTACTCAACACTAAATATAACTATAATAGTAAAAATTACCCGCCAATGGGTGAAATGTATGGGTGTTTATGATCCCATACAAGGTCCGTTTTGATTGCTATTGTCACATAGCTGGTATGTTGACTGTGTTTCAACATGGAATTTTGCTACAGGTAGTTGGTGGAGACTTTAATTTGGCATTAGATCCTTTAAGATAAATCTTGGTGATCAGTCATCTCATACTAAGAGAGATATAAATAATGTGTATGATCTACAAGCGACTGATCCTTTAAGGATGAGAAAGCTTAAATTTATTGTTCTTAGGTACCCACAGGGCTGCAGGCCCTGGGATTGGGAGTCTCAATGGTGGTCCAGCCATGCTGCACTTCAGATTAGTCAGGCCCTCATGAGCTAATATGACTGCTAATTAATTGGTGGCCAGTGGCTAATCCTATTGGTTGGGTCCCATGCATATACAGTATGACATCAGTAAGCATGAGATGCAATAGTGTAAGACTGCAGAAAGCTGGCTGCGTGTAGAAGGCCGAGAACCATTGCGGGAGCAGGAAGTCATCAGGAGACACTTGGCAATGAAGGAGTCTGCAAGGATGGAAGGAAGCCCCTGGCCACCAATGATTTCTTTAAACGTTAGGGGCCCTGGCCACCATGATTTCTTTAAACTTCAGGGGGACCTTGCCAACCAACGATTTTCTTTAGGGCCCCTGGGCATTTTTTTTTAACTTTAAGGGTCCCCAGACAGCAATGTTTATTTAAGACTTTACTTGGGCCCCAGCCACCAATGTTTTTACATCTTTTAGGGCCCCCTGCCACTAGTGTTTTTAATTCTTAAAGTTAGAGAAGGAGAAGGTATTTTCAGGAGACTTGGGGGTAGTGCAGATTTCCTTATTTGCTAGTACACTTATTAGGACTGGTTACTTTTTGACCAGGGGATTAAACCAAGTGGCATTAAAAATGCAAAATAATTGTATATTTTGGGGGCAGGGGCAGATTTATCAAAACACGAGTTCGAATTGGAATTCGGATTGGAAACGAAAATTTCTGAAGATCGCAAATATCACGAAAATGCTTACGAAAAAATCGTATTAGTCACGGAATTTTCGTACCAAACCATTGTAAACAGCGGCCGAGCCTTTCCGAATTTTTCACGCGGCCGCGAAAAAATCGGCGAGAATACACTCGGAGCGTTAACATGAACGCTCCGAGCGTTCGGGTCTTGGTAAATCTCCCCCTAAGTGTGATTTAGGTTAGTGTAGTTATCTGCTTAAAGAGTCTACATTGACATGGTGGCAGACTTAATAATCCTTTGGCAAAAAGTTTTTATTTACTTTTCCAGCACTCAAACCTGTGTGACCTTTAGTATTGGGTGTTGCTGGCCCAGGGGCAGAGCCTTTGGGAGAAGAGAAATTTGTTGTACGGGATCCTGTCATGTCTGATTGCAGCCCTGGGTACCCAAGTCTTACAGCCAGAATGATTACATATGGATTTTCTATGGTGTTCTTTAAATAGTGAACTATAGTTACACAATTATGGTCAGACCACTCTTTCCTGTTATATTGTCACTTTCCCTGCCAGACATAACAGGGCCTGGACATGGAGGCTCAAGGACAGTTGAGAGAGCAGAGAGAAGTATAAATATAGACATTCACCTTGATGATACCACACCTCAGATTATATGACTGGAAGCATTAAAAGAAACGTTAAAAGGTGTATTTATTAAGCATGACTAACCAGACTAAATCAGACTAAAAAGAAAAATTATTAGAAAATACTATGAGCATGCTAATAATGCTGCATGCAATAAAAGGTAGATGGGTGACTACCTATTTTCCAGTCATCAACAATCAAGATGCCTTGCCAGTTCATATCTTAAAAAATATTGCAGGGATGTCCCAGAAATTATATACAGATTTACACAACACTAATGCAAAATAGAGGCACATTATAGACCATGTCTATTAGACTGCTTTTTTTTCCGATTCCCAAAAGTAGGATTTTTGGCAAGGAGGATGCCTCCACCAAAGCAGAAAGTGAATCTAGCCAGGAAAGGCCTGGAACATATTGTTAACATAAGCAGTTAACAGTGTATAGGTCAGTGTGCTAGCATCCCATCACTTGTTCATGTTGGTGTCACATTCTGCACATCTCCGCTGCACAAAATCCTTTTAAAAGTAGTCAGACTGGCCTCTACGCTGAGTGTAAATTTTCCATAGAGTTAGATTGGGTCAGTCATAGACATGGATGTTGCTTACCTCCAGGAGCTCATCTTGGAAGTCTTGGCTTGAGAATGAGATGGTGTAACTTATACTAAATCCTCCAACACCTTGCAGCACACATTGATGCACTTCAGAATGCTCAGTTTCAATCCAGTATTGGTCCTCCTGCCAATTCTAAGCCATACCTGCTCCCCACGTAACAGAACCTTGTATTCCTGTTGCTCAAGATGGTGGACATCTCATGGCCATTGACTTCTTTTTTCTTTTACTGCAATAGCCTTTGTAACTCAAGCACCTTTATTCTTGATTATGGTCAGATTAAAGCATTTCTGTACGTATCGGTCTTTAGGGATCAGTGATCCCTGCTGAACCCTGCAGCATGTTTCTGTTGCAGTATACTTTATATGGTTTACTCTTTCCCTGCCAGGCCAAACAACACAATATACAGTATAAATCAAAAAGCAATTTATGAAACTGGTGGTTAGGAAGCTGACATCAAGTATCATACATTTTACATTCTGCAGTAGGTAAATGTAAAGTCATCCCATTAACTTACATTGTTCTATTAAAATCCTAAAAATAATCTAGTTTCCAATATACGTGAAAGTTTTTTTTCTTACTTTTATAAATATAGAGGCTCTGGTCCCCTCTGTTGCCTCAAACAACAAGGAAGTCTATGCATCCAGCAGCCTCACTAACGAACTTTTTTGTGCTTTGCACACTCTGCACAAAGAGTACACACATGTTTTCTTTGAATGACTGCAGGGCTCCGCACTCTGTTTCTGATGCACTTTCCTGTCCCATAACTTGCCAGTGCACAAGTGCTTGCTAACTGAGCATTGAGGACAAACTCTTGCACCTCTTATCACTCTAATGGACACATTAATTACCGCTTCTGCCGCTACAAGTGAATATATAAAACGCCTAAAAGTGATGCCACACTTAAACGGGTGGTTCAACTTTAAGTTAACTTTCAATATGTCATAGAATGGCTAATTCTAAGCAACTTTTCAATTAGTCTTTTTGGGGTTTGTTTGTTTTTTTATAGTTTTTGAATTATTTTCTTTCTGCTCCTGACTCTCTCCAGCTTTCAGATCCCAAAATCCAGAAACAAATGCTCTATAAGGCTACAATTGCTACTTTTTAAATTAAAATCCTCTCCTATTTGTATTCCAGAACCTCATTAAAATCACTGGTAATTTGGACCATAACAACCAAAAAGCTTCTGAAATTTCAAACTGGAGAGCTGCTGAATATAAAGCTAAATAACTCAAAAACCACAAATAATAAAAAATTAAAATCAATTGCAAATTGTCTCAGAATAGCGCACTCTACATAGATTCCCTTAAACCTTTAAGTAGCAGCAGAATTTTTACATTTCAGTTCCCCTGAGTGCCAGATGTTTTGTAAACATTTTGTGCTCTCTCATTTTAGGGGCATTTACTGGGGGGTGGGGAGGTAGGAAAACTATATATAGCTTTTTTAGGAGAACCTGAGCTTTCCAAATCTTGAGTATTTGTGTATTTCCACTTCTGGAACAAAATTTAGAGCTCTAAATACCAAAAAAGGATTCATTGCAATTTTTCATTTGGAAAACTATCATGAAAAATATTTTATTTTGGACAAAAATTCAACTGATTCGGAAAGCCTCATGTCTCCCAAATGTGCCAATGCCTTAATGGTATAGTTTTATGGAAATTTCTGACTTCTATAGATCAAAAACTCCCAGCAGCAAATTACCAAATTTTCAAAGCATTACAGCAGAATATTGCATATTTTAGATTCCATTTTATGGTCTGTGGCACTTAAAGGGTTAAATCAGATGAATTTATATCCCCTCTTAAGTTGCCCATGCTTATGTCTGTGTGTTGAATGACCCTAGAATTAAAATGAACATATATAACATGTGTTTGGGTTACTTCATTAAAAGAAAGGGAAGTTAGCCATTGTTTCTAAAATTTTAAATCAAACAATTCAGATGTGATAAAAGCACACATTCCTGACCTGGGGGGCTGTATAAAAAAGTGTCTACATGGTAAAACTGAAATTTATCTGAGGAGCAGAGGGGTAAATCAAATCATTATCCCAAACATTATGGAGGGCACAGTAGGCTGGAAGACCACAGGGCTCATTTGTGCAGAGTGCTTTAGACACAAGTACCTTTAATAAATGCACCTAAAGTTTTGCAATGGCAACTGTACTTGAGGGTGGCAATGACTTCTTACATTCCTCTGACACCCTGTGTAGAAAGACATTTTGGTAAGACAGCAGTACAGATTATGCAAATGGGTCAATCCATCCCTTAACATAACAAATATTCCACCCAATTGAGCTTGGATTCTATTTTTAATTTTACATTAGCTTCCCGAAGTTAAACTAAGATTCACACATTATTAATTAAAACATATGAATAGGTGTCTTTTGTGCTTGCAACACAATTAGCACTAACAGGAAAGCCTGTGACTGAACCACCTCCCTTGGTAATATCACTTACAGGCTTCCCCGGGTTTCTTTTTTTATAAAGACTCTTCTCAAATGTAGCACACTTACATCAGTGACAAAACAGCAAGCTTAGTGCAATTAACTTTTTCTGGTTTGGCCTACTAAATGCCACCTTTCAAGATTTCTCGGCAGCTCAATTTATCTATTTCTGCGACAGGAAATTCTAAGCTGAAGGGCAGGGTTGCAGAAAATTAATTCAGAGCCAAAAAACACATTACATATGCATAACTGTTTCTTGTCTGAGTTTCATACAAAGTATAGATTTCTGCATTGGGGTTGTTAATATAGATATATTCTTATACATATTGTATTTATGGTTAGTGATTCATCAGTAATTTGAAAACTGCGGCCTTCCAGATGTGTCAAATTATGCCTCTCTTTATCTCTAGATTGGCTGCCAGAGACTGACACAGCTGTTCACAGGCCACAAGTTGGATATCTCAGGAAGAAATTTTTATTAGGGGAGTATCACAATCTAGTCCACTGGCATAGAAAATGTCAAATTGCTTCCGTCTGTCATGGAAATGCATACTTTCACATTGTATGTGTGTACTGACAAAAGAGATTGGAAGCCTAGCAACCTAGCTAGACAAAAGGCCAGATAATTCAAAAACCTCAAGTAATAAAAAATGAAGAACAATTACAAGTTGTGTCAGAATATTCAGTATACTAAAAGTTTATTTAAAGGTTACTACCTCTTTAAATGTTAAATCTAGAAAATTATAGAATAGGGTATGGGCAGATTATAGTTACATTGGGGGGGGGGGGGTTAATAAAGGCTTAGGGTGTCCAAGTTTCACCAAACCAACAGCAATGGGTTTCCTACAAACAGGATGTTGTTATTATTATGTTTTCTGCTGCGTGTGCTGGCAAAGTATATATGAAAGTGCCACTAAATACTACCATACATACCAGGGGAATCATATCTGGAAATGGCACTACATTTAATTGCCATGTGTTTGAGCGTATTCTATACATGAAATTGGCACTGTCTTTATACTACCATTCTAGGGGTATTATATATTAAACTGGCACTATATTTATCTTGCAAGGAATTCTAAGAGGTATTTTACAAGATATTGCCACTGCCTTTGCCCTGCCATGCATTCTGGAATAATATGTAATGGCCCTTTAATTACCTGGGAGGGCTCAATTCTAAGCAACTTTTCAATTGGTCTTCATTTTTATAGTTTACTAATTATATGCCTTCTTCAAATAGGGGTCACTGACCCGAGCAGCCAAATAACTGTTGCTTTGTAAGGCTACCATTGTATTTTAATTTTTACCACTTATTTTTCTATTCAGGTCCTCTAATATAAATATATCAGTCTCTCATTCAAACCACTCGCTGGTTGCTAAGATAGCTGCTGAATCTACAAACTGGAAAGTTGCTGAACAAAAAGTGAAATAATTAAAAACACATAAATTATAAAAAATGATGATCAACCGCAAATTGTCTAAATATTACTCTCTACATTATACTAAAAGTTAACTTGAAGGTGAACAAGCCCTTTAAGAATCTTTATAGTAGGTCTAATACAGTTCCCCTCCTGTTTGAACCTTGATAAAATGCTTAATATTGTGGCGGAGCGCCATTTTACTTTACTATAACATCCAAAATTAAGGATTTGTTGGGATTGTACGTTTAGGAATACTTCAGGATTATAAGACAAGTAGCTAGCTTCTGTCCAGCTGATATATTGAAGGCTAGTTTAGCTGTGTTAGACACAGGAAGAAAATGTTTGCCAAGACAATTCCTTTCCTCTACATGCAGTAATACTGATATTTGCACCTTAGGTAGTCCATTTTAATAAATTCATATCTCCGTGATCATGCTGCCTTGTAACATATTGTGTTTTTGGGACAATGATTTTCCAATCTTTCAGTTCAATTTCATAGCCTTTCATTTATAGCAATCCAAGGTATGTCAAATGAATCTAACCTGTGGAGCTAAACATTTTTTTCTGGAGGAAACTGGGCAATCACGGATGGTACAGAAGAAAATAGTACAGTTAGAAAACTGATTTTATCTTCATTACAGCCCAAGTAGAGGGCATTTATTAAACATACGTAAGACTTGTATGGGATGCAGTATTCAGCAAATGTAGTGTTGTGTCTAATGAATTATAAATGATTTGATGTATAGAAGATCAGCTATAAGTATTAAAGGAACATTATACTCCAAACAATGTAGGTCTCTATAAAAAATAAACAAGCTCACATGTAAAACATTGCTTCATCTAAATAAACCATTTTTGTAAAAATATACTTTTTCAGTAATGTGCTATTGGGTACTCCTAAAGAGAAAATTGGCACTTTAAGAATTAAGGGCCGTCCCCTGGGATCATAGGATTCACAGTGCACACAAACAAGCCAAGGCACGCATGCATGCTAGGCCACGTCAGCCAATTAATGGTAAGAGTTCTGTTTTTTGCTTCCACACTACAGTTACAGTTAGAGTTGAATTACTTCCTGTCATGTGATCTCTGAGGGAGCACAAGACCCGTAAGTAAATTTGGATCAAGGGAAATGATGTAAAGGGCAATATTTACTGATATATATATATATATATTCCAGTTTGGCGAGATTCTTTAATAGGCTACTTAACATGTATACATATAAACTATCTGTTAGTTAAATATTCCTATTACTATTTTCTGTGGGTATAGTTTTCCTTTAAAACTCAAATGAAAACAGACCATCCAAGGCTTATAGAGAGAAGGATTCTTCAACCTTACCTTCTCGTGTAAACTAACAATGTTAATTATAAAATGGCTTGAAAAATGTGGGTGGAAAATTATTCTATGGTTAGTATGTCAACCCCCAAGCCTTTCTTTTGTCTCTTTGTAATAAGGTGGCCATTACATTGATCAGTGGTGTCCAACTGGCGGCCAATAGGGCAGATAGATTATGGCACACACTGGCAGGGTAGGGCAGGCAGAGTATGGCACACAGGCAATATAGGGCAGGCAAAGTATGACACACACAGGCAGCATAGCGCAGGCAGAGTATGGTTCACACAGGCAGCATAGGGCAGGCAGAGTATGGTTCACACAGGCAGCATAGGGCAGGCAGAGTATGGCGCACACCGGCAGGGTAGGGTATGGTCATGTGATAACACAGTGTGGTTTCAAGTGAGTGTAGTTTAAAAAAAGAGGAGTGGTCAAAACTGGCTTCCATTATCGGCCCTCTACCATGTAGGCCAGAAAAATTCCGGCCCTCGGTACCACAGAAGTTTTTTAAACCATAATTTAAATTCATGACTTTTAGCACAAAAAAAACTTGAATTGTGGTAAAAAAAATGTACAGTGATAGATAACTCCGTAAAAGCATACATACAGTACTTTCAGTTTCTCACCCCACTGACTTTTCAACATGAAGACTGGTATACTTTTCAGACTTGTAGATGAATCTCGTGGGGGTTCAGAAAGTCCCTTAATCTAAAAAAGAGCACAGTTTATCTGAACATGGACAATATCAGCTGCACTTTCCACTTGTCAGTACATTAGGTACACAGATAACTAATTGCGTTGAACTAAATAATCCAACTCCAAATAAAATAATCCATCTCCAAAAAGAGACACAATAGAAAATAAAACACATTTCTGTTGTGAATATTTGTGAAATATTGTCTTTATCAGATTCTTTACAGCCCGTTTCTATTCATTAAATAAAACAAATATCTGTCTGAAAATTCGTAATGAGTCCCATTTGTGCTTGAATTGTTACAGGGAAAATTGTTAGTGAGCTGCCCATTAAAAAGAACCTCTTATTGCTTTTCTGTCTATATCTTGAATTGCAGTTCTACTTGTCTAGTAATTATAGACAGAAGATCAACTAATGCCTTGTAAGGGCATCTGAGATAGTGAATTGCCAAGGTCAAACACGCTTCAGTTCCAATCACGATGGTTCACATTCCACAAACAAAGGCACAGAGACCTCTTTTTGTCATTTACTGATTGCTTCAGCTAGATCTATACACATACTTTATTGCTTAATAGCAAACATTAGAGGTAGTTCAGTAAACTAAATAAAACAATATCTCTTTTGGATGTAGTATCTACTGCTACATTACATTAGCCTAAAAACCTGCTGCAGTGGAGTTTCCAGTAAATAAATTTATAGGCTAAAACCTTATGTTTTGATGGTGCCTCACACTAAATTGACAGCGGAATAAATTAGATTTATTTTGCTGATAAAGCAACTATGTAACTGAACTTAATTGTTTTCAGTCTGTCTTCTCTATACAAATTAGAATTCCAATCCATTTGAGATAAAGGGACACTAATCACTAAATGTTATTTGC
Organism: Xenopus tropicalis; assembly: GCF_000004195.4. Taxonomy (NCBI): domain Eukaryota; kingdom Metazoa; phylum Chordata; class Amphibia; order Anura; family Pipidae; genus Xenopus; species Xenopus tropicalis. The sequence continues at coordinate 79,967,505 of NC_030681.2, read as the reverse complement.
TTAAGTGTGCCTTGAACAGGAAACCGTGTGTGCTTACTGTACATATAGCAGATTTATGGAGAAGTTTATTTTGTATTCAGTACAGGTATGAGATCTGTTATCCAGAAGCCCATTATCCAGAAAGCTCTGAATTATGGCAAGGCTATCTCCCATAGAATTTTAGGGCTCTGGCACACAGGGAGATTAGTCGCCCGCGACAAATAATAAAACAGTTCTTCATACTTGATCCTAACTACCATGCAATTAAACCTTATTGGAGGCAAAACAATTCTTTTGAGTTTATTAAATATCTAAATGATTTTTAGTAACTCAAGCATACCTGTATAATAAAAACATATACAGTAAAAAAAATCTTGCTCTTCCTAGGTCCTAAGTAAACTCAACCATGCTTTTATAGTAGCTGCACCCTCTTAAACTTTTTGAACTGTTGTAACCCCTTGTACTTTAATGAACTCTACTTTTGCAGAGAATTAGCCTTTCAAGCCTCCTTGGGCCACCCTTAGCTAATAGTAAGGTTTTAGATATAGTGCATGGTGTATCAATCATTAAGCTGTATTTTAAAGATAAAAATATATAAACTAAAGATGTAAAGATTTTTTCACCCCATATTTTACCTTAGATGACTATAATGTGGGGCTTTAGGAGTATGTATAAGAGAAAATAGGCATTTTTCCCAAATCTAACCTTAACTGGAATTAAGTCTTAACTCCCCCTGCCACTGCTCCGTTCTCTATAGGGAGGGCAGCCCCACAATTTGGGAACTTCAGATGGCTACGGACAAATTTAAACCAATTAATTTCCCTTCCAAGGCCCAATGTCCTGGGGGAAGACTAAATTGTGCCACTCCTTAGTTAACAAATATTTCTGTATCAGCCATCCAGCCATAATTCTAAGAATATCAAAGACAGAAAATAAGCGCTCACTTCCATATCTCACATTAACTGACCTTCTAGCTGGGCTATCATTAGTATCTAGGAGGACATTTAGGTATTATTTCTAAATCTCACCCTAACTAACCATCAGACTAAACCCCCTTCCACTGCTCCAGTGAACCTCAAACCTCAGGGGGAAGCATGGCTTTAAAGTAATACTACCACTTTCAAACCAAAGTAATACTTGATTCCTGATTGCCTCTAGGTTTTGCATGTTTATAGCCCCATATACTTCACATGTTTGTATGTATCTCTGTTTTTCAGAATGTCAGCCTACAGGGCTTTCCTTGGTACCCTGACTATAGGTGGGAGTTAGGTAGCATACTTTTCTATACTGAGATAATATTTCTTTCTTCTGTCTCTTAGAACTGAGTATCTAATGTATGGCAGACAGTACACAAGATACTCTCAAGAGAACAGAGTTTCAGGTGAATCTATCAGGTCTGGAACAAACAAGTTACACAAAAAGGTGATTCTAGGTGACCCAATGGCACTTCCCCTCACTCCATCATATGATGCGTTATTTGATGAATCGGTACTTATTTATTGCGTCAATTTTAACGCAAAAAAGCATGCAATAACGCTTATCGCACTTTAGTGAATCAGCCCCATTGAATCCACATCCTGCATTGCTAGTTGACAGCATACAGCATGCATATGAATTAATTGCTACCCCTGGTAAAAAAGGTTCTAAACTTACTTCTTGGCAAAAAGGCCCTGGCTACATATCTCAGTGGTAACTGTATGCCATGAGTCCAATAGTGTTCTAATTAAAAAGTAATTTAGCCACTCAAGGTGCAACTGTTCTAAGGAGGGCAACTTTGATGCATTAACCACTTGCCCTGGTAAACATAAGCAGAATAAAATATCAATGGTATATTTTAGAGTGAATTTGTATGCAAAAACATTTGCATATGTTTTTCCTAAAATGTTGATTGCATCTTCTAATTTCATTTACAGTGTCTAGTATTAATGTCTTTTCTTGGAAGAAAACAAGATTGCAACTGTGAACATCATGTAAAAAAAATGTCTGGAAAGGCTTAACATTTTCCAGTGTTAATTAGGGCTAATTTATTTTTTTCTGTACTTTTCTCTATAATTGTGTTACATCAATTTTAGGCGTATCTGCTATAAGAAATCCAGTTTGCCATAGCTAATCTTGCTATTTCATTAGAACATTAAGCCAGTACTGTATCTATGAGACTTCTCTGTAGGACTGCAGTGTTTCCTTCCAGTACATTGATGTGTGGTAGCATAGAAAACTACTGTAAATGTATTTTCATTACAGATTCTGTATAACAGTGGAATATAATCTTTCATGATTCCATAAGCAGAAGAACAGACACGCTTACAAATTTCATTTTACCGTTTTTAGTATGAAATGTTTACTTTTTGGGCAACATTCTCAAACTGACTTTTTATTTCCAAAAAGCATATTGTACATAGTGGATAACCTAGTACAGCTACTATGGTGTATCAGGAGGCATATGCTCTCTTCCAGTGAATCTTTATCCTTTTTTATACTAGACATTAACTTGCATACTCTTGCTGATAAACATTGCTTGCTACATCTAAATTTTTGCGTAAGTAATCCTAAATCCTTCATCTGAGTCTCATTAAGGGTATAAATAGAATGGATATTTGAAATCCTAAGGTTATAACCTTTGATTTATTGATAATTAATCTTACCTGCCACCCAGGTCATCAATTTGTTTAGATCGCCCTGTTAGAATGACACATCTTTCATGGATTTAGCTGTTAGGTATAGAATTATTTCATTAGCAAATACAAACATATTTCTTCAATGCCCTCCTCTAAATCATTAATTTATAGACACAATTCTTATGAATCCATACAAGGCTTTCTATACTTCATGCAATTTTTAACCTTTTCCTTATTAAGTTACACCTTCTACTGCTTATAATGCCATCTCCAGGACAAAAGGGACAGTATACCCCCTAGTTCAAACACAGGTTTAATGAACTCAGCTAGTGCTATACATACATCTTGCCTATTATTTTAATCATAAAAATCTATGTTTTGTTTTTTGTTATTGTTTTTTTTATTTTTGTTTTTGTTATTTTGTTATTTCTTAGCTAAAAAGAGGGAAGTTACTCCATGGTAGGCTCTTGCGAGGTAAATAATGTGAACTGGTAATCAAATTATATAGCTTGCAAGGACCAAACATTTAGTACCTTCAGTTTTCCAGTTTACAGCATATAATACAAAATCTAGATTTTTCACAATAAAACAATATGCAAAAAGTATGTTCAGTACAAAGCCATGTTAATAAGTTTTGTTAAACAAGAAGGGTATACTGCCCCTTTATAGGTGATCCCTTAACAACCCTTCTTTACAATATGTGTTTCATTTTTAAGCCTATAACTTTCAGGTTAAGGCATCAAAGCGCTTTCTTTAACTCCACTGGTATCATTCTAGGCAAGAGTCTGTGAAAATAAGAATTAATGACCCTGCTAAAACTGAATTAATCTCTTTAAACACTCAGATTAATTTTGCTTAAGAGCGTAAGCATTGTGTATCAGCTGCTTACAATTTGTTTGTGGAGTAGAATCCATTATGCACATTTTAATTTTAATTTTTTGGAAATATTTCCATTTTTTTTAATAAACCATACTATGTGAAATCCATCTATACTAACTTGGTGGCACCAGACCTCACCCTATTTGAATGACTCTCAACTCCCACCCTATAGAAGAAACCGCTCCATTCCTATATGCGACACTGGGATAGAGACTTAAACAATGCTATATCAGTGGACCAATAAGAACATTTACAGGGGCGCTGTTGCCACGAGGCAAGTTGAGATTCTTGCATCAGGTGGCAGCACCCGCTGCATTACCAGGGTTGGAAAAAAGCCACTCCTGTAGATTTAAAAGACAAAATTCCAATTCTCTAATCTCTTCTATTGCATCGAGTGCAATTGTGCTCTATGCATTAGCAATGCAAGCACAATTGTGCTTTACCTCTGACTGCAAAAGTTAAGCACGAAGGGGACAGGGATGGCATCAGAACAGCCACCTATTGTGGCACAGGGGCTAGGAATGCCCCTGAACATATATATATGGTCTAATGCTTCAATCTACAGTAATATAGACGAGAATATTTACAAGATTCTGTTTCACTGATAGCACACCCCTGCTCTTTAACACAAACGTTTTCCAGATGCATCTCCAAACTGTTGGTTATGTGGGTGGTGTTGGACTAACAGTGCTTTATCACATCTTCTGGTCCTGCCCAAAGGTTATCCCTATGTGGTCCACAGTATGGAACTTAATTGAGAAAGCGACATGTCTGGACCTTCCAAGTGCACCCCCATGGTTGGACTGGGGTCACCGGGACTGCCACTCCAGGGGTCCCCCACACCTCCCTAGGGGCCCTGGGCCAGCACATCACCCTGCTTCTCCCCCCCAGCACACATATATCATAGTTACCTAGGCATGACCAGGGGAGGGAGGTCAGTGGGGGAGAGCTGGTGGGGATCAGGTCTAGGTTGTTAGGGCCCACCAGGTTTTTTTCCTGGTATCCAACTCCTGAATCACTAACTTGGACATCCAGTACAGCAACTGCAGAGACACTGCTGGACTTCTGGAGAAAAATGGAAAATTCCCCAATTTTTTACTCTTGAGCCACATTCAAATGTAAAAAAAAAGTTGGAGAGCAACACAAATATTTAAAAAGAAGATGGGGGTGCCAAATAAGGGCTGTAATTGGCTATTAGTAGCCCCTATGTGGACTGGCAACCTACAGGAGACTATGTTTAGCAGTACTCATATTTTTGATGCAACTTGTGCCTTCAAGCCAGAAATTTAAATATAAGCACTTTGAGGCCACTGGGTACCACATCCAAGGGGTTGGTTAGCAACATATTGCTCAGAAGCCACTGATTGGGGATTACTGATATAAAGGGATACCTATATTGTCCTAATTTGACTTTATTTATATACAATATAGTCACTGATAACTCATTAAGGAGATGGTAACACAATCCATTTACAAAATGATACAAAAATCTGGTAAGAAAAATATTGGTAAGAAAGTTGGTAATGTCAACCAAATGTCACAGAATACTGCACAGATGTTGGATATGCAATAATTTTGTCTCAAAAGAAATCACACTTGAGAATAACTTGATAATGAGACTGCTGTAAATGATGTTTTCCTTATAAGACGTACCGTTATACAATATATCTTCCTTCCATGGACGCTGGAATATGAGTTGCTTTTGTGTCACCAAACTTCAGCATGATAGGAGAAAATAAATTCTCGATATAGGACGCACAGGCCCCGCTCCCTTTTCTGTTCAGTACAGTTCCGCTCTGTCAAGTTACCTTGTGCCCATCACAAATAAACGCTCTCACCCACAGCTCCACTCTGCTTCAGGCTGTTTACCATATAGAAGCACTGCAGTGGGAAATGCTCAGCCCTTAGGGGTGAGCCAGGAAAAGTATTAGTGGGCAAGAACTAGAGAAGGTGGAAATATATGCTGTTAATATACCTGATCTCTGTACCCTATCAAGATATACAGGTCCTTTTCAAAAAATTAGCATATTGTGATAAAGTTCATTATTTTCTATAATGTACTGATAAACATTAGACTTTCATATATTTTAGATTCATTACACACAACTGAAGTAGTTCAAGCCTTTTCTTGTTTTAATATTGATGATTGTGGCATACAGCTCATGAAAACCCAAAATTCCTATCTCAAAAAATTAGCATATTTCATCCGCCCAATAAAAGAAAAGTGTTTTTAATACAAAAAAAGTCAACCTTCAAATAATTATGTTCAGTTATGCATTCAATACTTGGTCGGGAATCCTTTTGCAGAAATGACTGCTTCAATGTGGCGTGGCATGGAGGCAATCAGCCTGTGGCACTGCTCAGGTGTTATGGAGGCCCAGGATGCTTCAATAGCGGCCTTAAGCTCATCCAGAGTGTTGGGTCTTGTGTCTCTCAACTTTCTCTTCACAATATCCCACAGATTCTCTATGGGGTTCAGGTCAGGAGAGTTGGCAGGCCAATTGAGCACAGTAATACCATGGTCAGTAAACCATTTACCAGTGGTTTTGGCACTGTGAGCAGGTGCCAGGTCGTGCTGAAAAATGAAATCTTCATCTCCATAAAGCTTTTCAGCAGATGGAAGCATGAAGTGCTCCAAAATCTCCTGATAGCTAGCTGCATTGACCCTGCCCTTGATAAAACACAGTGGACCAACACCAGCAGCTGACATGGCACCCCAGACCATCACTGACTGTGGGTACTTGACACTGGACTTCAGGCATTTTGGCATTTCCCTCTCCCCAGTCTTCCTCCAGACTCTGGCACCTTGATTTCCGAATGACATACTTTGGACCACTGAGCAACAGTCCAGTGCTGCTTCTCTGTAGCCCAGGTCAGGCGCTTCTGCCGCTGTTTCTGGTTCAAAAGTGGCTTGACCTGGGGAATGCAGCACCTGTAGCCCATTTCCTGCACACGCCTGTACACGGTGGCTCTGGATGTTTCTACTCCAGACTCAGTCCACTGCTTCCGCAGGTCCCCCAAGGTCAGGAATCGGTCCTTCTCCACAATCTTCCTCAGGGCCCAGTCACCTCTTCTCGTTGTGCAGCGTTTTCTGCCACACTTTTTCCTTCCCACAGACTTCCAACTGAGGTGCCTTGATACAGCACTCTGGGAACAGCCTATTCGTTCAGAAATTTCTTTCTGTGTCTTACCCTCTTGCTTGAGGGTGTCAATGATGGCCTTCTGGACAGCAGTCAGGTCGGCAGTCTTACCCATGATTGCGGTTTTGAGTAATGAACCAGGCTGGGAGTTTTTAAAAGCCTCAGGAATCTTTTGCAGGTTTTTAGAGTTAATTTGTTGATTCAGATGATTAGGTTAATAGCTCGTTTAGAGAACCTTTTCATGATATGCTAATTTTTTGATATAGGAATTTTGGGTTTTCATGAGCTGTATGCCACAATCATCAATATTAAAACAAGAAAAGGCTTGAACTACTTCAGTTGTGTGTAATGAATCTAAAATATATGAAAGTCTAATGTTTATCAGTACATTACAGAAAATAATGAACTTTATCACAATATGCTAATTTTTTGAAAAGGACCTGTATTTAACCTTGCACCAAGTGACGATGATGCTTGTGTTTATACCTGCTTTGATTTTTTATCTGTTTTATTTGTATTTTATATGCGCAAAGTAATAATAAAATATAGTTTAAAAAAGCTCTTTTGTGATAGGAAGCTATCAAATCCTTGTTTTCTATTCCTGCCTTTAAAATTTCTGCTTTGTATTGTTTGTTTAACACTTGTTTCCCTTTTGACTTGCACTTTAGGCCAGCATATTTGTATAAGTCAGTGCTATCCAGCTGGTAGCCCCTGGCCCTAATTTGTGTGGCCCCCCCTCTGTCTGGCTGCTGTGACTGCTTACCACTGTGTAAGATTTAAATTCTCAGTATCAATCCTGAGATGAACTGACCCACCTGCATTGTTCACACCTCAAATTCAGGCCGTAAGATAAAAATCTATTGATGAAATTAAAAACAAGTCCTATTGTTATATTGGACAATGTTCATTGAATAATATTGGTCAAAAAGACATTGATAGGTATCCAAGCAATCTTGTCACGGTCATAAACAATAAACAAAGAAATGTTTGGGAAGACAGTGGTGTCACTAATGGGACAGTTGGTGCCACCATGGGACAGTGACAGCTATGTGTGACATTTAGCATAACAGGTGATTGTACCCTTGGTCTACAGCGACTAGTTACAAGATGTTTACATGCAAACATTGAGGGGCTAGGGCATGGTTGTCATGGAGGGCAATAGGTATAACTTGAAGCCCTTCCACTTGGTGTAGCAGCAGAAGAAGAAAGAAAGGAACCAGGAACAGGTGATGTATCTGGAAGAAGAACCTTTAAGAATAGCTGCACAGACATCACACCTTATACGTGCACACACAGACAATAGCGCAGTATAGTTAGAATATATTTATTAGAAGTCTTGTATGCTGGATGCTTCTCTTACTATAGGATTCAAAGTAACTGTAATAACATTAATTGATTGTATTAACTGATTTTAGTAATTAAACTCCTATGTTTATAAGATATCAGTGTCATTGATATGTTATTACAGGTTGATAGAATACATGTGTTATTAAACAAAGCCTGACAGGTTAAAGTCGCTAACCTGGTACTTAAGGGGGCTTATATACATATATATATATAGTTGTTCAGAGTCAAGGAAAGCCTGACAAGTTATAGTCAATAACCTGGTATTTAGGGGGGCTTTTTACACCTAGTCCTATATGGTATACTTTAACACAATAAAGAAATGCAAAACATTAGCCAGCTCAAAGCCAAGACTAGCTCAAGACAAAGTTGGGGAAAAAAGGAAAACAGGCAAAATGTAATATACTCCAGTTGTTCACCTACATGCATGGATGTGCTATGTGTGTCCATAGGTTTCACCAAACTGCAGCAAAAATTTGGTGTGGAAATTTTTGCTGCAAAAACAAAATACCACAAATATACTGTAGAGATAACTGCGCCATAAAAAATGCCTATTGACTTCAATGCATTTGGAGTGAGAACAAAAAACTCCCATTAATTCAATGCATTTGGAATGAGAAAAAATACCCACTGACTTTAATGTATTTGGAGTAAGAGAAAATGCCACTTGACTACAATGCATTTGGCATAAGAAAAAACTTTAAAAAAAATGCTTATTGACTTCAACTCACTTTGCTTGAAAAATGTCTCTCAAGCAAGGATAGTACACCTAACAGAATATTAGGTGCATATCAGTAAATCTATTGCCTGTTTGACATTGGATTTATGCACAGTACCTTACACAGGGGAAAAGTTTATACTTGATAAAAATTTATATTGGATTTATATTGGATAATCAGAATGATATGCTCTATTATCGCCCCTGGCGTTTATGGATAAGGGATCCCATAACTGTACTGAATACTAACTATCCCTTGTACATATTGAACCCATTTAGCATTGTGATGACTCACCTCATATTCTCTGAGGCCTTTTTCATTTTCTTTAGCAAGATGCTTCCTTTTGAACAGTTTAATACAATACAAACTACCATTCATATGCTTGAGCTGACCAAACCCCCAAGCTTCTGTTATCACATATAAAAGTGCATTGGTTAATTGCTGAGAACAAACCAGTAACATCACAGACTTTTATTTACCCATCATTTTATTTATGATATTTTATGTTATTACATATTAAAACATTAGTGCCCCCAAATTGTCTTGATTTATATAAAAGAAATGTTTTATAATTGCCACTCTAGCCTTGTATCAGTCTTTCATTTCTGTTGGAGGCAGCAATTACTAAACCAGCTGCTGGTGTCAAACATCCCTAAATCTTTTGTCTTACAGCAAAGTTGCCACAATGATTTGGACTCCTCTTGGGAAAAAGAACAATGATTAAACCATTAATTTACTATTCTGCTAGATTCTTCAACCTGTTTTGTGCAGAAATATAAAGATTTTTTGTTATGTAAATTCCTTATTTTCCCTATATGTCATAAATGACAAATGATTCCAGCTGATTTTAGGTATAAGACAAGATCAAATAAAGAACCAAATAATACACCAAAACCAGTGGTGTAATTAAGCCATGCCCCCCCTCCAAAATATATGCGTGGGGCCCAGCACGGTCATCAAGAACCCTGTTGCCCTCCCTGTAGTTGGTTCCCTGCCCGCCATGCTCCTGACGAGCTCACAACTGCTTGTTTTTGTTTTTTTAGGTAGGAGAGTAGGGGTCGCGAGTGGAGAGGGCAGCAGGGTACTACAGTTTCTAAAACTAAAGACCAAGCAGACTCCACAGTCTGGGCCCCCCACGGGGTCTTCTTCCTCTATAGTTACGCCACTGACCAGTGCAGGGAAATGTCTATGGCATCCAGCTGCCACACAAGTGTTGAATAGGTTTTATACATATGGGCATATGGTTTAAATGGCAGATAGATATCTGTTCATAGGCAATGCCTAAAATGTTCCTAATATTACATAGATATAATATATGGGATATAAAAAACAGGTGAGGTAAGATAACTTACTATCTTGCTTGGATATAAGTGACCTGCACACACAATAAGACGCACAATGTCGCAACTGGGAGTATGTGCCATTCTCTCCTGCTTTCTATTTTCTTTGCCTCAGTTAACACCCCCCCCCACTCACAAAGGCTACTTTCTCAAATATCCCCAAGTACTAAGTTATGCTTTGATGCCCCCCCCCATGTTTTCTTTTTGTGCTCTCCTTCTTTTACATTTATCTTTTACAATTAAAAGCAATATGCTCCATACAGCAGTTCTTGTGCATCTCCAATAATCACTTTGTAGTCCCACCTGACATTATCCTTTGACAGGAGAGAAGAAAACACAATCAATACAAATTCAGATTGCAATAATACGACCAGTAGTTTAAGCAACCACTCCTGCCAGGGGTCAGGAGTACATGGAGTGGGTTGCTTTGTAAAGTAAAATGTAAATTAATTTGGACAGACACAGTTAGGAGCACTAATGACTGCACTGTCGATTGTCCAATGCCCAAGGCAGACTCATTTTCTGCCTACCCCTAGTTCCAACCCTGCATATGCAGGATACTCACCAATATATCTCCATATACAGGCTGTAGACCCTTTGTATAAGGGAGAATTGTCTGCTATTGCATGAATGGTTTGAAGAAAAACTGCAGCTAAGTTTAGTCTTTTAGTCATATCAAACAACAGACACATAGTTCTGAAGGATGTAAAGTCAAAATCTTAACTCAATAGTGTTTTTTTATATAGCCCTAAGATAGGAAACCAGTATAAGAGATGTTTAAAACACAGCTATCTGCAGCTTTGAATGCCTTAGTGTATGCAGCAGAATGAGGAGTAGGCATGTTTCACTCTCTGCTCATGTCACTTTCCTATCTGTGCCTGACTTGCTTTTATCAGCAACTGACCAATGGCAATCCAGTAAGCAGATTTCAGTGTTTTTGGTATAGGACAGTCCCTGCATTTGTTTTTTTACCAAGTCTGGTGCAGAGCAGTCCTCTGCTTTTGTTTACATCATGACGGCCACTTGCTAGGTAGGTTTCCAGGAGCTGTGATCAGAGCTCATTTCAGGGGATTAGCAAAATATAAAGCCTTCTAATTAAAAAACAGTAGATCATTTTCAGTAGGTTTATATTGCAAATTAATTTCATTTGGTCTAAATAACACACGCAAGGATTATGATTTTTGACTTTATATCCCCTTTAAAAAAGAAGGGGATCTGCACATACTAGAATGAAACTAATGGGCTTTATAAAGTGCTAAAAGCAGAAGTGACGGGCATTGCAAATACACTGTCATGCCAATGAACCAAGGTTTTTCTTTAAAAAAAAAAAAAAACTTTCTCATAGACAGGTGTTGGTTCCTGGAAACAGATTCCCAGGAGAGGTGGTTGAGGCCAATCAGGTAAGAACAATTATGAAGGAATAGTCTAAATATAACAGCCTGTCATGGATGAAATATGGTCTCAAGTTTTGGAAGAAACATGCTATTTTAAAGGCAGCCATGTATAAGGTTACAAATCATATACTGCGTTCACAACAGCAGGTCTCATGCCTCCACAAACATTCATCATGTTGTATTTAAGACGTGACCTTAGTAAAAGTTAAATAATTACAGAAAATAAACATAAATAAGCATAAATAAATAACATTGCTGCTGCCCTGTCCTGTGATTGAAGGGAATGCAGATAAGATGTGTAGGTTTCATCTAGGGGTTTGTAAATATAAAGAACTGCAAATCCCATCTTCACTCATCCAACAGCTTAACTGATAGGGAGAGTTGTAGTTCTGCACCATCTGGAATGTCAAAGGTTATGTGCACTCTAAAGCAGAAATTTAATTTAGTTTAAAGGAGAAAGAAAGGTAAAAACTAAGTAAGCTTTATCAGAAAGGTCTAAGTAAATACAGCCATAAGCACTCACAGAAACGCTGCACTGACTTCTCTGAAAAAAAGATTAGTTGTGTCTGTAATTCCTGTGCCACAGACATGCAGCATTCTGTTCTCTGCTCTTTCCTGCTCCCCCCTCCCTCAAGAATGCTAAGAACTCACTCCCCCCCCTTAGGAATGTGGATCTGCAGGATCAGCAGGAAGCTGACTCATAGTCTTACTAACTGAGCATGTTCAACTTGGTCTGGGTGTCTGTGCAGGAGTGAGGCATTATGGGAACTTTCTTTACACAGCTCAGCGTTTTTTCTTCCTGTTTAGCTTCAGATCTTCTGAACAGGTGAAATATGGGGAGACTTAAGGGCACTATTGAGACAACTGAAGGTATGCCTGCAGCTTGAGATTAACTCGTTGCTAGCCTTTCCTTCTCCTTTAACTAGTAAAAGCATATCACCAGAAAATAATGATAACTTCAAAATCTGACAAAATTGTTTATCATTAATAGGTACACAGACAATTCTGTTACATAGCAGTTACCTGCACTTTTATTTATTTATTTTTTTTGTATTCAAGTTACCAGCACTTTTATATCAGCGTTGGGCATATTGCTTACTTTTTGCACAGAATACCTTCACAGGGAAAGTATACAGGTAGGTGTAAGAAGTTACCTAGCAGGCAGTGGGGAGAAATTGCGTCTAGTAATGATCAATGCCCTTGAGGATATCATGACAATTTTATTTATTAAAATACCAGTACTCATTTATTCCCTGGCACTGCTCCTGGTCCAACAAACTTACATCATCCAGCTGCATGACAGTCATATCAATCATCACACATGGATTGACACCTTCAAGATGATAGCAGTGCCAGAGCCGCTTCTGTAATAAGGCAAGGTGAAAACCTTGCTTCAGGAAACACTTTACCAGGGGCTCTCTGCTTGCATCGAGTCTGCCATTAACCTGCCCAGAGGCATCCCATGTTAGTGCAGGTTATTGGAATAAGTCACCCTCTTGTTACCATGCTGGAACTTTTAAGAGTTAGGACTCAGAAACTAGAATTCATCTAATCTAGGGATTATGATGCAATAGCAACAAATATCATTCATTAAACATCTGCTGATCTGCTGTGACAGAATCTAAATAAATGCCCATGAATCCAATATGTTAAATACACAATACTAACCATATGATTTTTTTTTCCAATTCTGATTTTTAGTGCTAAAAGTAGCAGAAAAAAAAGTTTACTGGATTTACTATGTGGCAAAATATAAAAATCTGACAATGTGCCAGCTAAAACATGCTGAGACCATGCAGAAGTCAATAGCGGATATCCCTTCCCCGCCCTGGATGATCCTTCTTTTGCTCTGAAACATTAGGGGTTTTGGATTTTTGACGCTGGCTTTTTTGTGCGACAATTCAAACAAAAGTTGCAGTTTTCATGCAGAAAGTTGAAAAATTAGGGATATAAGCAACTTTTCCCAAACATGCTTTTTCATTTCAGATATTTTAGTTAATGCCAGACATTCACAGAAATTAGTTTATTTTAATTTTAAATGTTGGCATTTTACTAAATCTAAGTCATAATGCAAGAATTAAAGGGATAAGGGAGGCAAAGGGGAGAGGTAATCTACAGGGAGGGGTGTAAACAGGAAGAATAATTTGCATTAATGAAAAGAAGATGAAAAACAGAATATAGCAGGGCTGGAAGTAAAAGCATGGGGGGGGGGGTAAGAATATAGGTGTTTAAAGGAGAAGGATAGGCTAATAAAGAGTTAATCTCAAGCTGCAGGCATACCTTCAGTTGTCTCAATAGTGCCCTCAAGTTTCCCCATATTTCACCTGTTCAGAAGATCAGAAGCCAAACAGGAAAAAAAAAAACGCTGAGCAGTGTAGAGAAGATTCCCATAATGCATCGCTCCTTCCCAGACTTGGCGACTTGTTACTGTAGGCGGCGCATGCGCACACAGTAGGAGCGTCTGGTTGCCATGGCGATGCAGAACTCTGTGACATGCAGGTGGGGGGAGCGGGGGGGGCAGGTGCGGGGAGCGGCAGAGGCTTTGTGACAGAAGCGGCTTGTGCTTTTCAGCCCATACAGACATGCTGGACAAGTATGTAGGTTCTAGTATGTGTATCTCTGTAAATCTTTCATTAGGCAAGCCAGGAATATAGCGTTTTTACACAGCAATAGTAGTACTATTTAATAGTGTGCTTAATAGGTTTTGACTTTCCTTGTCCTTTAAGAAAAGAGAACAGTAGAGAAAAAGAACATATTGATCGTTCCTTATATTTGTCCTTATATGCTCTTACATTTTTTTTTTTTTTTTAAAAACCTCTTCATTCTGGGAGTGCTATAATAAGAATAAGCAAGGTAATGAGAGAATTGGTGTAATAAGGCAAGGAGTGGAAGCTGCACATGAGGAAAAGAGAAGTAGGACATAAATGGAGGTCAGTAGTAGAAAGTGCCAGACACATAGATTTACTGAAACAATTGAAAACCAATATTTGGTATCTCAGTAACACAATGACGGTATTCTCAAGAGCACCTGAGAGTTCATTTTAGTTTCTACTCCTGTCATTTTGCAATACATTGCCAGAAAGAATAACGGAGGGAAATTGCCAGGAGCTTGATAACATGCTATATACTGGTAACAATTGTTACTCAAGAACTCTGTCCTATCACATAAAATGTTAGGGGGCAAGCAGGAAAGTGATTGCACAAAAGATTAAATGATTATCTGGGAATAAAAAAAAATAGCCAGGAAAAAAATAATGGAAGTTTGTGTTAAAGGGAAGGCACACATAACTGTTACTTATGAACATTTTATTGATTGTTTTGCTCTTAGGTTTTTAAACAATGATATTTCTGATGTGTAAAAAAGTGGCGTAGATACAATTTATACTCTTCTATAGTATTTTTTCTGGATATCAGAGGGTGTGAATGTGTTCTGTCCATCAGCAAGTCTCACTGAGTATCCCAAGTGTGATAGACACACAAACCATGCCTACTCCATTTTCAAGAATTTATCTTCAGTTTGCTTTTCTTTCAAGGGAGCACAATCACCTGGTATGAACAATATACTAAAATAAATCAGTTTTATTCTCAGTATACTTTTTTCATGACACATTTTGTATAAAACATTACGTTTTTTATGAGCACCGCATATCCTGGGCATTCCTTTATATTTGACTGAGCATACAGAGAAATGAAGATTAGAGGAGATGTGCGCAAGCCAACAGGAGTGATACTGTGCATGCAGCTCTATACATAGTATCTTTCTGTCAACTGAATGCACGTATGAACGTATCAAGTTAGCTGCCCATTATCCATTTAACCAATGATCAGATATACAGTGGCTTGCAAAAGTATTCGGCCCCCTTGAACTTTTCCACATTTTGTCACATTACAGCCACAAACATGAATCAATTTTATTGGAATTCCACATGAAAGACCAATACAAAATCGTGTACACGTGAGAAGTGGAACGAAAATCATACATGATTCCAAACAATTTTTACAAATAAATAACTGCAAAGTGGGGTGTGCATAATTATTCAGCCCCCTTTGGTCTGAGTGCAGTTAGTTGCCCATAGACATTGCCTGATGAGTGCTAATGACTAAATAGAGTGCACCTGTGTGTAATCTAATGTCAGTACAAATACAGCTGCTCTGTGACGGCCTCAGAGGTTGTCTAAGAGAATATTGGGAGCAACAACACCATGAAGTCCAAAGAACACACCAGACAGGTCAGGGATAAAGTTATTGAGAAATTTAAAGCAATTTCCAAAGATTTCCAAAGCCTTGAACATCCCACGGATCACTGTTCAAGCGATCATTCAGAAATGGAAGGAGTATGGCACTACTGTAAACCTACCAAGACAAGGCCGTCCACCTAAACTCACAGGCAGAACAAGGAGAGTGCTGATCAGAAATGCAGCCAAGAGGCCCATGGGGACTCTGGACGAGCTGCAGAGATCTACAGCTCAGGTGGGGGAATCTGTCCATAGGACAACTATTAGTCGTGCACTGCACAAAGTTGGCCTTTATGGAAGAGTGGCAAGAAGAAAGCCATTGTTAACAGAAAACCATAAGAAGTCCCGTTTGCAGTTTGCCACAAGCCATGAGGGGGACACAGCAAACATGTGGAAGAAGGTGCTCTGGTCAGATGAGACCAAATTGGAACTTTTTGGCCAAAATGCAAAACGCTATGTGTGGCGGAAAACTAACACTGCACATCACTCTGAACACACCATCCCCACTGTCAAATATGGTGGTGGCAGCATCATGCTCTGGGGGTGCTTCTCTTCAGCAGGGACAGGGAAGCTGGTCAGAGTTGATGGGAAGATGGATGGAGCCAAATACAGGGCAATCTTGGAAGAAAACCTCTTGGAGTCTGCAAAAGACTTGAGACTGGGGCGGAGGTTCACCTTCCAGCAGGACAACGACCCCAAACATAAAGCCAGGGCAACAATGGAATGGTTTAAAACAAAACATATCCATGTTTTAGAATGGCCCAGTCAAAGTCCAGATCTAAATCCAATCGAGAATCTGTGGCAAGATCTGAAAACTGCTGTTCACAAACGCTGTCCATCTAATCTGACTGAGCTGGAGCGGTTTTGCAAAGAAGAATGGGCAAGGATTTCAGTCTCTAGATGTGCAAAGCTGGTAGAGACATACCCTAAAAGACTGGCAGCTGTAATTGCAGCAAAAGGTGGTTCTACAACAGGGGGCTCAAACTCAATTTACCTGGGGGCCGCAGGAGGCAAAGTCAGGATGAGGCTGGGCCGCATAAGGGATTTCACAAAAAAAAAAGTCCATGAATGCTTGCATTATCCCTTGAATTGCAATAAAAATTGCGATCCATTCATTGCTTTTGCGAAGGCGTTGGTGCGGGCCACAAAATATTGTACTGAGGGCCGCAAATGGCCCACGGGCCGCGAGTTTGAGACCCCTGTTCTACAAAGTATTGACTCAGGGGGCTGAATAATTACGCACACCCCACTTTGCAGTTATTTATTTGTAAAAAATGTTTGGAATCATGTATGATTTTCGTTCCACTTCTCACGTGTACACCACTTTGTATTGGTCTTCCACGTGGAATTCCAATAAAATTGATTCATGTTTGTGGCTGTAATGTGACAAAATGTGGAAAAGTTCAAGGGGGCCGAATACTTTTGCAAGCCACTGTACGTGCTAATAATGGCATCTGATTGCAATCTGTAGATTCTTGTTACTTTTAGGTTAGTTTGGACTTGTATATATATGTGGACGTTGGCCATACCTTACAAATCAGTAAAAAACTGGCATTTTATATCTTAGGAATTCAAAGATTTTCAAACATGCAGTGCATGCACAGAGATTTACAAGACCAGAAAGACTTGAGCTACAGTATATGTTTGGAAGCTATTTCCATGGGTACGGGATCTGTTATCCAAAAACCCGAATTAGGGGAACACCATCTCCCATAAACTCTATTTTAATATAATTAGTATTTTCTTTTTCTCTGTCATAACAAAACAGTATCTTGTACTTGACCATAACAAACATATCATTAATTCTTATTTTATTTTATTAATTTTAGAAGAATTTGTAGAGATCATATACATTTCTTTAGCTGCAGAGCCAAATCATCTTGTGAAATGTAAAGCAAAATACACTTTTTAGAGGTGTCTTAAGTTTTTCAGAGAACTGCATATCAGAGCACCATACTTCAGAAAAAGAACTAATAAAGGCCATGGGTGATGAAATACTGGCTGACAGTCTAATGGGCCACTAACTATGTACTTAACAGCACTTGCTTTCTTCAGTAGAAACGAGCAAGGACTGCTGCTCTTGCGAATTATAGATAGATATAAAGTCCAAAGAGTGGTATGATTCTCTAACGCAACACATAGATGTTCCTGAGAAAATATATGCAGACTATATCTATTTATAATTGAAACAACCTTTGATGGGTATTATCACTTATTTGGTGCAAAGGTGGCCAGTAAGCAAAGGGATGCTGAAATGTGCCCCCCACAGCCCATTTAAGAGACCCATCTTCATTATTAGTTGGTAAACAATACTGGATGCGTTCCTGGATTTGGTGTAAAAACCAGTGTGTGACTGCTATTGCTGTCTAAGTTTAAGGTTCGCACTGCAATCATAAGGAACAAGATGCCTTTGTGTTTGTGAGCAAATGTCTGGTTAGAATAAATAACGTCATTTTTGGCACCTATATAGGCTGAGCAGCCCAAGAAGGAAAGTACAAGAAGCATTTGGGTTATTGAGGTTTCTTTCCTCTCTGGTTATTACCAGGATTTCAGCCATTGTTACTGTAGTCCTGTAGAATTGTGGCAATCAAAATGCCCTGGTCTATGTGAAGTAAAATGGGAAATGTACTCTGGGTTGCACAGCATGGTGCCACTCAGACAAGTAATGCACAAGCAAATTGTTTTCTTTAGAGATTGTGTGATTAAAACGACCTGTGTGCTCTTTCTTATGGAAAAAATCAGTATGACAGCTATCTCCAATTCTTGTCTTCTGACATTGCAGGAACTGTTCAGGACAAAACGTACACATAAAAAGATGACCTTCATAATCCGAAAAATATAAAAATGTAGAAAAAAAGGATCAGTTTCCATGAAATAAAATGAACTACGCCTTTTTAAATACAACATTGTTAAAAGTAATAAAATGAAATTGTCCACTGAAACAGATTACTGTGAGCAAAATACATTCATTTTCTCCATCTTTTCATATTGATATACATGGAAGTACTACTCAATTGCTTGCTTCAGTCAAATCACTGGCTACAGACAAAAGCAACAGATTCAGTGAATGATATTAGTGGGGTGTAGTTGGACTTACAGTTCAGAGACAGAGAAAGGTAATATGGCAATAAACAAAATAGTTAGGGTTTGCTTTCTTCCTAAAGGAAAATAAATGGAAAAAATACTACTTTGTATTGTTTTGTTTCCCTTAAAAAAATATACTTTTGCCACTGAGTAACAATTTATATTGTCATATTTGTGTTGTTTGCAACACCAAGTCCCTACTAATAAATGTTTGTTCTAAAGACATTGGCTACAAAACTGCATATATTTACTTACTGAAACAGCAAGATGACCTCTACCAAAACTCATTCCGAATTTACTGGAAATACAATGTATTACAATGATTCAAGGATGTAGGAATATGAAAAAGATGGGTCCAACTTGTGGCCATTCATTTGCTGATGAACTACAACTCCCACAGTTGGCAGTTCCATTTCTACAACAGCCGGAGGGCCCCAGGTAAGACATCCATAACAGACAGACTAGTACATCAGAACATGATTCTCCTTAAACTTAATGCACAACACAGGAAGTTCAACCTCCCCTCCCAGAGTGTAAAGGTTGTAGGTACACTGTAAGAAGAAATGAATACATTTTTTACCATGTGGCAAAAAGTATTTTCCCTTTTTTAAGAACAACTGGGCATATTACCTCTCAGTTGTACTTTAATTTGGCATTAAAAACAACTTGTCATTCATAATGTATTACGCAGCACTGCTTTTCAAATGTACTATTAGCATTCCAGTATAAAAAAATAATTTCATTTGGAAGAATAAGTACTGTTGATGATGAATATAGTCAAATGGCACTTCCCAACCAATATGGAGGTTACTATGAACTGCTGAGGATGAAGGTAAATGCATGAATACCGGCCAGCACCCAGGGTTGTACGTAAGAGGAGAAAGTCTTTCTTGTCCCGTCAAGGAGATTTCTGAATCCGGATTATGGGAACTGTTGAAGGTGCTTGGTCTGGTACTGCCCTGTGGTAATAGTTAGGTAGCCTAATGTCAAACCGAAAACCACTGTCTATGAAGACTTTATCGTTCAGAGCGTACAGTTTATCAGCAATGTCACTGCTAATCAACAGTGAAAACAGTTTGGCGAGAAAACGGTGCTTTGCAAATAACAAATAAAGTTTCTTCCGCCTCCAAGTAACATATCGGCACTTTGTTTCTGCAGTAAGAGTTACCTGAAAATTAAAATGATACAAAACACTGCTTTAATAGACAAGAAATTGATTAAATTTATTTTATTATTAAAAGAAATCTCCCCTCAGCATAAATATGATCTTTGACGACTGCTTTAATAAATGTTTGTTACAATAATACATAACAATCAACCCTCTGTCCTGCAGAACCTAAAGGGGAAGGTCACACAATCTAATTCTGAGTCCTAACACCGCAAGTCTAAAAAGAAAGTTTGGAATTAACCAACCTAGTCGGTTAAATATAAGCCAAGGCTGGGGCCACTATTACAAATTTACTGACAAGTACATTTCCTGTAAATTTCCAACACCCTAATCTGCTCAACTTGCTGTTTAATCTTACCTTTTCCATCCCGATCACCCAGAAGCTGCCCTACAGTCCTCCAACTGATTCCATTATTCCACCCCTTTACTGCATTGTTCTGCCTCTCCTATGTCATCTGACTGACCCATCATGCCCTGGCCAGTGTTCTAAGATTTAAAAGGTGGCAACTCTACAGTCACATGAATAATCCCAATTCTATTTTAAAGAATAAATAAACCTTTTTTTTTCTCTACTCTAAACAGCCTCCAGAATTACCTACCTTTGTCCCACCATTCTGTCTGATCTGGTTCCTCAGTTAGAAGTTAATCCTTTCCTTCCTTGTGCAGAGTGAAGCCCCGCCCCCACTTCCTGTTCAGTTCTCTCTTCAATTCGACATGGTTGTGGGAGTGGAGAGCCTTCTGTGCATGCCTGGAGGCAGCAGGAGACAGTTTGTGCATTTTTTTATTTTTTTATAAGAAACCTGAACAGGAAGTGGGGGCGGGGCTCCACTCTGCACAAGGAAGCAAAGAAAAACGATTAACTTCTAACTGAGGAACCAGGTCAGAGAGAATGCTGGGACAAAGGTAGGTAATTCTGGAGGCTGTTTAGAGTAATTTTACTGATAGTAAAAAAAAAAGGTTTACTTTTTTTGCTCTAAAAAGTTCTGGATATTTCCTTCACTGTCAAATCTAGTCTATGTGTTTAATGCTACTAGGTGGGTAAGAGGTGGAGAAAATATATTTTTTAAATTCTGCCCTGTGGACCTGCAGATACTAGCAGGCCCAAGAGAGCCATGTGTGTTACCTCCAGTTAAGGAAACACTCGCTTATATATGTGAATATTGCAACTGACAAGAAATAGTTATTACAGATATTGCCGCCTATCCACCTGTTCTGTTTAAAACAACAATATAATTATAACAACAATTTAAAGCAATCTATTTCTGTAAATATGCATACCCAATGACAATCTATGGGGCCCATTTATCAAAATTCTTTAGTGGTTTTAGAGTTTTTTGAAACTACAAATAAACTCATATCCACTAAAACCACAAATGTCTCGTCATTTATTAAAAGATCCAAATATAAAAAAAGCACAAACAAATTAATATGTGCAAGGACTGAGTTCTCTATCAAAAGAAACACAGGATTTTTTTGTATCTTTTTTTGTAAACATGATGTTCCAGTGTCTGACTTCCTCTCTCAGAAACATTCTTAATTCCCGGGTCCAGAGTCTGCGCAGTTCTCTCCTGCTCCCCCTCCAACCAGAATGCTAAGGACTCCCTCCCCACTCCCTTAGGAATGTGTGATCTCAGCTATAACGACTAGAGCTGGAGCAGGAAGGAAGCTACTTAAAATGGCAGCTGCTGTCTTAAGCAAGCTTCTAAAACGGTTTACTCAGGTATGGTAATGGTTTCTGCAGAATAAATATAGTGTTCTAGGCGGCATTAATGTGGCAAATCTATTGGCAGTAAAATGCCAAAATGACTTTCCTTCTCCTTTAAAACAATTAAGCAAAGATTGTTACAATTTGCCTAGGATAGACCCCACTGACTTCTGCTTGACCCCAACAGTTTTTAGATGGTGTATTTTTTTAATGGATGGTTGAATTTTTTTCAGGGCTGTGGAGTCGGAGTCAGAGGCAATTTTGGGTACCTGGAGTCGGAAATTAATTACTTCTCTGCTATAAGAATAAAGCCCAATGCACGCAGTGCATAAACGAACACGTTGAGTGACCATGAAGCTTTTCATTGACTGTATGCTTCACTAAATGGGACATAACGCACAGTTAAGGTGCGGCAGCTCCACTGCGTCGTGTTCCTCTGTTACAGGGAACACAATGCCCACTGTGAACCTAGCCTAACTCTCACTGATAACTAATTAAGTAAAAAAAAATTCCAGGACTAGAAATACTTGTATACGTGAAGGGAATGGATAGTCAATAGTTTAAAGGAACAGTAACACCAAAAAATGAAAGTGTATAAAAGTAACTAAAATATAATGTGCTGCTGCCCTGCACTGGTAAAAGTTGTGTGTTTACTTCAGAAAGTCTACTATAATTTATATAAATAAGCTGCTATGTAGCCATGGAGGCAGCCATTCAAAGGAGAAAAGGCACAGAGCAGATAACAGATAAAACACTATTGTATTCTACAGAACTTATCTGTTATCTGCTATGTAACCTGTGCCTTTTCTTCTTTTTTCCAGCTTGAATGGCTGCCCCCATGGCTACACAGCAGCTTATTATATAAATTATAGTAGTGTTACTGTAGCAAACACACCAGTTTTACCAGTGCAGGGCAACAGTGCATTATATTTTTATTACTTTAAAGCTCTTTCATTTTTTGGTGTTACTGTTCCTTTAAGACTGAAGCTTTAAAAGATTTGAAAAACTGCTGTAATTCAGCTGTAATGTTAGCTTAAACTTTAAACATGACTATGGGATTCTAGGGAAATCATTAGAAGTAGGAGTATAGATAAAATTGTCTATCAGTTTATTATCAGTTCAGTTGTGTTTTAAGTGCTCCTTCCCCCCTGCCCCTTCCTGGATGTATAAATACATTAGCATATTAAAAACAGAGGAGTCGGAGTCGTGGAGTCGGAAGTATCAGAAACAGCCCTGATTTTTTTAGTGTTATAATGAATTATACTTATGCATATAATATAAAAAAAGAGGAATACAAGCACACCAAAATGTGTAGTGTAAATTCATTGGGAGTGGGGAACAATTGTGAAAAAGTATGTACCTGAAAAATCCCTTCTTCAGAAGGTTTAAGTGAGTCCCATTCTGGAGAATCCAGGAATTGAAGAGGAAAAATGTAATGAAGAAACTCCCCATCTACTGTTACTCGTATCCTGCCAGATTTACAAGATATACAAAGTTAGCATGCAGAAATTTGAGACAAATGCTAAGTGCCCAGAATAAATCACACACCTAACCAACAGAATTAGGGACCACAAGAAGAGTGGGACTTGGATATGAGCTGGATATAGGTGGATATGTGCTGAATTTTAATCTGGGAGTGTGACCACATATGCACTAAACTGGAGATTGTACAGACAAGTTGGGGTACAATTAGTGGTAAATAAGTATGAGTTGTCCTAAATATTCCTGGAATAACAGCATTGTGACTAGTGCAAAAGGGTTTTTTTTTTAATGTCTGTGACCTTGCTATTACAGTAAGTAGTTTTCAGCAAATGTTGAATAACAAAGACAGCACTAGCTGCTGGTCTTTGCTTTGGTAACATTTTGGATCCTATGTAAGACCAAACAAACTGCAAAGTGTCCTCTGTAATCCAGTGTTATGCCTATAGTCTCGTGTAAATAGCTATTTTTAAATTCACTGTCACAAAGCTGCTGGTCCGATTAAATGCAGATCTGCAGGGTATTCACATTTTAATCAACTTAATTTACAGAGGCAGATCCACATCTGTCACAAACAGACATTGAGAATGTAAAATGACAGAATGGTACGGTCTATTCTTGGCCTTAATGTAAAGTATGTTTAAGATATTCTGTTCAGTTTATCCTTTCTTTCCATGGAAAGGAATGCAAAGCATCAGAAGCTGCTGTGACAAGAGCCAAGTGTGTGAACAGTGATAAGCTTTGGTGGGAAATCTTTCTAAGCTGCCAAAGTGTTTGTGGACACTGTTTTACATCACTAGAATCAGCATTGTGTTCGTAGTTTAGCTGGTTTACATAGAAGGCAGCTAACAAGCAATTAATCACACGGTTCAGGTACCATTTTTTCCTGACAGAGTTTGGCCTTGTTTACACAAGCAACATAGTTTCCAGTAGTTGTTATTGCTCTCTAATGTGATTAATGTCATTAAGGTATGCAATTTATTTAGAATGATCTTTATGGAAAATGCACAAATGTATACCATTTTAATTAAACCAGTGCTATTTCTATTGACTACTATACATACAGTATATTGTGTGTCGGTCCCTCAGTAACTGACAGCAGCACAGAGCATGTACAGTAAATCAGCGTAAAAGAAGATGGGGAGCTACTGGGGCATCTATAACAGCACAGATCTTCCCTGCTAAAGGGACGTGTTTACCTTGGGCTGCACAGGAGCCTAAAATACAATGTATAACATTTCTAACCTACTTCTTTATTTAGGGTTTAGTTCACCTTTAACTAGTAAAAACTGATTCTAAAGAGGTTCTAAAATAGAAAAACAAAGCATTAATTCTTGGGTTCTCTAAACAAACAAACATATCTCACGTTTACTCGTTTTAACAATTTGAAACTGTTTTAGAAATAAAGGCTAAAGTTTGTCCTGTTTCTCCCACTGACCTGACGGCCGCTGGTTGTGCAGCTTAGAAGGAATTTTCAGCTCCTGCTCCACTGCCCAAAAGTAGGAAAAACTGCTTTTGTTTGGCCTTGCAGCAGACAGATACTTTGATGTGAAACAGACAACAGCAGTTTCAATACTTTCGGGCAGTGAAGCATGGAGACGAAAATTCCTTCTAAGCAGGACAGCCGAAGGCTTTCAGATCATCATTATTATTCATCATTATTTATCATTCATCATTGTAATGGACTCTTAGGGCAAAGGGAGAAACAGGACAAACCTTAGCCTTTATTTCTGAAATGGTGCAACATTTTTAAAGCAAATAAATGTGGGTTTTTATTATTGTGTGGAGAACCTGAAAAATCAATTTTTGTTTCTGATTTTATAACCCCTTTAAAATGCCAGCTAGCAAATGGCTGATATTATGAGGATAGTGTAGTTGCCCCCTAGGACAATGAGCCACTGATCCCAAAAAGCTGTCCAACCACATGTCACTGCTGTGTTTTTAGTTTTTCAAACCAACATGTGTGGCTTGCTTCTAAACTTGGCTACAGTTACTGAAAGTTTGAATTTTTAAGTAAAAGTAAAATAAAATAAATTATTATTGAAGAGTGTTATTAAAACATAGGGGGGGGGGGAAAGAATATTTATTGGATGATGCTACAAAAAGAGACAGCATACAGTGTTGGACGGGCCTGCCGGGTTCAAGGACTTTTCACTGGTGGGCTTTGACATTAGTGGGCCCCCCTCTGAAACACAGAATAAAAACTCTTTTCTACCATTTCCAGGTTCTGCATGTGTTTCATTTATTCCCAGCAGTGAGAAATATAGAAAAGAGTTAGTTCTGTGATGGGCTCAAAGAAATGACAAAGCTACAGATAAGCAGGAGAATCCAGGGAGGATGTTAATTATATAGAGTTGGCACGGGGAGTTTCTCAGGTAGAATATTCACAGTGTAAAGGGGAGAGCATGAACTAATAAATTAAGACAACCACATAGAAAAGAACAGTGCCTTTTTCAACTGTATTAATCAATTACATTTAAATAATGAATTTTAGAATTTACCCATTAAGTTAGCCGACAGGAGCAGATGTGCAAGTAACCAGTTGCAAACATAATGAGGTTTAAACAAAAGATTTAACAATAAAAAAAGCAGAGACGGCAGCAGAAACGAGTATAAGGTGCAGACAGGGCAGGCAACAAACAATCAAATTCCAAATAACAGTACAAGGTCAAAACCAGGGAGTCAGAATATGAGGGAACAAAGGCAGGGCAGTAACTTAAGGAGCAAATGGAGCACCAAAGTTATGGATATTATCCAGCAGTGCCAAATCACACTGCCTCCAGTGGTTCTACTGGGAGAAGTAGCAGCCAGTACACCTCTGGTCTCTGGTTTTAGATCAAGGAGTTCCTGACAAAGAACTTTTCAAACATGGGAATACCAGGGTTTTTCTCAATAAGAGGAAAAGGGTTAAGGGTTTGCAAATGGTGAGCTCTTGATATCAGGTCCCTCGGTGTCCCAGTCCAACACTGACTGCTGTACTTTTTTTATTCTTTTCAATTTCTGTATTTGTTTACTTACTTGGTCTTGGACCAAGAACCTAAATAGGGTGTTTACAAAAGCAGAAATGCAAGAATTTATTAAAAAGGGCTGTCAAACTTTATATTAAGTTAGAGATGAGTCTATGCTACTAACAACTTGTCAGTCTACTGAAAATGCTGTACTGAACTTGAAACAGGGCCATGCTTGTATTACACAAATTGTGTCAGGGAAATGACTTTCTTGGTAGCAGGCTGAGTGGGGAGAGACTGAAATGATTATGGTGTGTTTGATGGAGAATGGCAATATACGCATTATTAGAGACAGGCTGAAAAGGTGACTTAGGTGAATTTCATTTCAGATTTGTGATAGAATTTAGTTAAGAAAAGAGGTTAAGGCTTGGGAGAGCACATACAACCCATATTCAATAACTGAATAAACTAAGGGTAAAGAAACAGATGGGTACGGACAGAGAAGCTACGGACAGAAATGGCCTAGTGTGATGGAGTTCTATACCCAATAGTAACATTCTTATACATGATTCAGACAGCAAGAGAACATTCTGTCATAACATTAGAGAATAACTTAGTAATAGCAATAGAAGGATTTCAGAAATAAGCATATATTGCTTATATTGCTAGCAGAAAAAAGCATCACTCTTTAGTTAAGAAAATCCACTGAAAATTCCAACTTTTATAATCACCCAGTGTGTTCAACAAATCAGTTAAATGAATCACATAAAAAGTCATCAACAAGAAGTCTGCCAGCTCCTTTAATGATACGTATTTTCATGTGGAGTTTGCCCAGTGTTGAATGCAAAATTTGCAACTTAGCAATACCCTTAGCCAAACTATTGATTTCTATGTTCTACTGATAGCTGGCTAAAAAAAGAAAATCACTGTTTCTGTTGGTTACCGCCCAAGGGGCAAATTTGCCCAGTGTTGATAAACATGCTCAACTTGTCCAACAGAGTGCCAAGAAGAGGACAGTGAGTAACTAAAGCTGGCCATACACGTGGCGATCTCACGATGTTTCGTACGACCGTCGGTCGCACGAAACATCGTCAGATCCGCCACACACCATTCAGGGCTGAATCGGCAGGTAAGGAGGTAGAAACAATAGGATTTCTACCTCCTTCTGCCGATTCAGCTCTGAAGGGAGAATTTTGGTCAGGCGCCTTCTATGGCGCCCGATCAAAATTTTCTAACTTGGCCGATCGGCGAGCCGACCGATTTCAGCAGCTTCCTGCGATATCGGTCGGCTCGCTGACATGCCATACACGCACCGATTATCGTACGAAACGAGGTTTCGTACGATAATATCGGTGCGTGTATGGCCACCTTTAGTCGTTAAGTTCAGATTGTGTGCCCCATTGAAATCCAATTTAAGTCTAAGACTCAAATTGAATTACTAATCATCTTACAGAAATAATTATCTCCTCTTGAAAATACATTTGGATTACAAAAACCTTGGGTGACAATTGAAACAAAGTGAATGAGGCACTCTCATGCTATATTTAGGTAATCATACTGTGCAGTTTTCAAGATGCATGGAAACTAACATAAATAAATAAACATCACTCTTTTGGGTAACTCTGCCTTTGTTACCCAGTATTTTGCTGTATGATTACCCCTTCCAAACCTTAACATGAGCTTAGGGTTGGAAGGGGTAATCATACAGTAAAATACTGGGTGACTGGGTGATTAAGCACTGCACCAAATATAAGAAATTTTTATATATGGTTCCCCTTCAAAGAACTAGTCCCACTATTTGCTGCAAGATTTAATAGTGATGATAAGTCAAACACACATTCCTGACAGGATATAAAAACTTCACCTTTTTATGAAGGATTTCCTATGCAGTTGTGTTCAGAAAATGCTGGTGTATAACTTAATATCACCCACTCTTCACATTTATGAGACATTTTCGACAAGAAATTGAAATATATTGCCTCAGGAAAACCAAATAAACAATAAAATGTAAAATACAGAAATTTTATAGAATAAAAAAATAAAAAAAAAGACTTTGTGAATTGTACAGAACTCATTTGTCATGTGCTACACTGGGGAGTTAACAGGTACTAAGCAATTATCATGCATGGCATGCAGTCTGTAATTATCTACAGGGGACTGCATAGTTAACTTAAGGCCTAAGGGGGGGCACATGGGTACAAATAATTAGTACTAGCCGAAACGTTAGTCTCCTCTTTAATAAAAAATAATTTGTTTATATAAGTCTTGTGAGTGCTGACCCTATCTCAAGCACCTTCAACATTATTTGGACCTGCACCCAGGCAACAGCAACTTATCTATACGTGAGTGCCGGCATTTACTTGGAAGTTATTTATATATATATATATATATATATATATATATAATATTGTAATAAGATATGTTAATATTATTTGTCATTAATTCAAAAAACAATAAGGCAAAAATATTGTATTTTTTTTTTTTAAAGGAATCTGATTATAAACCAGGTCTGAATGAATTAATAGCTATTTGAGATGATCTTCTAAGATGAGCAGTGCTGTTTACCATATGTATCCTGATTAATGCACAGGCCCATTTTATGAACAATGTGTAAAAATTCTGAGCTTTAGATGTGTCCTAAAAACTGACTTTTAATCATCAATATATCATGGACCATCCAAAAACAGACCATCAGCCAATCCATTGCCCACACATTACATGCACATCTATTAAAACTGCTCAGCATGTCTGAATATCTCAGAGTAACAGATGCCAAGATTTGACCCTCGCAAACAACCTGAGGTCACCAGCCAGCTGTCTGAAGAGAGGAACTGTATGGATGAGAAATTTTATGTGGCACAGACAATTATATAAAGTTACTAGAGATTATTATAGTTGCAGCTTTGGCAGATAACTGTCAGTTACTTTTACAAACACGGTTATGCATATTACAAATGTACTGTAAGTCGCAGTTGAAAGCTGCTGTCGTACTCATGTGTTCCCAGGAGTAGCTTATTTGCTTGTGCGGCACTGGTTGCAATGGCTGAACACATTTATCACTGCTAGACAGAGGCCCCACTTCATTGTGTGGATATGTGCAGGGGCTAGACACCTAAATAAAAATGATGAACTGGTAGTTGATATACTGAACTGTAATGAATATAGATGTGGCCGTACAGTACATTTCCAGTATTCATATGCTGACAACACAAATAGAGTTTACATTGAGACAAGAATGTTGACCCCATGTGCTCTACAGTGTTTCCACTCCTTTTGCTTTGCTTGTTTGTTCTCATACGGCTGTGTACACTATACTGACAAGATAAACACAAACAAATAATGCATCTAGGATTGTAGCGCGAATGAGAAATGGCATACCTTCCCGATACAAGCAGAGAGAGTTTGTCAATGGGTGTTTTCCCTTGAACAGCATAACAATGATCTCGTTCCAGTGTCACTACCTCTGCATTACAGTATGAGATGATCTTCCGGAATATAGTTAGCGAGATCCCCAGGGGTTTGAAAACAGCAGAGTATACATCTTGGAATTCTTTGTCAAATGTGACACTCCTCAGTTGATAGGCAAGGTGAATGATCTGCACAATACAGATCACAAGAAGAATAAAGTTCCAGGAGAACACATCAGCAGCACAAACATCCATCCAAGCCCATATAGAGGTGCAGAGGAAACTTATAGCAAAGAAAATGTACACATAGAGAAGCCCAAAGTATCCACTTCCTCCCATGCAGCCCAATACAAAGAGAACACTGGCCAGATGGTAAATGGATCCTTCGGCCTCCAGTTTCCAGCCACTACACACTGGGTGTCCAATCACAAGTCTCTCCCAGAAAGTCACATTTTCTTCCATGGCTATAGCCAGAAAGATACCTTCTACATCACGCTAGTATGCAGCTGTTTACAGTTTCTGTCATTTGTGTTCGGCATCCTTTTGGCTTTGTATTAAGTTTTAGTGTGGCAGTATAGGTTAAAGCCAATTCTTCATAGTATGTCTGCATGATGCTTCTGATTATGCAGTTCAGACTTAGAAATGACTATAACTAAAAGCTCCATACTCTTCTTGAGCACTTGCTAGGCTGAAATTCACCATGAGAGTTCTTCCACATAGAGGCTTAGATCCTGGAAAGTAGCCATCCATTATTCTTTCATTGGATGAATTCTGTAGAAGACAAATATGATTAGCAAGGTGTTATAAAAACATCTCAGTAGACCCCCTTACTTGCTGTTCTTTAAAGGCAATTTAATGTAAAGCCCTTACTGGCTCTAAGGAACCGCTTAATGGGCAATCATATTAAAAAGAACAACTAAACAGTAGTGGACCTAAAGAAATAAATCTGTTTTACAACTAGTAATAATCTATTATTTTTTGTTACAGTGAACATGCACATTAAATAAAGCAATATTCTATCTATAAAAATAAGTCAATATCCAGGACTGCCATCAAAAACTTTGAGGCCTCCTACAAGTAATTAATAGGGGGCCCCACGAACACATGCATGTAGTGTCAATAGTTTGGCCACGCCCCTTGTGTGTACAATATAAACAGCTGATTTTACTCCATAATAAGCAGTTTATATAAAGAGTTCCATTAATTTATGTGCTAACTTATGGTCAGTTCATTGGGTGTCAGTGGAGTTTGCCCTAAGTTTAAACCCTACTCTCATAGCTTGATATGGAAGTTACGTAAGTTTTTGCATAAGTTACATAAACTGTGCAAGCTTAAGGCCCCAATGATCTTGCTCTGGGGCCCAATAACTAGTCAGTAGTAACGTATATAAACAGTAAAATAATTCATGTGCTTGTGTGTCAGTCTTTTAATTGGGAGTGAAAGTTTATATGTAACTTTCCTTGAAAGTAAGGTAAGCAAAAAGATGTTGCGGTGGGGCCTGTGACTAGTTCATGAAGGAGATACTCATAAAATTTAGTAAATAGACCTCAAGTTAAACAGCTGATGTTGCTTTATAATAAGCAGTTCATAAAAATTAATGTGCTAAGTCAGTTCATTGGGGGGAGTGGGCTTTACCTTAAGCTTGTCTTTTAATTGATATGCAAGTTAAGTAAGTTTTAGGCAAACTACATAAGTTTCTGGACAGTTTTTGTGAAAGTTATGTAAATTGCATAAGTTTCAACTTAACTTTATATGTAACTTACTCAATCTGCTTAACTTTGAACGAATGAACTTTGATGAAACTGCAACTTCAAGACCTCTACTTGCTCTGGGTAAATGGGGTTGCTGACTGAAACTTTCTTAGATTTCTGGGATTTTTTACCTGCACATTATGGGACCTATTATTCATAATACTCAGCACATGGGGTCTACTAAAGAATCATTTTAACATTAAACCCAAATAGGATTGTTTTGCCTCCAATAAGGAGTCATCATATCTTTTTTGGGATCAAGTACAAGGTACTGTTTTATTATTACAGAGAAAAAAAATAAATTATTTAAAATTTTGAATGATTCTATTAAAATCTAGGAGAGGTTGCCTTCCTGTAATTCTGAGCTTTCTGAATAACAGGTTTCCAGATAATAGATCCCATTCCTGTGTTAACAGTAATTGCAGTGACAGTGACCACCATTTTCCAAGGCCTGCGCTTTTCAAGTTCTGGTGCATGGAAGATCTTGGAAATGTAGATGTGACAAATATTAATACTGAGTAATAAAGAAACCACCACTCTGCATATTAAACCATTGCTTTACAGAGCTTTTATCAGCCATTTTATTCTTAACCTTTCCATTAAATTTGTCTGAACTTGTGCATTCTTGATTAACAAATGTTGACAACCAGCACATCAGACTTGATAGTTTTCAATTAAACTCGTTGTCAGCGTGAATCTCTTTAAATGACAAACAAATTATCACTTCACAATATCAACTAACACAATACTGACTTGCTGCTTCAAAGAGGCTTTTAGTTGGAGCACCACAGGATTCCAAAACAAGACAACTGGATTTAGATACAGATTTTACCCTAGTATATTGGATTTCTTTCTGTCTTTTTTCCCCCTGCAACTGGGATAATGAGTGCTGCCTTCTTTACTGCACAGTACCGGGATGCGCCCTTGGAACAGGCTATCTTTGGTTCATTAAATGATTGACTGCTTCTTTGGCTTTGCAAATTGACTTTTAGACATAATATGTAATTCACGTAAACTGATTACTTTTGCAAGTGAATTAATCATTTGTTATTTAATAGATAGCCATTTCAAATAGAGTTACTGCACACTTTTATTTTATTGTGAAACCCCACAGGAATCTACAACTGTTTAATATTTGCAAAAAGTCACACATACTCTATGACATGAATTAAAAAAAAATAAAAAGGTGTTTACTAGGTACACGTGATGGCTTCAGCAGTGTCTTTGTTCACTTGATGTCTTCCAATCTACATGGCAAAACTAATGCAATATTTATATAAGTGCAGGATATGGATATCACTAACAAGCAAGTATAGTTAATTAAAATGACTTGATGTCTGATATTCTCACCTGCTTGCATGCAAAGGAAATACGTCCTCATCTGTAAGCTATCCCTTAGGACTTCTGTAAGAACAGGTATAAATACTTTATAGAACTCACTGTCAACAGCCTGGTCTGAATTTAGAGGGAATCTTGCTTATTCCACACAATTCTCCACTGAAATAATATTTCCATATCGCTGTCCTACATTGCTGCCAATAAACTACAATAATATTTGTGGGGGGGTTTGTACCCCTTTTGCACTGGGCACTGTCTGAACTGCAAATTTAACGTAAAAGCCATGATTTTACTTTTAACATGACCTGGCATGGGGAAGTCGTTGGACTGAGAATGTTAAGAATCCTAAACACACGGTTAATAGAAGTGTTATTCCCTATTATGGAGGTAGACATTGTACAGCAGTTAGTCATCCTGACCATTAGTAATCTCCCCGAGACAAGAACAAGGCACTAACAAATACTGGCAGTTAGTTCTTGGCACCCACACCATGTTTATGGATCATTAAGGACCTATCATGAAAAAATTATTTCCCCCCACCAATGGTGCAGGCTAAAAGAGCTGGTTTAGGAAAACAAATGCATTTTATCAAGAATCACCCCTATTTGTCAGAGCTATGCCTTGCACACTAGGAAGGAGCTCCTGGTGCTAGCAACCCTGCTGGAGCACAAGCATTCCGATCTTCAAAAAACATCAGTTAATGTTTATGTGCAAGTTTATGACTTGTCTTTAATCAATTTTATAGTATGCAAACACCTTCCTGATGTTTTGCTAGTCTGGCATTCATACACACAGCCACATATGTATACACAGACACTTACACACCAGTTGTAGCATTAAATAACTTCTTATATCCCACAATGGTCCCAATTTTAGAAAGACATTCCTAATTCATAGAACTAGGAGGGCTTATTTTATATAGGGTGAGGTGGTTTAATGGAACATGAACTAAGGATTCAGCCCTGAAGGTTGTTTGGTTTCCAGTATGAAAAGCAATTTATCTTTCTGTCTAAGCAGCGGAGCGAGTGGGTGTCATCATCACAACAAGAACCACAATATTTGCCCAGTTGGGTGACTAGAATTTTATGAAGATACCATGCTGTTAAAGGACCTTATATTTTATTTAAAGGAATACTGTCATGGGAAAACGCATCAGTTAATAGAGCTTCTCCAGCCGAATCCTGCATTAAAATCCAGTAGATAATAGAGTTTATTTCTCATGGTGAGAAAATGTGCACAAAAATCAGATAAAGGCATTATGTTAGTTACACTTTGCTCTGCTTCTTGGCCTCTGGACACACTCTAGGAAAATTGTGCTTCGTGAGTAAAATTTTGGGGCAAGAAAAAGATCTGTTCTCAGTAATAATAAAACCTCAAAAAAAAAAAAAGAAGAGTTTTAGTACTGACAATCTTTTTTTCAATCTTCTTCCTTTTTCAACAGATGTTTACAATACATAATATAAAACAAAAAAGACCAAAGTACCTTAAAAAAGGGGTTGTGTCCACTCATAAATATGGGGTTTAACTGTGCTCTGCTAGATCAGACATTTAAGCATTTATTTCCTGACACTGTTTGCTGCAGAAACTAGCATCTTATCGGTTCACTTGTTATATAAAGGTGGCCATACACTTTGTGATCCTCTTGTTTGGCGAGGTAAAGTGGCCAATATTGGGCTAATTTGATCGTTTGGCCCTAGGGCCAAGGGATCGAATTAAAACAGCAGGCATAAGCACCATTGGACCAAGGACCACATCAACGAGTCAAAGTGGTCCCCAATACAATGGAAAAATCAGACCTGCCTGACCTAGATATGCCCAATGTTTTTACCAGATGTCGATTGGGTAGGCCCACTGGGGGTGCCCATAAACAGGCAGATAAGCTGCCAAATCAGTCTGAAGGACCCATATCGGCAGTTGAAATCTGCCTGTGTATGCCACCTTCATACTGCTCTAGTCAGAATCCACCCTGAATAACCCATACTTAGTGCCTTATTACTCCCTAGCTTTGCTTGGCTCTGGAGACCACCATCTATTATGGTCAAAAGTTTCCCAGCATTCTAATTTTGAGTTCTGTGTCAAAAGCCCATATTCCTCTAGGCCCCCACAGCTTCAAAATAACTGTGTTCATGTTTTTGTTGCCCCCAAAAAAGGTCAGATTTAAAAATATGGAAATGCATTTGGAACAATAATATATTTATTCTTTCTCACAAAATCCCTTTACAATAAGATCATTTTCTATTTGTATCCTACTCTGCCAAAAGCTGTTCTCCTGGACTGCAGTGCCATAAAGCACAAAGAAACCTGATTATTATTTTATCTATATAGGGCCAATAGACCTGCTTTTTATATTACATTATTTCACCTTATGTTAGATTTAAATGTTATCTGAACTCTACAATATTTAAGATAACAGACAGCATTACCATACAAGGCATGTTTTTGAGGCTACAGTGCTTGCAATTGAAGCTGATGCAAATAAAATATTGCCCTAAGACTCCTGTCCTTTTTATCTCAGAGGGAAGGATGAACATAGCTGTGATAAAGAGCAGAATTCCCTCTAGAGAATGCATCTGTGGCGTCTTTGTTCTTTATGTAAAAATTCTGCATGGTAAAAACTTAACATTAAAACAGTGCTAAATATGAACACACAGAGAAAGTACTCTAAAATGGGCCATGTGAGGAATTAAACCATCTCTTCAAGAGCTTTGTAGTACTAATGAGAGCCTGGGCTGATAAATATTTACATCAATCATTTTTTTTGTTCTAAATACTGTGAATGTCCTTGCATCTGATGTATGGATTGCGGTTCTGACCAGTTCTAGTGATGCACAGGTTGAATTTTTTTCAAACTTCACCAACACTTATGCCCTCTGCCGCGCCAATTTATATACCTATGACCATCCTCCCCCATCTCTGATGTCACTGGATGGGGCAGTGAAAGTGCAAGTATATAAGTAAAACCACAGCTTGCTTGCAAGATTGGTATGGGGCCAGGAAGAGTGCAGAAAAGTCAAGGAGGGGCTGGCAGGAAAATATGGTCTACCATCTGCCTGCAAGCCGCTTCAAGTGACAATAGGTTTACCTGAACCCTCACAACCTGTAGGTCCTGAATGATCCACGCATCACTAGTCAGGTGAGAATGTGGATATCCAATAAATCTATAGTATAATCTGACAAGTCCCGCTGCGCCATAGGTAGTGGGCCTGGAAGAGCGCAGCGAAGTCAGGGAGAGGCTGGGTTGGTCCAACACTCACCTTCATGACCCTTCTGGGGCAACTGGTCAACCCATCCCAATGGCCCTGGCTGACCTGCACTTCATTAGTCCGTATACAGACTATACATCCAAAAGTATTTTTAAGTCCTATAGTTAACTTTTGCTTAGGACAGGAGAAAGACAGGTGAATCCCTGATGGAATCGGATCTAGAAATACCTGTTAATAATTATGTTAGCTAAAGCAAGCAATGCCATTTAGTTGAAAGAGCAAGAACAAGAGCCAGCAAGATATTGCCCTATACTGAAAGTATTGCAAAGGAAAGGGAAATTCTTCCATTTTATAAAGCACTGGTAAGACCTCTCTAAAACATGCAGTGCCATTATGACCTCCTTTACTCAAAAAGAAAATTACTGAAATAGAGTAAAGGTGGTCATACACAGGCTGACTTTGCAGATCTTTTAGTGTATGGTCAGAATTAGTTCACAGAAGAGCATCTAGGTTCATAAATGTGATTAAAGTTAGGGTTATGCAAACTCTCTAGTATCTTATTCACCGGAGAATACGTTGAGATAAGGTGAAAGTGGGATTCAGTCTAATGTGTGAAAGGGTTCTTACAGTGAGAGCTGTGAATTTATAGGGTACATTAATTATCTCAGGGTAATGTTACTATAAGGTACAAATTTGCCCAGGTCAGGTGTTTGTTTTCAAACAGCCAACTACTAAATGTTAATTAATATGGGTGCCAAGATTGGAAGCAAATCCCCTTTATTTCATTATCCCTAATGCTATGGTGATCCATGGACTGGTTAGACTGTCCTTCTAGGGTCAGGAATAGTTTTTTTTTGTGCCTTGTGAGGCAAAATTCAGACAGCTACAGATGGCATATTTTTGTCTTCTTAAAGGAGAATGCAAGCCACAATTTAAAAAGCATACTGCCCAATAGTCCTCCTATTGTTTAGAAAAAACGCCACACTTTTGGCTCACCTAATCAAATATTTACTCAGTCACACTTACTTCACATTTTCTAGAACAGGCAGCCATCTCTAAAAAGGTATTCTCCCTTCCTTTCCCTCCTTGCTTCATACTGCACATGTGTTTCATTCCCTCCCCCCCCCCCCTCTGCCAGATCCGCTTCTGATTGGCTGGTGGGCATGTATAGCTCTCAGAACAGCAGACAGGCTCAAGTTACACACATCTCAGAGAATAGGAAGGCAGCCGCTGGCAGCCTACAGGAAGGACAGAGAGATTTCAGTGATGTCACTGTAGTCTTCACACTGCTGTAGGCTGCCAGCACCATATCTCAGAGAAGCAAGCAGGGATCTGGGAATTTAGATATGCAGTAAGTACTTAAAAAGAATGCCTTTAGACTTACTTTTAATTTATATTAACCTTTCATTGTCCTTTAAACTAGGTAGGATTTGCTAGACTAAAGGTGCCCATACACTAAGATCCGTTCGCTTGGCGATGTCGCCAAGCGAGCGGATCTTCACCCGATATCCCCACCTACGGGTGGGCGATATCGGGTAGCAAGGGACTTAAAAAAAAAAATAATCTGATCGTTTGGCCCTGGGGGGGATTACATTTGAGCTTATGGGGCAGTCGGTTCGGGGACCGCATCAACGAGCCGATGCGGTCCCCGATCCGACCGGATTTTCTAACCTGGCTGATCGAGATCTGGCCAATTTCAGGCCAGATATCGGTCGGCCAGGCAGCTCTGTTCTGCCCATACACGGGCCGATTAACTGCCGAATCGGTCCAAGGGACCGATATCGGCAGCTATAGTCGGCCCGTGTATGGGGACCTTTAACCTTTTTAATCTTAAACTACCATTTATTTACTCTTTAGCTAAACATACAATATCAGTATACTGCTTTATCCCTTAGCTAGCACCCTTTAATAATATAAAGTCATATTGCCCAATAAGAAATAAAAACACCAGCAGTTGTGTAATGTAAGCTTTGTGAACCGATCACACATATTCTCCCTTTCCCCCCTCTAAACCTATACATTATTTATACTTTCTCATTTATACCATTTCCTCTACAGATTATATTACCTCACTCTAGATGCTCTCTTACCAGAACTACTAAATTACAAGACCCATTAGCACTCATTGCATATTGATGTAAATATGGTTTGAAATGTGTAAACCATTTATGAGTTCAATTGTATTCAAAAAATGGTTGTGAAAAGCTCTGAAGGCAAATAAGAGCCGACCTGAAATACTATTAATAAGTAATGATCTCGCTATGGGGTAATGGCATCGCATTGCTTTTTTTCTGTATCTGGTGCAAGTAATTGCCCTTTGACTATAAGAAGGGGTTAAAGAGAAGAGCTGGCTTGACAAAATTGGTTTATAAATGAGGCACTGAAGCAAAATCAGCATATTTTGAAAACCGGTTACCAGTTATAATGTAGGGTTATGCCAATAACCTATGGGATTCTGTGAATCATTGTAAT
Organism: Xenopus tropicalis; assembly: GCF_000004195.4. NCBI lineage: Eukaryota > Metazoa > Chordata > Amphibia > Anura > Pipidae > Xenopus > Xenopus tropicalis. The sequence goes on along the minus strand of NC_030681.2, from coordinate 79,929,305 downwards.
TGTATACTGTATCACCAAATAAAGGTAGGAAAATACTGGAGGGATACTGTCACCATTAAAATTAAGTACCACTTATGTTACATTTTCTGAAACATAAATAGCCTTTGGAATAGCTTATTGTGGTTTAGGCTAGGTAAGACTTCTGCAACTAATAAAAGAAATAGATATCTTTTATAAACCACTGTGCTGCTTTCTCCTAAAACTTTATGTACTGTACACACAGATAACTCTGGTGCATTTAAGCCATCTTTATAAACTTGCCCCACAGTGCCATTAGAGAACTTCAGTAACAATGTACTAAAATGACAAAACATTGTACACTAGTAATTAAAGTAACCTTGCAGTATATTTTAATACTAAATACAGGTGCAGTCATGGCAGGTGCATACTGCAGCTTAAAACATGGAGGCCAAAACTCTGAATAAAGTTATAGCTAGCTTGTGCGCAAGTGTAAGTTTTTCTGCGCTCCTAAGATTGCAGTGTGCTGGTGAAAAAAATCCAAAAGCTTAGATAGGACATTGTTTATTGCAGGTGTCGCTAGCTTTGGTGTCTTGCCCCATAAAAAGGTTATCTATCACAATTTGGGTTATGTCCTTGTCCTCTCATTTATGCAAACAGTTTGCCAATTTGCAGAATTAGCACTGAAATCCAAGGTTAAATATGACTAGCAGGACAGAATTTTGTATTCATTGAGGTGAAACACCTACCTAATGGTTTGGTTCAGACAAGTAGAGCACCTTGTGTGAAGGAGGGAAACCGCTAGCTGCTGAAGCTACATGCACTCTTATTAAGTTAACTAAGTTCTGCTGTAAAACAGGGAGTGAGGCAATTCCTACAATAGCAAATGAGTGAGGCTATCAATTCAAGTAACATAGTAACATAGTAACATAGTAAGTTGGGTTGAAAAAAGACATACGTCCATCAAGTTCAACCATAATGCCTATATATAACCTGCCTAACTACTAGTTGATCCAGAGGAAGGCAAAAAAACCCCATCTGAAGCCTCTCTAATTTGCCACAGAGGGGAAAAAATTCCTTCCTGACTCCAAGATGGCAATCGGACCAGTCCCTGGATCAACTAGTACTAAGAGCTATCTCCCATAACCCTGTATTCCCTCACTTGCTAAGAATCCATCCAGCCCCTTCTTAAAGTTATATAATGTATCAGCCAGCACGACTGATTCGGGGAGGGAATTCCAGAACTTCACAGCTCTCACTGTAAAAAATCCTTTCCGAATGTTTAAATGGAACCTCCCTTCTTCTAAACGAAGTGGGTGCCCTCGTGTCCGTTGGAAGGACCTACTGGTAAATAAAACATTAGAAAGGTTATTATATGATCCCTTTATATATTTATACATAGTTATCATGTCACCTCTTAAGCGCCTCTTCTCCAGTGTAAACAGACCCAACTTGGCCAGTCTTTCTTCATAACTGAAACTTTCCATACCCTTTACCAGCTTAGTTGCCCTTCTCTGGACCCTCTCTAACTCAGTAATGTCCCGTTTGAGCACTGGAGACCAAAACTGAACAGCATATTCTAGATGGGGCCTTACCAGCGCTCTGTAAAGGGGAAGAATAACCCCCTCCTCCCGTGAATCTATACCCCTTTTAATACAGCTCAAAACCTTGTTTGCCCTTGCAGCTGCTGCCTGGCATTGCTTGCTACAGCCAAGTTTATTATCTACAAGGACTCCAAGGTCCTTCTCCATTATGGATTTGCCTAGTGCAGTCCCATTAAAGGTATACGGGGCTTGCATATTTTTACATCCCAGGTGCATGACCTTACATTTATCCACATTAAATCTCATCTGCCACTTAGCTGCCCAGATTGCCAGTTGGTCAAGATCCTGCTGCAGGGATGTCACATCCTGGATAGAATTGACTGGTCTGCAAGTTTTGTGTCATCTGCAAACACTGATACATTACTCATAATACCCTCCCCTAAGTCATTTATGAACAAATTAAACAAAAGTGGACCCAGTACAGAACCCTGAGGGACCCCACTGAGGACCTTATTCCAAGTAGAGAATGTACCATTAACAACCACCCTCTGTACCCGATCCTGTAGCCAGTTTTCTATCCATGTGCAAACGGCTTCACTAAGACCAATAGACCTTAGCTTAGAAAGCAGTCGTTTGTGGGGAACGGTATCAAATGCTTTGGCAAAATCCAAATAGATGATATCTACTGCATCCCCACTGTCCAGCTTCTTACTTACCTCATCATAAAAAGCAATTAAATTGGTCTGACATGACCTGTCCTTCATAAAGCCATGCTGATTACTGCTCATAATGGCATTCTCCACTACATAATTTTGAATGTGATCCCTTAACAAGCCTTCAAATAACTTGCCCACCACGGATGTCAAACTTACAGGCCTATAATTGCCAGGCTGAGATCTTACTCCCTTTAAGTGAGAATGCGGTCCCCGATCCAATGGAAAAATCAAACCTGCCCAATTGACATCTGGCCAATTTCATCGGTGGTGCCCATACACAGGCAGATAAACTGCCAAATCGGTCTAAAGGAATGATCTCAGCAGCTGGAATCGGCCCGTTTGTGGCCAGCTTTAGTTCATGATCCATTAAACCACCACACCCTATGTCAACTAAGGCCCTCCTAGTTCTAAGAATTAGAAATGACTTTCTTAAATCGGTACTATCGGGGGTATAATAATTTATTTAAAGCAACTGGTGTGTAAGTGTCTGTGTATACAGCGCCGGATTCCAAATCCGGGCGCCCCTAGGCCGCCCCCTATTCCCCCTTGCGCATGCGTAAACAAAACCACCTCCCCCCAGCCGTGCCGACGCAAGCGCGCATGCGCGGACATTTAAACTCCCATAAGGAGTATGGGAGCAAAATGCCAGAATTTTTGTGCGGCGGGGCGGCATGCCGCCCCTAAGTTTCTGACGCCCTAGGCCCGGGCCTTTGTGGCCTTGCCACAAATCCGGGCCTGTGTGTATACAAATCAGAAGTGTGTGTGTGTGTTTGAATGCCAGACTGGCAAAGCATCAGGAAGGTATTCAGATACTATAAAATTGATAAAAGACAGGCGGAGACTGCCCACAATCCTGCACAAACAAAAATCACTCATATATCTGTAGGCCACCATAAGCCCTCATTATGAACCGATCATTGGTCTAGTGACTAAATTAATTTATCAGCCTGATTTGGTCCCATAGGTGTTAAATTCAGATACTCAACCTCTTTTCCCCACCTTTGTTTTATCTCTCAGCTGAAACATATAACTGCTGAAATTTTAGTTAGACATGTTTAGAAAAATGACTATTGTGTACATATTTGCATTTCCACCACAGAAAAATATTATATTGTTTAAAAACTAAAGAGAAATCTGTAGCACAGTACCAGTAATCAGCTTTGGTCAATACGCAATTTCATTCCAGGAGAAGAGGAAATTGGCATATTAGATTAGGTTTTATAAAGAAGTCAAAAGAGTAATTAATTTACTCAGACCTCAGCAAAATTGTAAATGACTAGAACAATAAGACAAGCCTAACAATTTGAGAACCACTGACCTGGCTTAATTTTTTTAAACACACCGTTACATAGTAGCTGCATTTAGGAAAAAGACACAACCACCATTTTCAACCTTTGGCTCACATAAATCCTGACTAACTTCTTGCTGATGCAAAGGTGAAAAAATATCAATCCAAAGTGGTCTCCAATTTGCCATTAAATATTCCTTCCTGGCTCAGACAACAGTTGTACCAGCCCCTAGCTCAATTCTGTACTAATAGTAATAATTTCCATAAACTTGTTTTTTCTCATTTGATAAACTCCCACAACCTTACATCTTCCGCATAAAATATACCTTTTGCTTCTTGAAGTTTTCTTCTAATATTAAGCAATGTTATTGTGTTCTTTGGAAAGATCTACTGCTAAGGAACCAGAGTTTAGAAATATATTTAACACCTTTAAGTGTCATTACTCCAATGTTAAAACAACAGCCTTCCCTCATAACTAAAAACTTCTGTTAGCTTAGTCGTCATTCTCTGGACCAAAACTGCACTACATATTCTAGATGGGGCCTTACCAGTGTTTTATGAAGAGGGATCATTTGCCCCTCATTGTGTTCTATACACCTACTGCAGCATTTGCATTTATATCACTTTTTCCAACCAATAAAAATAACTCAACAAGACCACAGTGGAAACTGAAGCTTCTAGCATTGGTCAATAGTCTTTTAGTGTGCTTTAATTACTTTGAAGCAAAAGAAGCACAAGGTGTATTTTGTTTAAACAACTTACATAGTAATAAGATTGTAAGTCTATGCATCTCTACGAAGATAAACCTTTCCAAAAAACTATACAAGCTAGACCGGAGTAAAACAAACAAATGCAATTAAATTGCTTTTTAGATCAGTTATTACTTATGGTTTGCCAAATCATAATTATAAATGCTTGTTATTGATATAAGACATCCAATTTCTTATTGTATTTTAATTTCAGTAGTTTGTAACAGCTTATCTATTGGTCTAATGGCCACTGTTAATGATAATCAATATGCCACTATCCTCCTGCCACTACTTACTTTGGCATTACTAAGCGGTGAACTGTCAATACTAGGTCTGCTTTCATGTATATAAGTATAGGGGTGTTTTAATTATCATCGCCTTCCTTCTAAATACAGAGGTAGGCAAAACACTCAATATGCCATAAGACTAAAGGAAGGGGCACATGAGGCAATGATCCACTCCCATCCACTCCTTCGTCTAGCTCCACAGACATGCACAGTGTTGGCCTGTGTGCAGCTTGACTGAACAGATCTTGGCCCCAAAAAGGCAAAAGTATGGTTTTCTGGGCAAAATCCTCTCTTTGTAGCAGCACTCAGGCTAATGCTGCGCCTCTTTGTTGGGCTACATGGCGAAGCAGATGGGAGTGGATCCCATCTACTTCTTCCCATTTACTTTGAGAATATTCAAGTAAAATCTGTCTCTTTCTTTATAAATATGGTAAAACCAGTTTGCTAAAATTATTATGGCCATATGGTTCATTTTCTATAGGTAATACAGTTGCACCTCCCTACCTACACTCTGCTTTTATCTCTGTTGTAATGTAATTGCCTTAATGACCGGTTTACTGTGATTGGTTGTTCTTTTCTAGAATGGCATTGGTCATTTCCGGTTTAAATAGTGTGTACCTTTAAGGTCCACATAGACGGGCCGATAGTAGCTGCTAATCGGCCCGTGTATGGGCACTCCCGACGGGCCGGCCCTACCGATTTCTGGCCTGAAATTGTCCAGATCTCGATCGGGTAGGTTAGAAAATCTAGTTGGATCGGCTTTGCCTATGCCCGTCATTATAATTCGATCGTTTGGCCCCTGGATTCTCCCGATACCACCCACCGGTAGGTGGGGGATATCGGGAGAAGATCCACTCGCTTGGCGACATCACCAAGCTAGCGGATCTGCATGTGTATGGGGGCCTTTAGAGTTGAAATTTAGCCTACGATTAAGTGCCCTCTGTGGTACAAAACGCGCAAGGCTCTGATTGTGTATGGATTCAATAAACTAAGAATGCTTTAAACATAATTTGAACTGCTTTGAACTTTTATACTTTTGGGTAATCCGGAGTGCCAGCCTGCTTGTCCAGTATGTTTTCCCAGTTGGCTCCCTAAGCTGAAGGTCTTGGGCTTGAGCACCCGGACCCACTGTGATCAAGGGTATGCTATCTACCTATTATCACTTCAGAGCTGCCTTTTTTGTTTGTTTGAGCTTTGTAATACAGTTGCAGTCCAGTTGCAGTCTATTAGTGCCCAAATAGTTTCAATGGTGATATACTTTTGATAGACAAGTTAGTTAGGATGTTTTAGCAGTAATCTAGGACATCTGGGGTTTTTGCATAAGATCCTTCTATAATTGGAGACACTATCGTAAATATAAAATAATAGTTTTGTGATTAACATGAAATCATTAGTTTAGTTAATGTCATGTAAAAGATGAAGAATTTTTATTTAAACAATACATTATGACAATGGCATTATGGGGACTTGCGCGCTCAGGATGATGGGCTTCGCTTAACAGGCCCCTATACCTGTGCTAAGAAATGAACTGATGGTTTCAGAGAAAAACTAATTTCAAACAAGAAATAAATACAGTTCACTGTAGTATAGTATAAGATGAATTAGGAGAGAATAAAAAAGAGTAACATAATAAATTGCTCCTCCCCTTCAAACACTTTTCCTATTGATACGCTGCCGCCTCTAGGAGTTGCTTTAGAGATGACACCCCTGGCAAATGGAACTTAAAAACTGCTTACAGAAACTCCGACAGGTCATGAAATATGGTTGTTCCATGCCTTGAGCAGGCAGCCGCTCACATTCATTCCAACAGATACAAAGTGAAGAAAAATGGCAAAGTGACAACTTTTATTCGGCTCTGCTTTACATGATTCATTCCTCAAGATCATGGGGTAGAAAGCTTTGCTATTTTGTGAAATCATACTTATTTTCAAACAGATGACAGTAGTTGATACATATTTTAACACTTTACCATTTCTCTTACTAAGTAGCAAATTAAAGGGGTGGTTCACCTTTAAGTTAACTATTAGTATGTTATAAAATGTCTTATTCCTAGCAGCTTTGCAACTGGTCTTCATTGTTTATTTTTTTATTGTTTTTGAATTATTTACCTTCCTCTTGTACATCCTTCCAGCTTTCAAATGAGGGTCACTGACCCCAGCAGTCAAAAAACTATGCTCTTAGCTTACTATTTAATTATTATTGTAACTTTTTATTTCTTATCTATATATTCATATCCTGTCCTTTTCATATTACTGTCTCTCATTAAAACAGCTGCCTTGTTGCTAAGGTAAAAAAGACCTTAGAACCAAATAGTTGCTGAAATTCCAAACTGGGGAGCTACTGAAGAGAAAGGTAAATAACTGAAACCACAAAAATTTAAAAATGAAAACCAATTGCAAATTGTCTCAGAATATCAATGTCTATGCTATACTAAAAGTTAATCTGAAGGTGACCAACCCCTTTAATTAGAACTCCTTGAGGCCCTCTACATTCCTGCCCATGCCTTCACTTACACCATTATGGGGCCAATAACAGCACAAAATGCACATACAATCCAAATGACTGGGTTTGGCAGTAATGCACAGTTCTTTATAGGTCCTGTTACCCACAACTCTAGTCAGGGCTGTATATAATTGTGGCACAGCATGGGACAAAAAGATAGTTTGTTGCCCATCATAATCCATAGCTCCCATGAATCTGGCTGCAGGTTAGTAAAACCTATATATCAGTGCTGTCCAACTGCCGGCCCGCAACCCCCCTCTGTGTGGCCCCCCACCTGTCTGACTGCTTTGATGGCTTAACTTTGTGTAAGCTTTAAATGGTATCAGTACTGAGTTTAACTGGCCCCCTGCATGGTTCTCACCTCAGATTCAGGCTGATATCCCCCTGTATTGTTTAAAAATGTAATCCTCTGTACTGTTCACACTTTATAATCTCTGTATTGTTCACCCACTGCATTGTTCACACTTCAGGCTCATCTTGGAATCACCCACATTGTTCTCCTGTTCACACCTTAGACATTGTATGTACTTCCAGGCCTATGCTGCCTGTGTGTAGGCAGCATAAGGTAGGCAGAGTATGGCACATAGGCAGCATAGGGCAGGGAGGGTATGGCACACACAGGCAGCATAGGCCTGGGAGGATATGGCACACACAGGCAGAGTATGGCACACACAGGCAGCATAGGACAGACAGAGTATGGCACACAGACATTGTATGTACTGCCTGGCCTATGCTGCCTGTGTGTAGGGCAGGGAGGGTATGGCACACACAGGCAGGGTAGGGCAGGCAGAGTATGGCACACACAGGCAGCATAGGACAGACAGAGTATGGCACACACAGGCAGCATAGGACAGACAGAGTATGTGCCATACTCTACCTGCCCTATGCTGCCTGTGTGTGCCATACTCTGCCTGCCCTATGCTGCCTGTGTGTGCCATACTCTACCTGCCCTACCCTGCCTGTGTGTGCCATACTCTGCCTGCCCTATGCTGCCTGTGTGTGCCATACTCTACCTGCCCTACCCTGCCTGTATGTGCAGAGTATGGCACACACAGGCAGGGTAGGGCAGGTAGAGTATGGCACACACAGGCAGCATAGGGCAGGTAGAGTATGGCACACACAGGCAGCATAGGGCAGGTAGAATATGGCACACACAGGCAGCATAGGGCAGGCAGAGTATGGCACACACAGGCAGCATAGGGCTGGCAGAGCATGGCACACACAGGCAGGGTAGGGCAGAGTATGGCACACACAGACAGCATAGGGCAGCCAGAGTGCTGTGTGTGCCATACTCTGCCTACCCTATGCTGCCTGTGGGAGGTGAACCGGCAGGGGTTTGTTTTGGGAGTTTGTTAGCAGTTGGAAATAGTGATTAAATCAGAGGTGGGCAAACTTTTTGGCTCAGGGGCCACATTGACTAACAGACGGGCCGGACCGGGCCGGGACAGCGTTACGCCCGGGGATGCCATCAAAAATTATGGGGCCTCTCAGCTCCCCCCCAGCATCCTCCATGACCTGCAGCTCCCTCCTCCAGCAACCCGCTGCTTCCTCCGTCCCGTCCTTCTGTTCCCTGGCTCCCCAGTGCATTCTTTTATATGGTTGCGCCCCATGCATGCTGACGCTGTGCGCACGCACGGGGCGCAACCAATCAGGGCCCGTCATTCTTTTAAGGGGGCCGGAGACGGCAGGCCGGATTGAAAGGGCTGACGGGCCGCATGTGGCCCGCGGGCCGTAGTTTGCCCACCCCTGGATTAAATGGTCCCTAAGGTGTGTAATTATATGCTGGGGGTTGCTGTGCTATCCACAGGGGAAGAGGAGGCATTGGATTTAAGGGTATGTCTTAATATGACATAATATAATTCTTTCACATATGAATGATGCTTAATATCCCTGCAGTGAGGGCGAAGCATTTGGGTTTTTGCTGCACTACCACCATTGTGATAAAATGGGTGTGGTTTAAAGGGTGTGTGGCTTCCATTAGCGGCCCTCCACCATGTATGTGAGAGAAATTCCGGTCCTTGGCACCGCAGAAGTTGGACAGCACTGCTATATATCATATATATATATTAAAGGAAGAGTAACACCAAAAAATCAAAGTGTATACAAGGAACTACAGTATAATGTACTGTTGCCCTGCACTGGTGCAACTGGTGTGTTTGCTTTAGAAACATTACTATCGTTTAGTAAATTAAGCTGCTGTGTAGCCATGGGGGCAGCCATTTAAAAGAGAAAAGGCACAGGTTACATAGCAGATAACAGATAAGTTATGTACAATACAATGGTGTTTTATCTGTTATCTGCTATGTAACCTGTGCCTTTTCTCCTTTTTTCCAGCTTGAATGGCTGCCCCCGTGGCTACACAGCAGCTTTTTATATAAACTATAAAAGTGTTTCTGAAGCAAATGTGCAAATTTTACCAGTGCAGGGCAACAGTGCATTGTATTATGATTACTTAAAAACAGTTTTATTTTTTGGTGTTACTGTTCCTTTAATGTGATCTAAAATTTTACTTGTGTCATTATTCACATTTTTAACTATTCTACCTCCCACTCTCCCATCCGATAACTTGCCATGAATGTATATCTTTATTTATAAAGCGCTACTTATGTACACAGCGCTGTGCAATAGATTAATACAAACAGGGGGTTATTAAAATAATAATAGATAAATACAAAGTATAACAATAAATACAAGGTACAGTTGCAATAAGTTAAGAGTCAAAGAGACAAGAGGATGGAGGTCCCTGCCCCATAGAGCTTACATTAATGTACCATGATTGGGTAACTCCACCTCTGCTAGCATAGGCTTAGCTTTGGTAAGCTAAGACTTGACAGTCTTTCAAGCCACAAGGAATTTATAATTTGATCATCTGCTAAAAGTGTGTATAATTTCCCCTCATGTCGTGGCTTATTCTAGCAGCCCCATGATGCTGTAGTTTATTTTGTTTCTATTTTTTTCTAAGCCTAGCTACTGAGAAACATACAGGTATAGGATCATTATCTGGGGTATTCCAGATAAGAGTTTCTTTTTGTAATTTGGACCCATACCTTAAATCTGCAAAAAACATTTAAATGTTGTATAACCTCTGTAAAAGTGCATTGAAAAACATATCAGTACTAAACAAATACCAGGATAAAAAATAAAAACTATTAAATAAACCCAATAGTAATGTTTTGCCATCAGTTTGGACCAAGTAAATACAAGGTACTATTTAATTACTACAATTAAAAAGGAAATCAATTTCAAATTATTGCTCAAATGACTTGGTCATCCATTAATTCAGAAATCAGGTTTCTGAATATTGGGCTGATAAAAATTTCCATACCTGTATTTAAATCAGTATATTATTCTGTGCCCTCAACTGTGTGAAATGTATGCATGCAGAACCTTATCTTTTTTAGAGTTCCAGCCAATTGGCTTAAAAGCAAGATATAACAAAAGATGACATCTGACCACAATAAATAATTATCATTTACTCAAATTCCCTGGCACCCAGGCATTTTAACATGTCATTGTCAAACTCTTTCATGTACCTTTCCAAACATTTAACCCAAGTCTACCTGCTCAGAAATATAACCTACTACTTCCCAATGATAACTGTGTCACTAACATTAAAACTAACATTTTATTAAAGAAATCATCCCAGCACACTTTCTATAAAAAGGAAAACTCACCTAATACTGAGCACTCACAAAACAGGCTAAAGGCCTTGTGTCAGTGGTGTCACTTGGTGATACTGGGCCCCATGGCAAATTTATTGTAAGGAATTTCTAAAATGGCAGAAGTTCCTTTTTGTACCAATATATATTGAATTGCTGATTAATTAGAACTCCATGGGACCCTCTAAATTCCTGGTCCCCTCTCACTTACACCCTTTTGGGGCAAATAACAGCACAAAATGCATCTACAATCTATTTGACTGGGGCTTTGGCAGTACGGTATAGTTCTTAATATGCTCTGTTACCCACAACTCTATTCAGGGCTGTATGTACTAAAGTTCCCAGGAATCAGGCTGCAGGTTGGGAAAACCTATATCATATATCTGTTAAAGTGATATAAAATGTTAGTGGTGCCATTATGCACTTCTAATGCCATTTTACCTACTCTGCCATCCTATAACTCATGCTGAGTGGAGATATTTGCATGCCCTATTTAGCTCTGCTGTACAAAGGTGAGGAATCCTCTAAATGTGCAACTATGTATGTATGTCTTTATTTATAAAGCGCTACTTATGTGCACTGTACAGTAGAATACATGTGCACTGTACAGTAGAATACAAACAGGGGGTTATTAAGATAATAATAGATAAATACAAAGTATAACAATAAATACAATACACAGTTGCAATAAGTTAAGAGTCAAAGACACAGGAGGATGGCGGTCCCTGCCCCATAGAGCTTACAATCTAGATGACTGTGAATCTTTCTTTCTACAGCTCTACTGGTTAGAAACAGCATCTACAGATACACACTCATTTTTTAAAATCACATACAAACCAACCATAAACATGGTACCTGCTTCCCCTTCATGATCTAAATGCCAATCAAAACCTGGCTGACTGGCACACAGTACCAATAAACCTGGCATACAGGAATAATATACAGAATATATCATATCAAATCGTATGATCCAATGAGAACACACAGGTCACCCTAGGGCAGCAGAGCTATCTTTTTCCAGAATTGTGCCACTTATCCCCTGTATTCTCACAACCCCGTAGCTGCCCAATAAACGGGCGTGGAGCCCAAATGGTACCATGGCACCAACACGTGAACTCTTCCCCCCAGTGTTTCCCTCACCATCTGTTCCACTGTAACTTAATATTATTTTCTTGCTGTTCCGCTGAATTCCCCAAGCAGATCGCTTGTCCGTGACGTCCCCGTTAACCCAAGTTTAGAGAGAAAATGTGCGAGTCTCCCGCCCCCCGTCCCAACGCCCCCCCAGGTCTCCCCCCTCACCTTGCCGCGCTGTGGCACTTACCTGGCGGTGCAGAGGCTGGAAAGTTAGTTGTCAGTGAGAGGGAGCAGCGGGGAAGTGGGTGAGTTGCCGGCCGGGCGGGGAAATGTGACTAAAATAGGCAAAGAAGGAGAAGAGGGGAGGCTGCAGCCCTGAGCCGAGCTCACTCCCCTTCCTATAGCAGCGCCTGCAGCTCTCTGGCTGCTTCAGAGACACACGGGGGGAGGGCGGGAGGAGAGACGGACAGGGACAGCGGGAGGGAGGGAAGCCGGGAGGAGCCCGGAATGGAGAGCATATCATTTTAAACATAAATAGGAACAAAAAGCAAAGCGAAATTGACCAACATACAAAAATACAAACGTAGCAATTGGAACACATTTCTTTCCGTAAAAAGTGTTGTAGGAGGTAATGCACATCCTCTGGTAAAATATAAGGATATTAATTACCAGGGAGTTTAGTGACTATACGCAGGCTGAGGTGACTTTCACTATATATATATATATATATATATATATATATATAGACTTTAAAACGGGATAGGCTTCATTTTGTGTGTGGGTCATGTGACCTCATCAAGCGCTGCTTATAACTAGAGATGCCACATGCACCTTTGTAGTTATATTTTCTGGCCCTTGTGTGTCATGGTTCTTAATTTCAGTGCTTAGGTATATGTGACTTATATTAGTATCCCCTAATGTTGTTTCTGTACATTACAGCTGTGATAAGCCAGATGTGGCACTGATAATGTTCTATTGAACATTCAATGTTATGTTTACATTGAGGAGTAATATATTATTAAGGTCAATGCCCCCAACTATAGTATAACAATTTCAAATATATAATATTCCTGTATCTCCTGCATAGCAGCAGCTGTGAGTTGTAGTTGCCACTTTAAAAAGGGCAGAACATTCCTGGTATAAAAAGGGCATGAGTACCTGTGAGGCAGCAGGTTAGCTAGCTTCATGCACCTATTTATTGGGATAACTTTTTTCTGCTATAAACAAGGAAAGACAATATCATCTTGGAGGAACTCTTTAGCAAATATAAAACTACCGTAGCTTGGCTACATTTGCAGTTGGGGCTCATGATAGGGGTTACGCATAGCAACACTGTAATAATGTACAGTCTTATTTCAGCTGCTGAAACCTTTATATGCTTTTTCTTCACCCCTGGCTGGTCAAACAGTGGCCATTCAATTGCGCTGATAGGTCACCAAGTAGGCAGAAGAAATTACAGTGAGAGATTGGGCTCCATGGGTGGATATCAAGATTGCTGCGTTCCTGTTGCTCTGCCTTTTGACTTAATATCAAGATTTTGGTGGTGTCAAGATTGCTGTGTTCCTGTTGGATGGATGTCAATATTGCTGTGTTCCTGTTGGATGTCAAAATTGCTGTGTTCCTGTTGCTCTGCCTTCTGACTTAATAATGAGATCTCTAGGGAATTAAGGTGATGGTGAAAATTACTCAGGTGCCTCTTTCACCTTGTGTTTGGCAAGCTTTACTCTCCTCCTTTATTCTATTTCATTCATATTTTCATGATTCACTCACTTTCTGTCTTTTGTCATTCCATTCTCTGTATCTTTCTGCTCCACTACTTTGCACATACATCCAGACTTAGCTTTTGTTTTGTGCCTTCCCTCCAAACTGTTCATCTGTTCCTCTACTGATTCCTACATTAGTTATTCAGATCAACTCCCCTGGTTTTACATATGCATTACTGTAGTGCTTGATTCATGAGCTGTTTGTTTCAAGAAAAACTTCCATGTGACTGTCAGTGCAGACACAGTAAGGGCATAGGGCTTGCAGTCTATTTTTGGCCCCTTAGACACCTGGAGATTAAATTAGTTTTCTGTGGTTTGTGTACTAAATGCCATATATTTTTAGCTGACTAGTTTTCAGACCTCCTTTTAATTGCCATAAAAATACTGCTCAGGCAATAAATCAGATATTCAGGTATCTACAATATAAGACATAGTATTAATTGAAAAAGACTGATCATATTGAAAAAGATCACAGCCTAATTTTCAAATTAAGTTTAGCATTGTGGTAGCTTCAGGGTTCTACAGCATTAATAGGGTCACTTATCCATAATTCAGCAGATAAAGCGCAACAGCCAAGATGGCATAGTGCAATCATTAGGAAATGAAAGAAGCATGTATGGGCTCAAGTCCCTTTAATAAATGGTGTCAAAACGTATAACATCTATATTCATTTTAGCTAAACTGCCTTTGAAGCTATGTTAGTAATGCCTTTATATGTGCATGCTTTATATGCCGCAGCAATTTGTTGACTTTTGTATTTATAGTAAGTAGTACAGTAAGTGGTACAGTTGGAAATACTACAGGATCTCATTTAAAAAACTTTTTCATTGCATAATAAAACTAAATACATTATAATCAATTTCCCAGTATATATTAATAATACATTTCAGTTATTTTAAGGGGGTGATTTATCAACATTTTAATTTGGATTTGAATTTTATTCACTTTGTCATTTTGCCTTCTCGGTTTGCTTTACTTCAGCCAAAACTCTGGTTATTGCCTTTCTTCTGAGATATGTCAATCACAGAACATGCAAAGCATTGTGGGAATTGGAGTCATGGCTGGAGGAGAGCTAAATATGATGTTTCAAGTATGAGTAGTCAGGGAAAGAAATGGAGAGGAGGCAATTGTAAGCAACAGACACTGATTTCAACAGCAGTTATGGTTACAAATAATGACAAATATTTCATATTAAAAAGCTACTTAGAATGATATTTTCTTATATTGTGCAAAAAACAACTTTTGGGTGGAGGACCTGTATATAGAATCCAAAGTGATGGATATGGTGGAATAGTTGTTAATATCAGTTTAGAGAACAGAATATAAAATGCAAATGAACAAAAATGAATTCCAAAAATTTATACCAAAGGGCTCAGGATTGTTTTCATATTAGCTGTTTTGCATCTTTAATCCTGTTTAAGAGGATTACAGTTGAAACATCATTTTGATTCTGCTGTTTAATTAACAGTATGTCTGCAAGGCTTTCATGCTACAATCCATCCACACATTCTAGTGGGAAAAAGAGAGGTTTGGCTCAGAGACTTCAGCACCTTGGATAGCAGCTATGCCACAAAACCTACAGTTTAGAGCTGCTTTCTGACTCACACACTCTGGAATATTGTAAGTTTGTTTTGTTGTTAAATTGGTATTGTCCCTTATTTTTATACAGCACTAGTCTACAGAACTTTACAGGGTTTTTACATAATTCACTTACTTACTAAAATGTAAGAGGTAATTTACCAAGTGGAATGCAGTGTGCAAAGTACAAAAACAGCACAATTTATAATTTTTTGCACATTGCCTTACACTTTATTTTAAATGCTGCAGCTCTGCCCAATTTCTGCAGTACTGCATTTATTGGGGGGGGGGGGGTGATAGGCGTCCTTTCTCCACTTCCTTTAACTTGCACATCATTCAGTTCATGTTCATTAGCAGAGCACAGAAGAACCTGTGGCAGAGGTGCTCTAAATGAGCTCTATGGGGCATACACTTGCATTCTTTTGTGGTCTTGCACTTTTGCCCTGGGTCTTAGTTAATATCCCCTACAAACTGCACAGCACATGAACACTTCCTGTATGTTTTAGAAGTACTCTGTAGTAAGTTATGGTGTGTCCATTACACAAACAGCTGTCCCTGCACCTACGTACTGCCAGAATGGCAAAAGTTGTATTACTTCCTTCTAAGTAAATAGCCTTCCTGCATAAACGTAAGTATTATATATATGTACTATATATGAAGAGTTTAACATAACATAGCAAACAGCGTAGCAATAAGAATATCAATATCGATCCTGATAACAGAAATTGTATCCCAGGAGACCATACTGTCATATTCTACTTTCTCACAACCATTATACTAGCTAATCCAATTTGCGCTTATCACTTTAGCTTCAATTATTACATCTATCTCCTGGCATGGACAACGAACCACCAGAAAGTTACTGTGAGTGATACAGTTAAATACTTTTTTTATAATGTTGTTACTTTTATTTGCATTTACTGTTTGGGCAAAATGTCTTGCACACTAGCACCATGACATTACATCACATGGAACACTCATTCATACTAGATCTTCTGCTAAGTAAATGCCCAATTGAGACTGTGGGTGACTTTGTTTTATTTTGTAGTAAGGGTACAAAAGTAATTAGCTTTATTTTTCTTTTCCCTTACAAAAGTTTCTTCTTCTATAAGCAATGGCTCATGATGATTCCTTTTCCTATTGAATCATAAGCCTTCAGGGAATTCATTAATATATCAGCAGTTTTACTAATGTCTACGTATTTATCCTTATAGCAAAGCAATACTATAAGAAAAACCCTTGTTTTACATTCTGCTCCCTGCTTTTGATGATTACACACAACAATATACATGTAACATTTAGGAGTGTTGGTAGGTGAATTTTGTACAGGAGAGCACTTGGCAATTTCTAACATTTTAAAATATGATCAAGGTGCTTTTTTTCTATGCATCCACTACACCATTGATGTTTGTGAAACACAGGACCTGTATAAGCAAGTGAAATGTGCTTTAGCCAGATTATGGGTGCAGTACAATGTGGAACATGTGACTTATTCACTTAGCCAGACTGCATTTAGATAAGCCCTGTGTTTAAGGGGCAATGGGAACATATCAAGAGACATATCAAAAACATATCGATATCCATTTTCTAAACTAAAAAACCAACTGCTACATTGCAGGGAATGTGTGTTATTTTATGAGCAGGGGAAAGGGGACAAAGGGAAAGAAGGGAGGATGGTCCTAAACCCTGGGGAGCCATGTGGGCTCAATGTCTCTGCATTAACTTTTAATATGTTATAGAGCGACCTGTCCAAAAAATGTTTTAGTTCGTCTTCATTATTTATTTTGTATTATTTTTAATAATTAGCCTTCCTATTTTTTCTATTTTCATCTTTCCATCACTAAAAATGCTATCTGCATATCAAAGGTTACTCATCTTGGGAACCAAAAAAAAGCTTCTGTTTTATTGATATTCTTGTTTTTTTTTCTTGCTTAGTTTCAGACCTTCTACTATTCATTTTCCATTCTGGCTTATTTCAAAGCTGCTGTCAAGTTGTTAGGGTAAATTAACCCCTTCCCCCGAGTGCTTGTAATTTAAACTTTCCTTTAGCTCGTTTGGGGGGGGGGGAGACCGGCGGCTCGGAGGAGTGCTCAGCAGGGATCTGGTGAGGGCAAGCGGGATCCACCAGGTTTTTTCCTGGTGGCCCAGTACGACCCTAATCATATACTCCCAACATAGGTATTGTTGAAAAAAGTTAAGGAGAAATAAACATTCCATAACATTGGTTCACCGAAATGTTACTCAAATAACCTATTAAGAGTAATAGCATGTTGGGAGCTATATTTTAGCAACATCATGGCTGGGCTTCTCATAAATCTCATAAATCTTTTCCCCAGCTTTTCAGGTCCAGCAACAAATTTATTGCAAGATGTGTACTAAGCCACCTGATTTTATCCTTGTGATCATTACTAAAGAAAATATATATATATTTCTAGCTCTGCATTAGTGACCCAACTGATGATTGATTACAGTGTAATGCTAGCAAACAAATAACAGCAAGGTAATCTCACTGTGTTAGATAACACTGAGATGATTGATGTAGGGCAGATTTTTACTATAGAATTCTTTAGAAAGACCGGGGTTGCTTATTTGTTTTAAGAAATGTTTATGCCCCTTTAAAAGAAGTAGCATGTATGTTTTAAGCCCAAATGCATAATCTTTGAATTTATCTGCATTAAATCTTATGTGTTACCATATTCCAGAATCTCCTTCCAAAAGTAATACCTCATGTATCTTGCCTTCAAGAAAGTGGGACATTGCATTTAATGCCCCTTCATAAGTCATAAGTAAAAGGGCATCCAATACAAAACCCTCTGGTAATATACTTTACTTATAACCTTAGTTCAGTTTAAGAAAAGGCTACTGTTAACTTCACTCATTGCACACATTCCTTTAATGAGTTCTTATTCCAAAAATACAGGAGGTTGTGCAATAATTATTTATATGGCACTGTGTCAAAATGGAAAGTTATGCTCACCTGCAAAATTTTAAAGTGAAAAATGAATATCCTTTGCACTCAGTACATTAAAGTACATTAAGATTTGACCTTCCCAAATGAGAGTTGCCTCCATATCTTACAGTATGATGTATTTAAGATGGCCAGCTACATCAACAAGTCTGGAGGAACCAAGTTGGCATCTTTTATCTGTACGGGTATGACTATCTTAAGTTTTACTTGTAACTTTCAAATAATTGCCCATGTTATTAGGCACCACAGGGATCACCTTAAAGGGATCACCTTTGCAGAATGTAAGCTGACCTGTACTGCAGCAACATACTTGTCCAACTTTCTAGTTCATTCATAAAACTTTGCTGCTGTTTCTGATAATTCGTAAAAACATATAGTGTAATATGATCTCTCAGCAATTCCTCAGATATCTTTCCTGCTGTAAAAGAAAAACCTAAATGTGTATAACTTCGTAGCTGATGCAATTTCTGCTTTCTGAGCGCTGTAATTACATCTGCTCTCCTGGCACCATATTATATAAAAGAGAATCTGAGAAGACACAGCAAAGCCACTCCTACATAGTATCCAAGGATGTATTCCATCTGGCCAATTGCTGTTGTCACTGATATTGGTGAACATTTGTGTCAATCATGGAAATATTGTGTGCAGTAAACCTTCTGTACTACTGCAATGCAAGGACCCAGACAATAGTTTATCCTTTTAATGAGGAAAACAACCTTAGACTTGTATCACTCAAATATTTTAAATTAAATAAGCTGAAAGTGTGTTTTACACCTTAATGTTAACCCAGTAATTTTATCTCCTTGACAGACTTTTGACACTTTAATGTGTATTTTTTAATAAATTGTGACTTTTTCTTTGTATTTTACCTAAGATGGTATCATGTCAGTCTGTTATGGGAAACACTGTTATTAGAATGGTTAAATTATCTTTCCTGAAATGTAGCAATTTCTTTGATTTGGCCTCTCTATTATCAAATTAGACCACATATTACTGCCACTGTTCATCATGTTTTTCTTACACTATAATTTGAAATAAGCCATATGTTGTTCAAGATCACCAAAACCATAAGTGAGCTTTTGTACTTGACACAAGAAATCATCATGCAGAAAAAAAGGATGTTCTCTGATATCTGACAGTTTCATTACACCAGTTCATTTCTGGGTAATTAATTTCTCTGTGATTAAAACTTGCTCCAGCTCAGCAGTTTCTTTTTTATATCTAACCTTGTTCCCTTTCATTAATATGATGTGGTCTCTAACATATAGCTACAATTAACCTGTTTCTTCTCTCACATACCTGTGCAAAAACTTAGTCTGTGTCACTTGCTCATGAACACTGCAGAATATATTGCCCGTTGCCTTAATGGATTATTTTACGCTGGATTGGTGGGAGGAAAAGAAAACTCAGCAAGCATTATTAACTGTGCCCTAAAGACAATGCCAGTGGTAATTATTAGAACGTGCAACACTGTATCATTAGTGGATGAGTCTTTATGAGGGTAACTGTAAAAATATAATTTCTAAACTAAACTAATCTTAGTTCATTATGCTAATATTTATGTATAAACAGTGTGACATGCTGACTGCATGTACTTGTAATTTTTGGGGGAAATTAGCTATGGTAGGCAGGTAAGCAGAGGATCAGGAGCATAGAAACGGACTCCACTTCTTGAGGAAAAAACACAGGTTTATTTGGGGCAAACTCCCCCAACATAAACATCACAGTCCACAGCAAACAGTTAATAAATTTATTCCTGACTTGTCCCTTCTCTGAGGGCTCTCACCTTCCAAGGTAAATTCCGCACTCTGAAACCTATTCCTGGGGCTTTTCACTGTCCCCAATGACCTTCACACATCCAAGGTGACTCTCACACTCATGAACACTCGGGCTACTCAGTCAGCCCTGCTGTCTCTCCCCTCCTGGGATACCAGCTTCTGGCACACTTTGGCTTCTCACTAAGCCTTGTCATTCTGGCACTCATATACCTGGTCAGAGCTCTCTCTGCTCCTTGCAGTGGCAGGCAGCACCCCAAGCTCCTCTGGAAGTTCCTCACACAGTCATGCAGCCTTCCTGCTCTGTGCCCTTCTCTGAGAGTGGACACCTTTCTGAGTGATCCCTCACTCTGAGTGACTCCTTCACACTGAGCGATCCCCCTGCAGTCCACATCATACACCTCAAATATACACTTTCTCTTACATTTTTAGGAAAGAATGCTCTGTTTCCTAACCACACTGTCACAACAGATTCTACAATGCATGATCCTGTGCTTTCACAACCAGCCAGCACAGCAAAATGCATGTCCCTTCAGACTGTTACTGCCTGTTCAACAAAATGTATTTGCATATTCAATACATATTCAATGCAAATACATTAGAATCCCTAGTTTACATTTTTCAGGGGACCAGATAAAATCTGGGGAAATGTAAAATCAGGGAAAATGTATTATACATTATAGTTAAATTTAGTTAACTTTATAGGTATGTTACAACTACTGAGGGAATCAGTGTATTAAAAACAACATATCTACAAATGTTAATGTCCAGTTACATTTTATTTCACCAACTTTTAAACACAGTAGTAATGCCTCCTATGGCACAGGTCACACCTCGTAAACACCTTTTGTATCCAAGACTTTCAGTTCTTGTAGAAATTTTTGTTCTTCCTTGCAGATCACTTCTAATTCTAAGATTTTCTTGGGCCATCTAGTATATTTAAGATGTACTCACAGCTTTTTAATGATGTTTAAGTCAGGGGACTGTGAGGGCCATTGCAAAACCTTCAGTATAGGATCATTGTCTTGCTGTAGGAGCCATTACTTACTCAGCTTCAGCTTCTTGACTGTTTTACAGTGGTATCCAGAATTTGCTGATATTTAGTGGTATCCATACTTTCCTTTACACATACAATGTTTCCGGCTGTCACACAACCCTTAAGCATAAGGGATACAACCCCATGTTTTACAGTTGGCAAGGTGTTGGTGATTGTGGTGAAATAGTTTTTGGACTTGTTTCCAAAAGGCCTATGGTTTGTCTAGATGTTGTTTTGCATTCCTCAGACACTGATGTTTGTGATGATGTTGCAGGTAAGGCTTCCTCCTGATGACTCTTCCATGTAGATCAATACTGTCCTGTGGACCAGTACAACACCACTCCTGTGCCAGAAAAACCTTCCTGTGGGTCCTTTGCAGTCATATGAGGGTTTGCCTTTGCCTTTGTCTTTCTCACCTGTATGCAAGCAGTTTTGAAAGTGTTCTTGGTATTCTAGATCTTGACATCCACAGTTCACCTTAACTGCAGTTTTTTTTCTAACATTACACAGGAGAACAGATACCCTGTGCAGATAAGGTTACTACTCATAAGGTATCATGTAGTAAAACAGGAATGTAATATATCATTTTGGTGCCTAAATGGACAAAGACACATTTTATAAACCAATCCCTCACAATTGCGTCCTTATTCTCCTGAGGATGTAGGGATGCATTACACTATATCATGTACCAATATAAAAATATATGTACAGGTATCAGACCCCTTATCCGGAAACCCATTATCCAGAAAGTTCTGAATTACAGAAAAGCAATCTCCCATAGACTCCATTATAATCAAATAATTCACATTTTTAAAAATGGCTTGCTTTTTCTCTGTAATAATAAAACTGTACCTTGTACTTGATTCCAACTAAGATATAATTAATCCTTATTGGAGGCAAAACAATTCTGTTGGGTTTAATTACTGTTTAAATAATGTTTTAGTAGACTTAAGGTAGGAGATCCAAATTACTAAAAGAACCCTTATCCAGAAAACCCCAGGTCCCAAGCATTCTAGATAACTGGTCCCATACCTGTATATAATATCCCTGTTAGCTCATACAGTGTTGTGTCTTCTGACTAGCCACCTTGTACACAGAGAATGTCTGTTCTCCAGATCCTTGGCACAGCATTGACATAAGATATTTTCTTACATTAATATATTAAGCAGAAATATTTGATATTGTCATCCAGCCAGGTGTTTTGGTGCGCTCAGTCTTTCACTACACTAATGATATACATAATATTAACAGTCCTTATTGTTTCTTTCTTTCCTCAGGGCAATGATCCTTGTCTTTGTTTTGGATTGTAATGTTTGTTTAGAGTTTAAAATTTAAACTCAAGTGAATTTTTAAAACTCTTAATATGCCTCAAATGAAAGGTAAATAATTCACCAGTTTTCATCATTTATAACTAAGACCCACATTCATATTTTCCAATTGTAGGGCTCTGACTTTTGTAGCCCCAGTGTCACAGTCGAGCCCTGTAATACAGGTTAAATCCTGGGCATGATTTAGCAGGGTTCTATTAGGAAACACAGTTTCCTGTAGTGAATAAGTTTCTTGCTTACTGTAAAGCAGGGCTAGAACTAGGGTAGGCAGCTGTAGCACCTGCCTAGGACCTAACCATTTTGGGTAAAGGAAGTGCAATTCCAAAAAATGTTTAACAATATCAATAGAAGGGCCATACATAGAACCATAAAAAATTATACTTTTGCATTCATAGCCTTATAAACCGCTCCCATGTCCACTGCACCCCATAGATTCATCTGCAGGTGCCTTGGGTGCCCCAGCTACTTGGCCTGGCCCTGCTGTAAAGCAGCTCACCCCTGTCTCAGCCTTTCCTGCTTAGACTTTCATTCTGCATTAATATGTTTTTGGCCATTGGAGTTAATATTAGCCACTGGGATACATTATTATAAAGAAACATGGTGCCGTTAGAAAAGATCTTCATGCATAGCTTGCCTGTTTACAAATAATTAATTATAATATTTACGGTAGAATTGCTGCTTAGTGCATTCATGCATGAAATTATATACAGTTAACAAGAACGTGCCAAGGATTTGCATAACTTGCCATACTCCAGTGCTCTCTGAAATAAAGTGATATTGCTGATACAGTTCACCTAATAAGATAGGAATGCATTTGTTTAAACTGAAATGAATTATACAGTAGTAAAGTTAAAGAGCAATAAATGATCAAAGCTTTCTTTGAAACCTTTCTATGGAAACTTTCAATAAAAGAATCCTGTAAAATCTATAACAGTAAATACTTTGCTTGTTAAGATAGGTTTAGTTAAATGTATTCTATATTAAAACTCTGCTGTTAAGTTTATAATCTTATGCCTGCATCACTGATTTCATTACAGATACTGTATCTAGCAGCCTCCCTCATATTCTGTCTGTGACATGAAGCTTACTCAGCACTACAATAAACTCTGATATATATCACTGCTTATATTTTATCTACACATCACTATTCTTATTGTAAGAGCTTTTTCTGTCTTCTTATTGTAAGACATTATTATAAGTAGGTCCAGATCCTCATTGTGAACAAGGTTTCCTTGGCTCCTAGCTAGGTAGGTAGGTAATCCAGTCATGGCAGAATACCATTGGTCTTATTTGTCAGTTTTTGAGTTTGTAAATTCGATAGTGTTTTTTGAATTTAAATAAACTTGCAGTTAAAAAAATTAAAATGCGTGCTTATTTATTAATAGAGAAAACTTGTTTGAGTAAAAAAAAAACTTGAATTTTCGAGTTTACGAACTCCAGTATTATACTCCTACCATTATAAAAGCTAATATTCCCACAAAATGATAGATGTGGGTTGCTATTATCATTGGCTATATCCAGTGAAGAAAGTCATGGTCCTCACTGCTGCTACACTCATGCCTGAAAAGGCATTGTTGGCTGTCACAGGTACTGTAAGTAATAGGGGAATCGGAGGTATGCAACTGCAATTTAGTACATAAGATTATCATAAGGAATGTTTTTTAAATATTTTTCTACTGTATTATACCAATACATTTCTGTAAAAACCTGTAACATGTAGCCTTATAGAAAGTAAATATTTCTTCTGTACTATAGCAATGGGATCTCTTATCCAGAAACTCGATTGCCAGAATGCTTCAAATTATGGAAAGGCCATCTCTCATACAGTCTATTTAAACAAATAATTGTTTTTAAAGAAGAAGGAAAGTCATTTGGGCATTTTACTGACAATAGATTCGCCACATAAGTAAGTGACACCTAGAACACTATATTTATTCTGCAGAAAGTATTGCCATACCTGAGTAAAGAGCCCTAGAAGCTTTCTCCATTTGACAGCAGTTGCCATTTCAAATAGTCTTCTGTTTGCAGTCTAGCTGTTGTAAATAGTGCTGAGACTTGTGTTTTAAAATAAGTAAAGTACCCTTTGTTGTAAAATATTCATTATATAATCACTGCTTAGTAACGTAATTTGTCATGACTTATTGAAACTTGTGTATATTAGAATGGAATGTACCCACTTGTTGTAAAATATGAGGATGAAATGTGTTAAAGCAATCATTCTTAATTTTTGTGCTTTTTCATGGTCATGAAACTCCTAGGTGGCTTCTACTATTCTTATATTTTACAACAGGGGAGAGCAAAATTCACTAACAATCTACAGTTGGGGCATTTTCCTGTACACCCAACTTTCATTCTTATAAAAGGTTTGTTCTGCCATGTTTATTACTTAAAGTGAGCTACACAGCTTTAGAGCACTCCATAGCTAAGCTGAAAAATGCAACGACAACAATGGTATGTATTGTGGGAATCACAATGCTTTACTTTGGATGTTGCAAAGTGCCAAGAAAAAAATTGCAGTAGAAGCACAAACTCACACCTTATTACTTCATTTCCCCCACACAAACAGAAACAACTAAATTTGAACGGACGCTCACCATTATCAACCACTTCTTGGTAAGCAGAGTTTTGGAAAAAAGGATGATGACTATCTTCTTCCAGTGCAGATGAAACATACACTAACATTGCATTACTTTAGTGTAGATTATAAAGCATATAACCCTTACTACCCTTACTAAGTTGAAAGGGCTATTAGCGGTGACCTCGGAGCATCATGACCTTAATAGAAGCACTCAGCCTGTGTCCTTGTGCTGTTCTATGTTCAAATGTTCAACTCCATGTTGGCTTCTAATGTACTACAATGCAAGTAGATGGCAGGGGAAAGAGAATAAGTGATCTGTTTATTTTTGGACCACCTTGTTGTATTTTACTTACATATGACATTCCTGCCCACTTCTTAGTTAAGGACAGGAGTATTCTCTCAAACTGACAAGAACAAAAGAATGTCTAAATTTAAACTCCAGTGACGCTGCCAAATACATTACAGCACATCTTTAGGTAATGGGGAATGGATGAAAAAGAAGCAGGAAAATACTCAATTGAAGTGGGGAACAGGGAGGAGGGCAAACACATACATTGGCACATGGGGAGAGCGGGCAG